>NC_090402.1:47382408-47682408 GCF_036365525.1 Heterodontus francisci
CCAGTTCTCTCCTTCACCAACTGGTTTTCTGGAATATAACATGGTAGCAGAGAATGGTTGCCTAAAGGTGAAGGCTGGAAGCTAAGAAAATTGTTTCATTCAGAAAACTACTATCGTAATAGCTATTGTGGAAAATGACAGAATGCAAGTGTAAAATATCCAGGTACTGACATTCCAGAAATCCAGTTGGTGAAGGATAGAACTAGAGACAATCTTCATACACTTTCATAAGCATTTATTTACACAGTTACAGATTATATGCAATGGAAACTACATTAGTACTTATAAAATTGTTTAGTCTAGCTATTTTGCATGAAATTACAGCTCTTAGTGACCTCAATGTGTTGTTGTTACCAAACCTTAAGCAAGGAGTACTTTTATATTCCTTAACCTTGTATCAATCCTCAAAACTTAGTAAATTAAGATAACATTTTAACCAATCCGTCCTGTATACCTTCAAAGGGCAAGCACCATCCAGCACTGCACAGTTAAAGGAGTCCATGACCAACACATTCATCACAGATCTAAAATTCCATGTGACCAGTATAATCATTATCTTCATTCCCTTTCTCATGCGTCATGTGTAATTTCGAGGAGCCTGCCTCTGCGCTTTGGGTAGTTCACCGCATAATGATACTTTGAATCACATCTGAAGCACCTAATAACTGTTCCTTCGGCATTCCTGGGATTCATTTGTCTGTTATTTCTGTTCCAATTCTGTCGCCGGCAAGGCTATGGACCAGGTGCTGGAAGGTGGGATTAGATTGGGCAGCTAGTTTTTTTGGCCGGCACGGAGACGATAAGCTGAATCACCTCCTTCTGTGCGGTAATTTTTCTATGGTTCTATGACTGTAATAGCCAGATTTGCTAAAGGCACTTTCATCCTCACTCTGGCTGTCTTTAATCTTTCCATTTTATTGATGCCTGTGTTCAGTATCTGGACCATATCGAAATCTGACAATCATTGTGTCTTCTATTCTTTGTGTTACCATGGAATGTCCCATTTGTTCCACAAAGGCTGATGGAAATGACTTTCCCCAGGAATTTTTTCAAGGCAGCAGACATTTAATCCAACAGGATCTCCCTCACCGAGAACTGAACACCAATTAGAACCAGTAGACAGTCCATATAAGACACCTTAGCACAATCCAGCAATTTAAACACTAGTACCAATCCAGGGATACAGAAACTGAATTTTGTCAATCATTTATACAATCTGTTAAAGTCTATCATGTATTCTTCCATGGAATGACCATCTGTTTTCCGAATCTATCAAAGCTTGAC
This sequence comes from Heterodontus francisci, assembly GCF_036365525.1. Classification (NCBI taxonomy): domain Eukaryota; kingdom Metazoa; phylum Chordata; class Chondrichthyes; order Heterodontiformes; family Heterodontidae; genus Heterodontus; species Heterodontus francisci. Next base: position 47,383,693 of record NC_090402.1, read on the forward strand.
CATGACTCATAGGCATTTAACAGATCATCTTTCTCGTACATTTCATACAAGATCCTCTAGAGCGATCAAACCTTCATCACCATCAAATTGACAGGCATCCAGCTCACAAAATAATTTACATCTGATTTTACTTCTTCTAGGAAGTGACAACATAAAGGCCATACCTTGTTTCCTCTTTGGTAGGGACATAACTATGTCCATGTATCCATTCTTCCACTGGCCATATAATTCAGACTCAGTGGTGCAGTGGTTAGCACTGCAGCCTCACAGCTCCAGCGACCCGGGTTCAATTCTGGGTACTGCCTGTGTGGAGTTTGCAAGTTCTCCCTGTGACTGCATGGGTTTCTGCCGGGTGCTCCAGTTTCCTCTCACAGCCAAAGACTTGCAGGTTGATAGGTAAATTGGCCATTGTAAATTGCCCCTGGTATAGGTAGGTGGTAGGGAAATATAGGGACAGGTGGGGATGTGGTAGGAATATGGAATAAGTGTAGGATTAGTACAAATGGGTGGTTGATGGTCGGCACAGACTCAGTGGGCCGAAGGGCCTGTTTCAGTGCTGTATCTCTAAACTAAACTAAATAAGGCCAGAATGAAGATAATTGCACAGTGTTCAGCTTACTCGTAACTCAGATACTGAAGCAGTCCGTGCCCACCTGCAGCAAGACCTAGACAACATTTATGTTTGGGCTGATAACTGGCAAGTTACATTTGCACCATGCAAGTGCAAGGCAATGTCCAGCTCCAACAAAACGAGAATCCAACTGTCTCTCCTTGACATTCAATGGCATTACCATCATTGAATTCCCCACTACCATTGACCAGAAGCTTAACTGGACCAGCCACATAAACACTGTGGCTACTAGAGCAGGTCAGAGCCTGGGAATTCTCTCCTGACTTCCCAAAGCCTGTCCACCATCTACAAGGCATAAGAGTGTGATGAAAGACTCTCCACGCCTTGATGAGTGCAGCTCCAACAACACCCAAGACGTTCGACACCATCCAGATCAAAGCAGCCCACTTGATTGGCACCCATCCACCACCTTAAACATTCACTTCCACCACCACAGGTGCATAGTGGTAGTATCTACAAGATGCACTGCAGCAATTTACCAAAATTCCTTTGCAGCAGGTGCATGGGAACAGCACCATTTGCAAATTCTCCTCCAAGTCTCACAATATCCTGACTTGGAAATATGTCACCATTCCTGCACTGTCGCTGGGTCAAAATTCTGGAACTCCCTCTAACAGCACTGAAGGTGTAACTACACCACAGGGACTGCAGTGCTTCAAGAGCAATTCAGGATGAACAATAAATATTGGTCTTGCTCACGAGGCCCACATCCCAACAACAAATTTTTAAAAGTCCTGCTAAATTTATATATTGTCCCCAGCTGGGGTATTGTGTTCAATTCTGGGCATCACATTTTAGGAAGGACTAGAAGACTTTGGAGAAGGTTCAGCAGAGATTTACTAGTGTCATGCTCACAGAGGGAACTGTGATGAAATATGAAATGAACTTGAGGAATTATGAAATAAAAGTAAACTGTAAAAGTAAGCTACAAGAAAATGGACACTTTGCTACCTGGCAGCATGGCAGGAAAGGTCAGGTGATCCCCTCCTGTATTGCAAATCAACATCTGGAATTGTCTTAAGGAGGCACACTGATATGTAAAATAGGCGATTACATGCTAACAATTCCTATCATCAAAATTCGGCGAACAAAGGATTTGAAGATAGACTGACTCTGAAGCTATGGCCAAAATAATAGGAGTGAAATAACACCTATTTATCAAAATGGACCACATTCAGCTGCCATTATGTAACAATGGTCCCCACATCCTGGGACATTATATGAACACTCCAAGGGAAAGCACCTGAGTCACCTGACTAAAATCAAAACCTGATAAGTTTTACCTAAAAAGAAGTAACTGCTCTGAGAGAAACAGAAAGCCATTCCAGTCACAGAAGCTGTGAGATCAATCCAGCTAGGCAATAAGCCCTGCCAGCACCGTCTTTAAACTACAGATGCAGAGAGATTGGAAGGCGACCTTGAAATGTCCCCATCTGAGAAACTGAACCAGGACTTCCACCATCAACTTTGGATTGAGTTTTAACCAAAGGAGCCTGCAACCTTTCATCAATTCCAAGACAAGGAACATTCAGGCCTGCAACGCTGTTAAAAATTCCTCCTGGAAAACCAAGTAGGTTTCCAAGTGAAATCTCTTTACAACAATCAGACTCTAGTTGCATGCTACCCTCTACTCTCTTTTTTCTTATGTGTGTGAATGCATGAGGGCTGAGGTTATGAACATTTTCATTTTTTTTAATAAATAGTTATCTTTCTTTTTTAACCTATGAGAAAACCTGTTGCTTGTGTGGATGTCCCAAAGCACTTTACAACTAACGAAATACTTTTAAAGTGTCGTCTCTGTTGCAATGTAGGAAGCCAGTTTACACATCAGGTTCCATAAATAGCAATGAGCTAATGACCGAATAATCTGTTTTACTGATGTTGGTTGAGGGATAAATGTTGGCCAGGACACCAGAGAGAACATCCCTGTTCTTTGAAATAGTCCCATAGGCTCAGTTACATTCATCGCAAAAGACAGGCAACTCAGTTTAATATTTCATCTGACAGCAGAGCCTAAATTTTGCAATGCAGTCTCTGGAGTGGAATTTAAACCCACAACCTTCAGTCTCAGAGATGAGAGCACAACCATGAAGCAACAGCTAACAGTCGTAGCAATAGGTGAATGAATCATAGAATCATAGAATAGCATAGCACAGAAGGAGATCCATCAAATCTATGTCGGCCCATTTAGAAGAACAACCCAGTTATTCCCACTACCCCTTCTCTTTCCCCAGATCTCTGCATTTTTTTCTCTTTCATGCATTTAACCAATTCCCTTTTGAAGGCTTCTGTTGAATCTGTACCCACCACCATGTCAGGCAGTGCATTCCAAATTCAAATCACTTGTTACATAAACCACTGGAAATAGTTTCTCTTTACTGACTGTATTTAGCCCTTCATTATTTTAATGACCTCTTTCACATCTTCTCTTAGCCTTCTCCATTTAAAGAAGAACAACCCCAGCTTCTCCAATCTATCCACGTAACTCATCCCTGGAACCATTATAGTATTACCAGGGATGCTGCCAGGGGAGGTGGTGGAAGCAGATACGATAGCGACGTTTAAGAGACATCTTGACAAATATATGAATAGGAAGGGAATAGAGGGATATGGGCCCCGGAAGTGCTGAACGTTTTAGTTTAGGCAGGCATCAAGATCGGTGCAGGCTTGGCGGGCCGAATGGCCTGTTCCTGTGCTGTACTGTTCTTTGTTCTTTGTTCTACCGACAGGTGGGAAATTGTGTGGGCGGCATCCACTTTTCATTTGTCAACTGACTGCAGATAGTGTTTAAAAAATAGGGGCGAATTTTACAGACCTCCGACGTCAGGAGTCGTGGCGGGGGTGGGGTGGGGGCCCAGAAAATGCCTCTGGGAGAGGCCTGCCATGGCCCGGCCCCATATTGCTGGCGGCAGCGAGGCCTCATGGCGGTCCCTGCATTCCCCCCGCATCCCCTACCACTGCTCTGCGGCGGAATCAAAATTTAATTATGTTAATTACATAAAATTAATGAATTAATTACTTACCCTCTCCTGCCGTTAGTGTCGGTGTGATATTTGTGCCGGTGGCCAGCACTCCCACGGAACACTGGTGGGGATGGGGGGAGCAGGCAAGTTTTCAGGGTGGCAGTGGGGGGAGCAGGGTCAAATGTATCTGATTGCTCTAGGGAGTGGTGGGAAGGGGTAAAGTTTAAAGTTAATGAACTTTGGGGGGCAAGGTCGGGAACTCAAGGTAAGTTTTCTGTTGGGTGGGGGGGGAGAGGGAAAGTAATGAATTTAATGGTCATGGGAGGGGGAGAAAGGGTCTGGATAACTTTTTTCCTAAAGTCATTTTTGTTTAAACATTTAAATTAAATGGAAGGCCCTTTAAAAATGGCATTGGTGCCAGCACAGTGGCGCCTGACGCTGTTGCCGGGGATAGACCACCTATCTCCTCCACGTCATCCAGGGACGCGGGGTGGCAGTCAGCCCCAGCCATTTAAATGAGACGCCGCGTTTAATATCGCGGAGGGTCTGCGATGTGCAGTCCGCACTGGCGGACCGCCATTTTTGAAGCTTGTCGCTGAATCCGAGCTTATAAAATCCAGCCCACAGTGTGTCAGTCCCTGAATGTTTAAGGGTCAAATAAACAGACAAACACCAGGCTTTCTCATAGGTTAAAAAAGAAAGATAACTATTTACTTAAAAAAAACTGAAAATGTTCTAACTAAATGCAAGTGCTTCTTTCTTTATCATACATATGAAATATGACAAATTTGTTACATAACAAATAGATTTTAGATGTTAGAATAAGAAATGCTGCTTTCACTGCAGTGTGTTTCCATGGGAACAGTTTACTACAGTTGTTCAAATGAAGTTGTGTCACAGCTTTTATCCACGTGTTGTGGATCTAGAAATTAATTCTGCAGCTTCACTTTGGTTGAAAGTATTTGTTGTTGTGAAGTGATGTAACAAGTGGCCGTCAGCGAGCCTGGACTGGGTAGATTTCTAATTGGATTTTCTGGAAAAATAGCTTAAACAAAGTGTTAAGAAAGTGTGGGTGGGTGGGAGTGGTTGGAAGAGAACTGTCTCATTGCCTACTTGTTGCTATGATGGCAACAAGAAGTACATGAGTGCCCAGGCCAATATTTATGTCTCAACCAACTTCACTAAAACAAATTATCTTGTCATTTCTTCATTGCTGTTTGTGGGAGCTTATTCTGTATAAATTGGCCGTCACTTTTCCCTACATTACAACAGTAACTGCACTTCAAAAATAATTGGCTGCAAAGCGCTGATTCCGAGCTTATGAAAGATGCTATATAAATGCAAGCCTTTCTTGAACTAAAATGCCTTAACGCTATCTGGCATTCAGTGATGAAGTTATTCCCATTGGAATTTCTGACACACACACACACACACACACAGTGTTTATTTTAATATCTGCCACAGGGTAATTATTGATGGAAAACATGTGGTGTTGATCCACTATTATCCAGCTGCAATTATACACCCTTCCAATTATTAATATCCAGTCTTCCCCAAGGGTCTCTTTTTTCACTTACAGGTGTTAGCTGTGGCTTGGACAGGGATATTACTTCCAGGAAACAGTGGGTTTTGTGGCCAAGACTGACGGCCCAGGCCACTCTGTCATGTGAGCCTTGATTTTATCCAAAACTGCCCATTAAGAACCACACTGAAGTTAATGGAGTATAAAATTGGATGGGGTGCGGATCAGGCATCTGATCCCAAGTGGGGTAGGTTAAATTCAATGCTTTGAGCAGTTTACTCTAAGATTAAAAATATGGTGGACTCCAAAATTAGTGGAGATAAATAAATATAAAAAAGGAACAAAGTCAGGCCTCTGACTAACTTGAGCATCTGCTAAGAAATATTGCCCCTTAATTGAGCCAAGTTAAACAAAGAAAATACTTGTCAAATCAATTGTGATCACAATTAAGAATGATATGAAGAAAACTATCTAACCTCTTATTAACCTGCAGACCTATCAAGAGCAAGAAGTCTTCAACTGATCTTGAAAGAGTGATACAGAGTGAAAGCAGACAAGACAGGGTCCATACAGAGTGAAACCAGATAACACAGGGTCTGTATAGAGTGAAACCAGGGAGCACAGGGTCCATACAGAGTGAAAGCAGGTAACACAGGGTTCATACAGGGTTAAATCAGATAACACAGGGTCTGTACAGAGTAAAACCAAAGAAGACGGGGTCTGTACAGAGTGAAATCAGATTACACAGTGCCCATACAGAGTGAAACCCAATAACACAGCGTTTGTACAGAGTGAAACCAGAGAACATAGTGTCAATACAGAGTGAAACCAGGTAACACAGGTCCCAACCAGTACAGCTGTTTCTGTCTAGGGTGTGTTATAAATCATCTGAAGTATATGGTTGTTGAATTTGCAAACATTTTTCAGCAAATTCCACATACACGCTTTTGAAAAGCATTCCTGTTGAACATTCCTCTTCTTATTTCCAAGGTGTGTCCAACTAGGATGGGCTGTCAGATCACTCCAGAAACTTCATGGGGTTTGCTCAACAGTAGCCAGTTCCCGGAGTAGTGCCGAGAATGCCAGTCGAGAATGCCAGTACATTTCACTTGGTGCTACGCTGCAGATAGAGAAGGTGGACACGCTCTGCTTAAGGCTGTGAAATGTCAATATCTAGGCTAGTCATCATGTTACTAAACTGTAATATGTTTAGTACATCACATTAACAATACTTCTTTGGTATCAGCCACAGCTCAGTGTGTAGCACTCTCACCTCTGAGTTAGTAGATTGTGGGTTTATGCCCCACTCCAGAATCATGAGCACATAATCCAGGCAGACACTCCAGTACATAGGAACACAGGAACCTGAGCGGACCATTCAGCCCCTCGAGCATGATACGTCATTCAATGAGATCATGGCTGATCTGTCTCTTAACTCACTCTGCCTACCTTAGTGCCATATCATTTTATACCCTTGTCTAGCAAAAATCCATCAAGTCCAAATTTAAAATGATTAATCATACTAGCACCTACTGCCATATTTCTACCACCCATTGCATGGAGAAGTGTTTCCAAGCTTCTCTCCTGAAAAGTCAGGCTCTGATTTTAAGGCTATGCCCCCTTGTCTTGGACTCTCCCACTACTGGGAAAATGTTTCTCTCTATCTATCCTATCAAATCCTTTAAAAATCTTTAAAGGTTCTATCAAATCTTCAACCTTTTATATTCCAACAAATGCAAGCCTAGTTTACGCAATCTCTCCTGTTACAATCAGATGAGGAGGGATCGAAAGGCTCCCCTCTTGTCCCTCTCCTTGTTTGACTACAACAGAGTTTATTCTCTTTTAAACAGTGGATGTACTTACCAATTCAGTGAGTGTTTAACCCTTTCTGTGCTATGATCATAAAATAACCAATTGGACAGGTTTTCTTGAGTTTAAACAAGAACGAGGTTAGTTTATTGTACTTAAAATCAAAACCAGATCTAAGTAAAATAATAAAACTATGCAAAAACTTTCATACACACACACACACACACACACACACACACACACACACACACACACACACACACACACACACACACACACGAATCACACACATAAGTAGGTTACAGAGTGCTGAAGAATAGTTTGGTTGGATTAGAGTCCAGAACAAATCAAATAATATACAGTCTGTGGGGTCTGGTAATTCTGTTGTCTTCCAGCTGAATTAGTGGTTCTGAAGATCCTGGCTGTTAGAAGTGCACTTGCAGCTGATCCATCTGGTTCTGGGCTGTCTTGGAGACTATGATGTAGGTGGCTTTCTCCCTTAGGGTCTCTGTCTGTAGCGATGATAAGCTTGGACAGGATTCGAAGCTTGCAGTATACCTGGAAAGAGAGAGAGAGAGAGAGAGAGAGAGACAGCCCCACCAGGGTCCTGCACTGATTAGTGTATAACAGAAACTCCAAGTTTTCACACAGACTGGGGAGACTGCCACATGATTCTTTCAATGTATTCATTTGTTCACTTTAATGAGGTCCAAAGTCTAAGAATCCCAAATTTCTCTCAGGTCTTATTTCTTCAATGTTTACCCCTGGGAGGTACGTCCCCACTAGTATGAATGCTCCAAGATAGCTTTGAATGTCTTGCTAATGAGGGTGATACCAGATAATTTACTCAACTGTTCAAGCCATTGTTCTGAATGCGAGCTATTTAGACATCTCCATTTCGATATCTTGGAATGTGAGGTATGTCAATGCAAATTGTGGTGGCCATCTTAGCTGCCTGTTTTTAAAAGTTGAATGTAGGTTGAAAGGTCTCCACACATACTGCCAGACCTGCTGAGTTTTTCCAGCACTTTCTGTCTCTATAACGTTTCAGGTTGATGGCCTTTCATCGGAAGATTTGGAAGATTATGGCTAAAGCTTCTACAATTTCCACACCTACTTCCTTTAAAACGGCACAGTGGCGCAGTGGTTAGCACCGCAGCCTCACAGCTCCAGCGACCCAGGTTCAATTCTGGGTACTGCCTGTGTGGAGTTTGCAAGTTCTCCCTGTGTCTGCGTGGGTTTCCTCTGGGTGCTCCGGTTTCCTCCCACATGCCAAAGACTTGCAGGTTGATAGGTAAATTGGGCATTAGCAATTGCCCCTAGTATAGGTAGGTGGTAGGGAAATATAGGGACAGGTGGGGATGTGGTGGAAATATGGAATTAGTGTAGGATTAGTATAAATGGGTGGTTGATGGTCGGCACAGACACGGTGGGCTGAAGGGCCTGTTTCAGTGCTGTATCTCTAAAACTAAAACTAAAAAACCCTGAGGTGGAATCTATCAGGTCCTGGAGATTTGTCAGTCTTTATTTCCACTATTTTTTCTAATTCTGTCTTCTTGCTTATGATAACTTCCAGTCCTTGATTCATTTTTAATTTTCCAGGAATGCCAGGAATATTATCCACTTCCTCTACTGTGAGAACAGACACAAAGTAATTATTCAACAAGTTTGCCATTTCTCTATTTTGATTTGCAATATTACCCCCATCTGTTTTTAAAGGGGCCACAATTACCCTTGACAATCTTTTATTTCTAATATAAATGTAAAAGCTTTTTGTGTTAATCCTGATATCCCTCGCAAGTTTCTTTTCATATTCCCTTTTTGTAGCGCTATCTATTTTGTCTTACCTTCTCTCCCAGTTCCTGGATCTACACTATTCTTTGCACTTCGGTATGCTCTTTTCTTCAGTTTTATATTATCTCTTTTGTCGATCATAGCTGTTTTATTTGGTAATTAAAGCTCTTGACCCATAGGGGTAGATATATTGGTCCTCTATTAAGCTAAACTCTTTTTGAACATCTCCCACTGTTCATTTATAGTTTAACCCAATAACAATTTTGACCAGTTTGCTGTTGCCAGTCTCTGTCTCATCCTATTAAAGTTTGCCTTACTAAAATCTAGAATCTTAATAATTGTTAAGTTTCTCCTTTTCAAACCTAACCTTGAATTTGACCATATTATTATCATTATTAGATAAATGTTCCCTTACTGTTTGACTATTAACTAAGATTGGCTCATTATTCATTACTACATATAATATAGCCCCCTCTTTCTGGTCTAGAACCTATTGCTCCAAAAAACTATCTTGACTGTACTCCAGAAATTCACTTTCTGACTTGAGCTACTCTGCTCTTCCTAATGTATATGAAAATTAAAGTCCTCCATTAAAACAAATTTGCTTTTACTACAAGCCTCTCTAATCTCTGAATTAATACATAATCCAGTGCAGCACTGAGGGAGTGCTGCACTGTTGGAGGTGCCATCTTTTGGATGAGATGTTAAACCAAGGCCCCATCTACCCTCTCAGGTGGATGCAAAAGATTCTACATCATTGTTTCAAAGAAGAGCAGGGGAATTAGCCCCGGAGTCCTGGCCAATATTTATCTTTCAACCAACATTACCAAAACTGGTCATTAACACACTGCTGTTTGTGGGATCTTGCTGTGTGCAAATTGGCTGCTTTGCTTCCTACATTATATCAGTGACTACAATTGAAATGTACTTCATCTTTGGTGCTTTGGGACACCCTGAGGTCATGAAAAATGCTATAGAAATACAAATGCTTGTTTTCTTCTTTACTTTCTGGGGTGATGCTGCTTGTTGCAAAGTTGAAAGGGAAGCTTTGATCAGGCATTGGAAGCAAATGTTATAATGCTACTGGGGCTCTGGAAATGTTATTTTGGGATAGCAGCTCGCTAAGGTGCAATGATGGAGGGTATCAGATTCGATGGATATTCTTGGGAGTTTTTCTTCATTTCTGCTGTGAGTCAGGTAGACACTATGCAGAGGTTTCACTCAGAAGGTTAATGGCATGATAGAGCAGATCATACAACATCGTAGGTTACAGCAAAATTGATGGGCCGAATGGCCTATTCTCATTCTCTATGTTCTCATGTTCTTCCATTCCAGAAAAAAAGCTTCCTTTCCTATTAACTAATTTAATTAAACAAACTAAAAATTGGATGGCACCTGAATTGGAGCTTGATCCTGATGCTGTACACATACAATGAGGCATCACCATGGCAAATTGGTCTGCCGGCCTCAACAGTTTGTTACCGGCAAGCTGCCGGTACCATCTGCAGCCCCAGAAAGAGACTGCCAGTCATGAGGTGTGAGAGAAGCTGGCAGAGATCCTCAGGAGTCTCTGGGGGTGAGTAAAGGCAACTGGGAGGTGGGGCAGGCGCTGTCCTGCAGCAGTCAATGGATTTAATGGGGTGTTAGGAAGAGGAGTTCTCCCCGGTGTCCCAGCTAAACCAACATCACTAGATTATCTGGTCATTATATCATTGCCATTTGTAGGAGCTTGCTGTGCTGCATTTCCTACATTACAACAGTGACTACATTTCAAAAGTACGTCACTGACTGCAAAGTGCTTTGAGACGTACTGAAGCTGTGAAAGGCGCCATATAAATGCAAGTCTTTATTTCATTTACAGCTCGCTGTATAGTTCAATGCAGAATGTACCGTTCAAACACACACAGTACAGCTTAGTAACACAGCTTATTGCTCAGTTACATAGCACATAGCTCCATTAATATATAGTTCATGTCCTATACACTGCATATCTCAGTTAGGCAATAGTTAGCTCCGTTACACTGTATAACTCAGTTGCACAATGTGTGGCTATTACACACTGGGTCGTGCATTTATCAACAGAGCCATTGGGGCAGATCGTTTGAACTTTCTGGAAAAAGAATTCAGAAAATATTTGGTAAAGGAAATGATTCCTTCAATTGAAGACATCTCTGGATTAAATTGCAAAACAAGTTTCCTTATACCCTTTTTAAAATTAAATGATTGCATGAGTCGTAGCAGAATCATCAAAGGCTTTTTTGAGCCAACTGGTTGATTAATTGAATACCTGTTTGACAGAACGCAGGCCTGAGTAGTCTGAATAGTCTTTGTTCCTTTTGCTGGGATTATAATAGCTACAGATGGAGAATAATTATAGTGAGTGTTCAGAACTGGCTGTTATCTAACCCACTGGCATGTAACAAAGAGAATGGTGAGCTGCCACTCTAGCGATTGGCCCTAATCCAGGTACAGAGGTGGTGAGGTGAAGAATGACAGGTGTATAGGTGACAGTGCCATGTGTGATCGTCCGTACAGCTGCATGGAGAGAAAGTGGGGAGGGAGGTAAGAGGAAGAATGCTGAACAGATCAGAACATGATACTGATTATCATGGTCTCCAATCAGACATCATGGAATCATACAGCACAGAATCAGGCCATTCAGCCTATCGGACCTGTACCAGCTTTTTGAAAGAGCGGTTCACCTAGATTCACTCCTTCACCTTTTCCTCTTATCCCTGTAAACTTTTCTTTTTCTTTTCTATTTCCAGTTTCTTTTTGAATGTTACTATTGAATCTGCTTCCACCAGCCTTTCATGCAGATTTCAGATCATAACAACTCACTGCACGAAAAGATTTCTCTTCGTTCCTCTGTCTGTTTTGCCAATTACCTTAGCTCCGTGTCCTCTGGTTACCAATTCTTCTTGCCATTGGAAACAGTTTCTTCCTGTATACTCTGACAAAACACTTATAATTTTGAAAACACTATTAAATCTTCCCTTAAGCTTCTCTGTTCTAAGGAGAAGAATCACAGCTTCTCCAGTCTCTCCTCGTAACTGAAGTCCCTCAGCCTTGATGCCATGCTACTGCACCTTCTCCAAAGACATGCTCACTGAGCAGTTATTGACCATTTGCTCTACCAAGTGGGCCAGTCCAGCACATTGGATGTTCACAGCACAGACTCTTTGGATTTGCTTTTCCGCCACATATCTGGTGAACCATGATAACCACAAACCAGCGAGAATTGCTGACACTGGCCAAAGCTTTTCCCATTTTCCAAGGCCTGTGAGTGACCACCACCTCACACAGGAAGCTGTTCTAACCTAGCCCAACACATTGCAGGACTGAGTGGAGTTACATAGAATTTACAGCACAGAAACAGGCCATTTGGCCCAACTTGTCTCTGCTGATGTTTATGCTTCACATGAGCCTCCTCCCACCCTACTTTATCTAACGCCATCAACACAACCTTCTATTCCTTTCTTCTTCTTGTTTTTATTTAGCTTCCAGTTAAATGCATCTATGATATTCGCCTTGGGGTAGCGGGTTCCACATTTTGCGTAAAGACGTTTTTCCTGAATTCTTTATTGGATTTATTAGGAACTAGCTTATATTTATGTTCTCTAGTTTTGGATTCCCCCACAAGTGAAGCCTCTTCATAATGTTAAAGACCTCTATCAGGTCACTTTCAACCTGTTTCCTACAGAAAAAAAGACCCAGCCTGACAGTTATAGTTATATAGAGTGAGACTATTGGATTTGCAGGTCTCAATCTGCATATCATATGGTTAGGTGATAGATTCTGGCAGATGTGAGAGAGGTGAGAAACATCAAGCGACCTTTTTATCATTGGAGAAGACCTTATGGGATGAATTTCCAAAGGGAGAGGAGATGGGGATTCTCCCGCTTGCCTGACATAACTTCAGTGAACAGCCACAGAAACTCTGGAGAAATGCTGTTTATGGCATTAGGGGTTTCCGCGGCCCTCCTGCAAACGTCCTGCAGATGAGCGGGAGAAGTCCTATGGAAAATCCCCTCTACTTGGGCTTCCTAGTCGGCACTTCCATCAAGACAGTCACTGACACTAAAGCCCAGATTTTAACCCAGACCAACCTGTGAAAACGGAGTTGAGATAGTAGTTAAAATGGCACGGGAGGGGATTTACAGTACATTCCCAGTATATCCCCACCCCATGCAAAATGAAGTTGAGAGGGCAGCCTGCTCTAACCAAGCCGGAGCCTTTTTAAGTTGCAGAGGTCACAGCCTGATGACATCATTGTCATTGCAACATGATTTTAACTCATGAGACTGTGAGGCCCGCACAGCACCAAACCCACTGGCAAAAACGTGCAGCATTCAACACTGGGCCAGAAGAGGCCAAAGGTGAGTGTATATTTTTACATTTTCTTAATGTTTCCAGTGGTAGGAGTGATCTTTCTGGCCCAACAAGGAAACCACAGGCCTTCTTTCCCCCAGACTTTACCTCCTCCACTTCTCTAGCCTCGATTGGCCCACAGTCTGCATCCTTACCATGATGGAGATTGGTCCATAGGGTCCCTTCTTGATGACGGCTGCCTGCCCAATTTTCCTGCTGCTGCCCGCAGGCTCTTAAGTTATTCCCATTGGCTTCAGGCTGCTGACAGTCCAGAGAAATACAGATGAGGAAGGCTGTGCTGTTGGTGGGTGTTTCCTGCCTGTCCAACAACCTTCCCACTCTAACAGCCTCAAGTTAAAACCCTGTTGTCTCAAACAGAAATATTATTGGTATATGGAAGGAAACTAAAATGGCAGATCATATTGCCAATTCTATTTCAGCTTACTTTATTTGCTCATGGGATGTGGGCATCACTGGTTAGGCCAGCATTTACTGCCCTTGAACTGAGTGGCTTGCTTGGCCATCGCAGAGGGCAGTTAAGAGTCAACCACATTGCTGTGGGTCTGGAGGCCAGACCAGGTAAGGTCAGCAGATTTCCTTCTCTAAAGAACATTTATGAACCAGATGGGTTTTTGCCATGACAATGGTTTCACCAGTAGACTAGCTTTTTAAATTCCAGATTTATAATTGAACTCAAATTTCACCATCTGTCATGATGGGATTTGAACCCATGCCCCCAGAGTACGAGCCTGGATCTCAGAATTACTAGCCAATGATATTTCCACTATGCCACCACCTCTCCCCATTGGCAGTAGCCTTGTTTTGAGTCAAGTTAAACTCTATGATTCCTAAACTGCTGAGAAAAACTTGCCAATTTGAAAAGCCCTCTGTTACAAACCATGGTATGACCTAAATAAAAATAGTAAACCCTGAAGTACATTTAGACTTTACACAGTAAATCCCAATGTCAAGTTTTAACTGCTGTTGGAATGAAATTTGGCAATGAATTGAAAGAGGTTTAATGCATCAGGAGTGTTGTAGCTTCACCATGTTGGCATCTCATTTTTTGGTGCGTCTGGTGCTGCTTCTGGCATGCTGTCCTACACTCCTCATTGAACCAGGGCTGGTCTCCTGGCTTAATGGTAATGGTTTAGTGCATGGGGAGTGAATGGGAAAGATCACTCCATTCTGTTTTTACATGCTGGGTGTGAATGGGAGCAGTTGTTTTTACTGGGCTTTGGTGCTGATAATAATTACAATTGGAGTAGTTTGTTTTCTTAATTCAATTGTGTGAGCAGCATTGTCAGAAATTGCAGTTAGTGATATCAGTCACAAAATGTTTAACCCATTCATATTAAATAATCTTCTGTCCACTATTATAGTTTAGTGTCAAGAAGACCCTATATGCCAAATGAGAAATATAAATTTTATCGGTTGGAAACTTACATTAGACTTTTAATGGAGAAAATCTTGCAGTTAACAAGAAAGCCACTGCAATTTGCATCTGAAACACCTTTTCATATTCAAAAGATCCACCCGTAGCCAGAGGTTTGAGAAGCATGGACCCAGGACAATGGCTTGCACTAAGTTATTGAATTACCAAAAATGGGGCATATGGAGTCAATTCCTAACCTTGAATTTCAATAGAAGGTTCCAGAAAACCTGAAGCAGCCATGCGACCATCTGTCCAACTCTGGGGAAGCTGAAATAAAAACAAGAAACGTTAACTCTGTTTCTCTTTCCACAGATGCTGCCAGACCTGCTGAGTGGTTCCAGCATTTCTTGTTTTTATTTCAGATTTCCAGCATCCGCAGTATTTTGCTTTTATTCTGGGGAAGCTGATTTTGTTTCCTCTGGAGAAAGAGACAAGCAGTAACTGAGTGTGCAGCAGCAGCAGAGAAGGCCACGGGCTTCCCTTTCTCTCTCTCTCTTTCCAGAAAACATCAAGTTTGAAAACCATTTGTGACTGTGAACCCTCCAAGCCTGCAGACTGCTACAGCCAGAGACCAGGGGAAGAGGGCCAACTATAATTCTGCCTTCAAGAAAATCCTTTGCAAAGTAGGCCAACCACAAAGTGTACTTTGACCAACGAGGACTTCAAGAATACAGCTTCAGCTGAGGACTATCGGAGCATCCACTTCACAGACTGTGTACTTAAGTTCCACTTATTCTGGACTCTAATCCAACCACCTAATCTATTTTCCCTCTGTAATCTATTTGTGTGTGTGTGATTGTCATGTGAATATTTGCGTGAATGTGTAGCGTATTTTTTAGTATTTTTAAATCGGGGTTAGAATGTTAAGTATAATAAACTTACCTCTTTCTCGTTTAAATTCAAGAAAACCTGTCCGGTTGGTTCTTTCACGATCACAGTAAAGGTAAAAGGTAAAACACTCACAGAGGTGGTAAGCATAACCACTGTTTAAAAGGAATAAACCCTGTTGCGGTCAAACAAGAGGAAGGGCAAGAGAGGAGCCTGAGACCTCCTCCTCACATGGCCGTAACATTAGGTACTGTTTATTTTGGCTGGGTTATCACAACTGGTAAATGACTGGATCGAAGAATGTCATATTAGCACAATATTGATTCATCCATTGATATCACCGATGGTGTGCCTGACTCCCCACCGCTGACCGTCACACGAGCTGACAGAAGGTGTTGGATAAGTGAGCAATATGAGTAGGAATACTGAGCTTTAGTAATAGAAGCAAAATGGGAAAGGGTTGGGTTTTTTTCCAAAATATATCTGTAAAAAATTCATTAAAAAACAGTTCAACACAGCACCAAGTTGACATTCCAAAAAGTGCAAAGGAAATCAGTTTTCTTCAATACAGGAGTGAGCTGCCTCACAACCCTTCCATTCCATTTTACATGCCATGTCCATTTTACAGCAAACCCATATTTGGTGTATACCGCCTGAAGGGTTTCCCATGGGGCCAGCCCCTCAGTTCACTATAGCGGAAGGACCTTACACAGTGGTCTTTCCCCATTGAGCCTTTGCAGCGGCTGCCCCAAGCTTTAGTGCGTCCTTCAGCACATTGTCCTGGACCTTGGAATGTGCCAGTCTGCAACACTCAGTCGTAGATAACTCTTTGCGTTGGAAGACCAGCAAGTCTCAGGTAGACCGAAGAGCGTCTTTCACTGAATTGATGGTCCTCCAGCTGCAGTTGATGTTTATCTTGGTGTGCGTCCCTGGGAATAGCCCGTGGAGCACAGACTCCCGTGTTACAGAGCTGCTTGGGATGAACCTCGACAAAAACCTCTGCATCTCTTTCCACACCTGCTTTGCAAGACACATTCCAGAAGGAGGTGGGCAACTGTCTCTTCCCCATCGCAACCACCTCGAGGGCAGCGTGTGGAGGGGGCAAGACTCCGGGCGTGCAAGAAGGATATGACGGGGAGGGCCCTTCTCACCACCAACCGAGCTACGTCTTGGTGCTTATTTGAAAGTTCTGGTAATGAGGCATTCTGCCAAATGACTTTGGCAGTCTGCTCAGGGAACCATCCGACAAGATCCACCATCTCCTTTTCCTGTAGGGCCTTGAGGACATTCCGTGCAGACCACTGCCTGATGGATTGGTGGTCAAAGGTGTTTTCCCGCAGAAACCTTCCCACGAAGGATAGGTGGTACGGCACGGTCCAACTGGATGGAGAATTCCGCGGCAATGTGACCAGGCCCATCCTTCGCAACACCAGGGACAGATAGAACCTCAGCACGTAGTGACACTTGGTGATTGCGTACTGAGGCTCTACGCACAGCTTGATGCAGCCGCACACAAAGGTGGTCATCAGGTTGAGGGCGACGTTGGCTACATTTTTCCTGCCCTTATCCAGAGGTTTGAACATCATGTCCCTCCGGACCTGGCCCATTTTGGATCTCCAGATAAAGTGGAAAATGGCTCGGGTGACCGCCACAGCACAGGAGTGGGGTATGGGCCAGACCTGCGCCACGTACAGCCACAACGTGAGCGCCTCGCACCTGATGACCAGGTTCTTACCCACAATGGAGAGAGATCGCTGCCCCCACATCCTCAGTTTATGGTGTGCCCTGGCTACATGCTCCTTCCAGGTTTTGGCACATGCCCCCGCCCTTCTGAATCATGTACCCAGCTTCTTCAGGTAGTCTGACCTGACGATGAAGGGGACAAAGGATCGGTCATCCCAGTTCCCAAAGAACATGGCCTCACTCTTACCATGATTAATTTTGGTTCCTGAAGTTCGAACTGGTCGCAGATGCTCATCAGTCTGCAAACGGACAGTGAATCCGAGCAGAAGATGGCGACATCGTCCATGTACAGGGAGCTTTGACCTGAGTGCCTCCACTGCCTGGAATGCCGCTCCTCTTATGCTCGCATCCTTCCTAATGGACTCAGCAGAAGGTTCGATACAGCAAACAAACAAGAGAGGGGAGAGAGGACAGCCCTGTCTGACTCCAGATTTGATTGGGAAACTTTCTGATTCCCACCCATTGATTGAGACTGCGCTACTGATGTTTGTGTAGAGCAGTTTGATCCAATTGCAGATTCCCTCCCCAAAGCCCATTTTGGAAAGCACGTCCATCATGTATGTGTGCGATATCCTGTCAAAAGCCTTCTCCTGGTCCAAGCTAATGAGGCAGGTCTCCACCCTCCTATCCTGTATCCCTGAGTAGTGCGAGACTATCAGAGATCTTCCTGCTGGGTACAGTACAGGTCTGATTGGGGTGAATCACCAACTCCAGAGCAGACTTGACTTGATTGGCGATGACTTTGCACAGAATCTTGTAGTCAACATTAAGCAGTGAGATGGGCCGCCAATTTCTGATTTCCGCCCTCTCCCCCTTCCACTTGTAGATAAGGGTGATGATGCCTTTCCTCATGGATTCTGACATGCTGCCGGCATGTCCCACAGAGTGGGGTTGGGTTCTCATTGGTCAGAACTTACCTAACACTCAAACAGTCAGATATCTACTTGCCAGTCTCTACCAAACCATCACACAACCACTTTACAGTTTTGATAGTTGATCTTCTTCAGTGCCATGAATAAAGGATGCTGTCTAGCTTATTTCATTTCCTATCAACATTTTGCCACGTGTTTCTTTGGTTCCAACTTAGAAAAATCAACTGGCTTACCTTTTTAAGTGGATACAGACTTTTTAATCTGGCAGTAGCAGGTGGGCAATGGGCAATCCAGCAATCACAAGCAGTTTCCACAATGGAGCTTGTCCATCGTGTTCAAATTGGGCTGGCCCCTGAACTATGTGAAAGGTCAAGCCACTGGATGTCAGATTCTTGGACGATCCACTGCTTTGACCTCTCCAGGACAGGTTTTACTTCTCAGAACCAAAGATCCAACCAGTTTCAGTCAGAACCTCCACCATCCCCCCACACTTTTACACCCACAGCCTGAGATCAATGGAGCATGAAATCAGATGGGGTGTAATTGGGCATCTGCCCCATTCCTGAGGGATGGCTGAAGTTAAAATTTCCCTATAACGGTCAGAGAGGGGAGTAATGGCACATTGTCCAAGACCTGTGTTGGTTCTAATGGCTCGGTTTGCTCCTTATCAGCTAATGCATACAGCAAGTTGAGATGTCGTAAGTTGCAGGCTGTAAAATCAAGGTCTAATATTTAAAAAACAAATGTCAGTGGAGCTTGAGAGTGATGTAATGTATTTTTTTGATTGTATTGATCAAGTTGTGCTCAGCACTGAGAGGGGCTGGACACCTTTCCTGGGCAATAAAAGATTTACTATGTAACATCAGCGGACACTGAAATAAAAAAAAAGGTTTACCTTCTGTTTAATGTTCTCTTCAGGTTGTTGATTTCATCACTTTGAGATGTGAGGTAACTGTGTATGTGTGTGTATGCGTGCATGTGATTGTGTGTGTATCAGTCATGTGTAATGTCTGACAAATCTCTGCCCACAACCCTAACCTGCCTTTCCCTTTTATCAAATATTGACAGACTGTGCCATGTAATTCCTGCAGCACTTTGTCTGGCCAGGGTGAGTTTAGTTTGAACTTCTGGAGCAGTCCAGGAGCAGTCAGAAACAGTCCAGCATGAAGTTTGAGAGTTTCAGAATGACCCTTTTCGGGCCGTTTGCAAGCAGAGTGCCTTGTGGTTTTAGTGACCCTAAGATCAGGGAATGAGATTTACGATTGAATAGAATGAATCAGATTACAGATCCGTTCACAGAGTTAACATAGCACCATAGTACAGTGCCCATCTCTTATACTGTCTGCGCTTATCACAGGCAACTTCTCCAAATCTGCAACAGCAATATTTGCCATTGCCATGGGGATAAATTACAAAGGCACCACTTGTAATGTATTATACATGTTGACTATTTTGTGGAGTGCTGTGCTTGCCTTATTAAAGTTGAATGAAGTTGCTCAAAATCTCCCCTTTCCAACAGCCTCCTGTGGTTGTTACCTGTGCGAGCAGCTCATTAGGCAGCTTCAATCAGCTTCAATCCGTGCATAAAGCAGGCAAATCACATCAGCACAAATACCCCCACCAAATATGTTGAAGACTATAACTATTTCATCCAGGAAAAGATCCTTGTTCCACATTGCTCCCCTATCCACAGTATTCCCATGGTGTATTTCTAATTGCTCTGAATCCCCTTTGTTGAATACAGCTGTTTCTAAGACTGAGATACATTAAAATGCACCCAACTTTTTATCCAAAGTGAGTGAATCCAGCAGGAATACCTAGAACAGATTACAGCATGATAACTTTCATCCCCGCACTCTCGACTGGATTCAAACTTGGGTTCCAGAAGTCAAAGGTTAGCTTGCTAATCACATTTCTAAAACACTCCAGCTGCTGCCATTGTAATCGATACTCCTCCATGTGTCTGTAACACAGCTAGAGCAACATAACAGCACAGTAATAGTACAGTAACAGCACAGTAATAGTACAGTAACAGCACAGGCAATAGTGCAGTAACAGCACAGTAATAGTACAGTAACAGCACAGTAATAGTACAGTAACAGCACAGGCAATAGTGCAGTAACAGCACAGTAATAGTACAGTAACAGCACAGGCAATAGTGCAGTAACAGCACAGTAATAGTACAGTAACAGCACAATAATAGTACAGTAACAGCACAGTAATAGTACAGTAACAGCACAGGCAATAGTGCAATAACAGCACAGTAATAGTACAGTAACAGCACAGGCAATAGTGCAGTAACAGCACAGTAATAGTACAGTTCTTTCTTTTGGGCCTCCTTATCTCGAGAGACAATGGGTAAGCGCCTGGAGGTGGTCAATGGTTTGTGAAGCAGCGCCTGGAGTGGCTAAAAAGGCCAATTCTAGAGTGACAGGCTTTTCCACAGGTGCTGCAGAGAAATTTGTTTGTCTGGGCTGTTGCACAGTTGGCTCTCCCCTTGCACCTCTGTCTTTTTTCCTGCCAACTACTAAGTCTCTTCGACTCGCCACATTTTAGCCCCGTCTTTATGGCTGCCCGCCAGCTCTGGCGAACGCTGGCAACTGACTCCCACGACTTGTGATCAATGTCACAGGATTTCATGTCGCGTTTGCAGACGTCTTTATAGCGGAGACATGGATGGCCGGTGGGTCTGATACCAGTGGTGAGCTCGCTGTACAATGTGTCTTTGGGGATCCTGTCATCTTCCATGCGGCTCACATGGCCAAGCCATCTCAAGCGCCGCTGACTCAGTAGTGTGTACAAGCTGGGGATGTTGGCCGCCTCGAGGACTTCTGTGTTGGAGATACGGTCCTGCCACCTGATGCCAAGTATTCTCCGGAGGCAGCGAAGATGGAATGAATTGAGACGTCGCTCTTGGCTGACATACGTTGTCCAGGCCTCGCTGCCATAGAGCAAGGTACTGAGGACACAGGCCTGATACACTCGGACTTTTGTGTTCCATGTCAGTGCGCCATTTTCCCACACTCTCTTGGCCAGTCTGGATATACAGTAACAGCACAATAATAGTACAGTAACAGCACAGGCAATAGTGCAGTAACAGCACAGTAATAGTACAGTAACAGCACAGGCAATAGTGCAGTAACAGCACAGTAATAGTACAGTAACAGCACAGGCAATAGTGCAGTAACAGCACAGTAATAGTACAGTAACAGCACAGGCAATAGTGCAGTAACAGCACAGTAATAGTACAGTAACAGCACAGGCAATAGTGCAGTAACAGCACAGTAATAGTACAGTAACAGCACAGGCAATAGTGCAGTAATAGCACAGTAATAGTACAGTAACAGCACAGGCAATAGTGCAGTAACAGCACAGTAATAGTACAGTAACAGCACAGGCAATAGTGCAGTAACAGCACAGTAATAGTACAGTAACAGCACAGGCAATAGTGCAGTAACAGCACAGTAATAGTACAGTAACAGCACAGTAATAGTACAGTAACAGCACAGGCAATAGTGCAGTAACAGCACAGTAATAGTACAGTAACAACACAATAATAGTACAGTAACAGCACAGGCAATAGTGCAGGAACAGCACAGTAATAGTACAGTAACAGCATAGTAATAGTACAGTAACAGCACAGGCAATAGTGCAGTAACAGCACAGTAATAGTACAGTAACAGCACAATAATAGTACAGTAACAGCACAGGCAATAGTGCAGTAACAGCACAGTAATAGTACAGTAACAGCACAGTAATAGTACAGTAACAGCACAGGCAATAGTGCAGTAACAGCACAGTAATAGTACAGTAACAGCACAGGCAATAGTACAGTAACAGCACAGGCAATAGTGCAGTAACAGCACAGTAATAGTACAGTAACAGCACAGTAATAGTACAGTAACAGTCTAGCAATAGCAAAGTAACCATACAGCAATAGCACAGTAACAATAGTAACAACACTGTAACACTACATTAATAAGATAGCAATGGTACATAGTCACTGTATTAGCGTGCTGTTACAGTTGCTGTACTGTTGAAATGCTATTACTGTACTGTTATTGTAGTGTATAGTACAGTGTTACTGTGAAGTGAATCTACAGTAGTGTGTTACTGTAGTGTGAGTTACCTAGTACAGTACAACTCCAATACCAATTACCGTGAGCTATACGGATCAGATGACCCCAGGTTCATGTCCACATTTCTGGTGAGCAAGGGTGTATCTGGCACAACTGCGATTTGCTTCAATGGCCTTAGCATACAGACAGGGTTCCTACTCCTGATCCCAATGTAGTGAAAGTGCAATATATTGGGTGAGAACTCAATCAGACTCAGTTAAGAAGCCCAACATTTAAAAAAGAAAATGTTTTTAATACTCAGAAGGAATTCTCAGCAACTGAGAGACAGAGTAGAGAAAAAATATAGCCACTGGCAGAAGGAGATAATTCAGATGCTCTGAGACCATCTGCGTGATTCAGGGGGGACTGGACGATGTGCTCCATGTGGCCACGAGTCACCAGCTGCTCAGGCATTTTAGGGGAAGTCTATGGAATCTGGCCTTAATAGACTTCAACATTATCACAGGACCATAGGAACAAGAGGAGGCCATTCAGCCCCTCATCCCTGCTTTGCCGTTCAATCATGAGTCTGTACCAAAATTTCATTCCCTTGATACCCTTAGTTAATTAAATTCCGTCAATCTCAACCCTGAAATTTCAATTGACCCAGTATCCACAGGAATTTTAGAAGGGTTGTGGGGGGTGGGTAGGAGGGGGGTGCGTGGGAATCGCGAAGAGAATACTAGATTCCATTACCTTTTATGAAGGGGCAGAGTCTGAGCTGGGGGGAGGGGTGCTTTACAGATATATAGGATTGTGGAAGTGGGAAAACCCCCTGTTCACTAAGCTCCATTCATGCACCTACTATCACAGTCCTCGTTTGATCCTGTACAGTTGCTGGATTTTTGTTAGGGAAGAGTATTAAGGGTTATGGAACCCAGGGAGATAGTTTGAGTTAAGATACTGATCAGCCACAATCTTATTGAATGGCGGAACAGATTTGAGGGGCTGAATGGCCTATCCCTGTTCCTAATGTTCCTGAAGGTTCTCGGAACAGTTAAACACCTCAGGCAGTAAATCACACACAGTGAAACCAGTGAGCGAGAGCAACTGATGAAAGGATTGTCTGGTGGAAACATCTTTCTGAGCATACTTGGCACCAACACAAGAATGTTCCTTCAGCACGGCCCTTACACCATATCTGACTTAAATTTAAATCGAAGTTTCGGTGACTCATGGCCGCCTGGAGATCCTTGTCCAGCCATTCTGAATCATGCAGATGATCTCAGAGCATTTGAGCCATCTCTTTCTGCCTGTGGTTGTATTTTTTTTTGTTTGGTGCCTCAGCTACTGAGAATTCCTACTGAGTCTTGCAATTTTTTTTTTAATATATTGAATGACAACCTCTCATTCAGAAATGCAACACAATTGTGAAACCTGCAGGATTGCCATTTGAGAAATTTGCTCGGTCGGAGTTGAGTAATGTAGATTGCAATTCCACAGTTTTGCTCCATTGCTTTTGGGTGTCGGACATTACACGGGACTTCTCTTTTCAGACAACTTTCCTTTCAACTGCTCCTGCCTCAGTTCAAGTTGAACAGTGTCCATTAAAAAGACTGGGCTGGATTGACCTGTTTAAAGTCATTGCATTCTTCTTTAAATACTATTGCTAAAAAAATAAATTGCAGGGCAGGAATATATTAGCCAGGAAATTACTGTTAGTGATATTAATGGACAAAATAAACACTTACATACATACATCTGCTGTTTTGACTCAAGAATTAAATGGTTTATTTTAAATGAGTTACAACCTCTCCCAAAATAGGCAATGAAGAAATGTCATAGGAAGACATAAGATACTCAATGCTCTGCCTAGGAGCGTGGTGCAGGCAGATTCAATCATGGCTTTCAAAAGAGAATTGGACAATTATCTGAAGAGAAAAAATTTACAGGGAAAAGGCAGGGGAATCAGACTAGGTGAGTTGCTGTTGCAGAGAGCTGGCATGAACACCACAGGCTGAATGGCCTCCTTTTGTGCTGTAACCATTCTATGATTCACCCACTCTATATCAGAGAGTTATTTCAAAGCTACTGTCATGTCTGTTCTAGAGAGTCTCTGCATGTTTAATGATAATAACCACAAGCCAATTTATCCAACATTCCAACTGCTAGAGAGAGTGAAAATGTTTGTGTCACAGGCCTGAGGTTGAGTACAATTATTATATTCCACCATGCTTACTGTAGTGTCAGCCATAGCTCAGTGGGTAGCAGTCTCAACTCTGGGTTCGAAGGCTGTGGGTTCTGAACCCTGTTCCACAGACTGTAGCACAAATTCTACGCCGATACTCCAATAAACTGAGGCCTTGTTTGCTCTCTCAGGTAGATGATTTCATGCTACTATTTGATGAACAGCAGGGGAGTTCTCCCTGGTGTCCTGCCCAACATTTATCCCTCAACCAACATCACAAAACAAATTATCTCATTGCTGCTTGCTGTGTGCAAATCAGCTGTCATGTTTTCTACATTACACTTCAAAAGGATTTCTTTGACTATAAAGCACTTTTGGGACATCCTGAGGTCGTGGAAGGTGCTATAGAAATGGAAGTCTTTCTTTCACTTCCAGCCTCTCAGGAGCTAAGGCCAGAGCATACAAATACTGCATCACCTACACAATCTCACACAATGTTCATAAATAAACATTCACTCGGGCTAGAGCAGTCCACCCTTGCAGGCATCCCACCCCGGATGGAATTTGGGGCTAAGCCTCCAGCATTGGACGAGGGCAGGTGGGGGCTCTGCACCATTACCCCTGCACTGACTAAGCTGGGCCCATAAATTTCCAAGCAAGAGTGTTTGAAATGTAGCCTAACCGGTCAGTTATATGGAGGTAAAATAGCCTTCTAATCAAATAGTCTCACAATCCATCCAATAGCTGGTGAGTCCTGTTGACAACGAGCTTCATGCTAACTGGAAACTTTCAATGAATGGCCAGTAATTCCACCTCAATCATCTCCCATTTTCCATCTCTGGTAATTAGGGTTGCCAACCCTCCAGGATTGCACTGGAATTAAAGGTTAATCTTTTGGACATTGCTTCAAGCTGCCTAGGAGAAAGGCCATGGGGCAGTAAAAACTTGGGCTGTTTTTCATTTTCTTTGAATATTTTTATTTATTCCATTGTAAAGCTATTCGAGATCAGAAAAAGGCGGTTGTACTGACAGCCAAGAATCATCCAATCAAGTAACGAGGAGTCTGCTCGTTTCCAATTTATGTGGGAAGGCAGGGTGCCACAGGGATTGACAAACTGGGCGGCCAATGATGGGTGCGTAGGGGTGAGGTGGTTGGAGGAGGGAGGTCATGTGATGAAACCTCCAAGAAAACGTCCAAACAGATTTGGCAACCCTACTGGTAATAAACAATCTGCTGCATACACATCCTTGCTCCTATTCCTGCAGTTTTACCTTAATACAGTCAAACCTATCTGCTTAATTTGTTCAGAAACCTTTAACATTAACCTTGCCCCTCATGCTGTTCATCCAACCATGACAGATTGGTGTCATTATCAAAAATCATTAGCTCATCAGTGTTCTATGTTTGGTTAGTCTGCTGCCATCTTAGTATGTTTGGTTAGTCCAGCTAACAGAGATTACTGAGCCTTCAGTAGTTTGAACCTTAACTCTTTTATTACATTCTAACTATATACAGCTTTACATAAGTCTGTGTGACTCCTCTAAAGCTATGCTGCATCTCCCTCCAAGTCTATCTCACATGTGATCTCTTACATCATCATGGTGGGAGGTATTCTTTACGCTTCAACATTAATCCTTTCAGACCCTTATACTACATCTCCTCCCAAGTCTCTGATATCATAGATAAGAACATAGGGAATGGGAGCACAGAATCACGGAACCACAGAATCGTTACAGTGCTGAAGGAGGCCATTTGGTCCATCGTGTCCATACTGGCTCTCTGAAAGAGCATTTCACTCAGTTCCATTCCTTTGCCTTCTTCCCATAATCCTGCACATTCTTCCTTTTCATATAACTGTCTAACTCCCTTTTGAATGCTTCAATTGAACCTGCCTCCAACATGTTCTCAGGCAGCACATTCCAGACCTTAACCACTCACTGCGTGAAAAAGTTTTTCCTCATGTCACTTTTACTTCTCTTACTTTAAATCTCTGCCCTCTCATTCTCAATCCTTTCACAAGTGGGAACAGTTTCTCTCAATTTACTCTGTCCAGACCCTGTCCAACAAATCACCTCTCAACCTTCCCATCCCCAAGGAAAACAGTCCTAACTTCTCCAATCTATTTCATAACTGAAATTCCTCATCCCTGGAACCATTCTCGTGATTCTTTTCTGTACTCTCTCCAATGCCCTCACATCTTTTCTAAAGTGTGACACCCAGAACTGGACGCAATACTCCAGCTGAGGCTGAACTCGTGTCTTAGACAAGTTCAACATAACTTCCTTGCTCTTGTACTCTATGCTCCTATTAATAAAGCCCAGGGTACTGTATACTTTATTAACCACTCTCTCAACCTGTCCTGCCACCTTCAATGACTTATGCACGTATACACCTAGCTCCCTCTGCTCCTGCACCCCCTTTAGAATTTTATATTGTCTCTCCGTGTTCTTCCTACCAAAATAAATCATTTCACATTTCTCTGCATTGAACTTCATCTGCCACCTGTCTGCCCATTCCACCAACTTGTCTATGTCCTTTTGAAGTTCTACACTATCCTCCTCACAGTTCACAATGCTTCCAAGTTTTGTATCATCTGCAAACTTTGAAATTGTGCCCTGTACACTAAAGTTTAGGTCATTAATATATATCAGGAAAAGTAAGGGTCCCAACACTGATCCCTGAGGAACTCCACTACAAACCTTCCTCCAGCCTGAAAAACATTCATTAACCACTACTCTTTGTTTCCTGTCACTCAGCCAATTTCGTATCCATGTTGCTACCGCCCCTTTTATTCCATGAGCTACAAGTTTGCTCATAAATCTGTTATGCAGCACTCTATCAAATGCCTTTTGAAAGTCCATGCACACCACATCAACTGCATTGCCCTCATCAACCCTCTCTATTACCTCCTCAAAACACTCCAGCAAGTTAGTTAAACATGATTTTTCCTCAAGAAATCTATGCTGGCTTTCCTAAATTAACTCGCATTTGTCCATGTGACTATTAATTTTGTCCCAAATTATTTTTTCTAGAAGGTCATTAGGGAGCAGGAGTAGGCCGGCCAGCCCTTCGAGCCCGCTCCGCTATTCAATCAGTGTAAATAATTTCAACTTTTTGAGTAATTTAAGGGAGTAAATTAAGGGTAAATTGTGGCAGGGCAGCTCGGCAGTGTGGAGTGCTCTTCATGTGCAATGTGGAAAGTCAGGGACACTTCCAGTATCCAGGGCAAACACGTGTACAGGAAGTGTCTCCAGCTGCAGCTACTTGAAATCTGAGTTTCGGATCTGGAGAGTCGGCTAGGGACACTGTGGAGTATCCACGAGGCTGAGATCATCGTGGATAGCACATGCAAGGAGGTGGTCACACTGCAGGTAAAGACTGCTCAGGCAGAAAGGGAATGGGTGACCGCCAGGCGGAGTAGAAGAACTAGACAGGTAGTGCAGGAGTCCCCTGGGTCCATCTCCCTATCTGACAGATTTTCTGCTTTGGAGATAGGGGGAGATAGCTTCAAAGGCGAATGCAGCAAGAGCCAAATCTGTGGCACCACGAATGGCTCAGCTGCACAGGAGGGAAGGAAAAGGAGTAAAAGAGCTATAGTGATAGGGGATTCTATCATCAGAGGGACAGATAGGTGTTTCTGTGGCTGCAAACATGACTCCAGGATGGTATATTGCCTCCCTGGTGCTTGGGTCAAGGATGTCATGGAGCAGCTGCAGGACATTCTGAAGGGGGAGGGTCATGGTTCACATTGGTACCATACGACATAGGTAGAAAGAAGGATGCAGTACTGAAACAAGAATTTAGGGAGCTAGGTAGCAGATTAAAAAGTAGGACCTCAAAGGTTGTAATATCTGGATTACTCCCAGTGCCACGTGCTATTGAGTATAGGAATAGGAGGATAGAGCAGATGAATGTGTGGCCGAAGAAATGGTGCAGGAGGGAGGGTTTTAGTTTCCTGGATCACTGGGTCTGTTTCTGGCGAAGGTGGGACCTGTACAAGTTGGACGAGTTGTACCTGAACCTGAACGGGACCAACATCTTTGCTGGGAGGTTTACTAGTGCTGTTGAGGGGAGGGGGTTTAAACTAATTTGGAAGGGGAATGGGATACAGAGTGGAGTTACAGTAGGGGATGATGCACAGCCAAATATAGAAGAGAAATTAAGTCAGTCTGGAAGGCAGAGTAAATGTAGACCTGTTAAGGCACAAGCGAATAGTGCAAGGCTGGATTGCATCTATTTTAACGCAAGGAGTGTTACTAGTAAGGCAGACGAATTGAGGGCATTGATTAACACATGGGAATATGAAATTATTGCTATCACAGAGACATGGTTGAGGGAAGGGCAGGACTGGCTGCTCAATATTCCAGGGTATAGAATCTTCAGGCGTGACAGAGGGGGTGTAAAAGAGGAGGTGGCATTGCACTATTGATAATTGCAATTATTGAAAATTACTGTAGCAAGGAGGGATGATATCTTCGAAGGTTCCTCAAATGAGACCATATGGGTAGAACTTAAAAGCAAAAAGGGGGAAATCACTTCACTGGGAGTGTACTACAGGCCTCCAAAAAGTCAGGGAGAGATAGAGGAGCAGATATGTAGGCAACTCTCAGAGAGGTGTAAAAATAATAAGGTAATAATAGTAGTGGATTTCAACTTTCCCAATATTAACTGGGATAGTCTTAGTACAAAAGGCTTAAAGGGGACGGAATTCTTAAAGTGCATCCAGGAGAGCTTTTTGAGCCAGCATTTAAAAAGTCCTACAAGAGAAGGGGCAGTACTGGACCTAATCTTAGGGAATGAAGCTGGATAAGTAGTGGAAGTGTCAGTGGGGGAGCATTTCGTTGATAGTGACCATAACTCTGTAAGATTTAAGGTAGTTATGGAAAAGGACAAAGATGGACCGGAAATAAAGGTACTGAATTGGGGGAAGGCTGATTTCAATATGATAAAACAGGATCTGGTCCAAGTGGACTGGGAGCAACTACTTGTAGGAAAGTCTACATCAGACCAGTGGGAGTCATTCAAAAAGGAAATAGTGAGAGTTCAGGGCCAACGTGTTCCCGTAATGGTGAAGGGTAGGACCATCAAGTCCAGGGAATCCTGGATGTCAAATGATATAGAGGATTGGATAAGGAAAAAAAGGAGACTTATGGCAGATTAAGGCAGCAGCGCAGGTAGATAAGGTGGTTAGGAAGGCATATGAGATACTTGCCTTTATTAGTCAAGGCATAGAATATAAGAGCAGGGAGGTTATGATGGAGCTGTATAAAATGCTAGTTAGGCCACAGCTGGAGTACGGTGTACAGTTCTGGTCGCCACACTATAGGAAGGATGTGATTGTAATGGGGAGGGTGCAGAGGAGATTCACCAGGATGTTGCCTGGGCTGGGGCATTTCAGCTCTGAAGAGAGACTGGCTAAGATAGGTCATTTTCGTTAGACAGAGAAGGCTGAGGGGGCACCTGATTGAGGTACACAAAATTATGAGGGGCATGGATAGAGTAGATACGAAGAAACATTTTCCCTTAGCAGAGGGGTCAATAACCAGAAGGCATAGATTTAAGGCAAAAGGCAGGAGGTTTAGAGGGGATTTGAGGAAAATGTTTTTCACCCAGAGGGTGGTTGGAATATGGAGCACACTGCCTGAAGGGGTGGTAGAGGCAGGAACCCTCATAACATTTAATAAGTATTTAGATGATCACTTGAAATGTCATAGCATACAAGGCTATGGGCCAAGTCCTGGAAAATGGTATTAGAATAGATAGGCTTGATGGCTGGCATAGACATAATGAGCCGAAGGGCCTTTTTCCGTACTGTATAACTGTATGACTCTATGAGATTTTGGCTGATCTTCTACTTCAAAACCATTTTTCTGTACTATCCCCGTAACCCTTGATGTTTTTAATAAGTAGAACTCTATCGATCTCAGTCTTGAACATACTCAGCGACTGAGCCTCCACAGCACTCTGGGCAGAGAATTCCAAAGATTCACTATCCTCTGAGTGAAGAAATTCCTCCTCATAGTCCTAAATGTCCTGCTCCTTATTCTGAGACTGTGTCCCCTGGTCCAGGAGTCCCCAGCCAGGGGAAACATCCTTCCTGCACCAACCCTGTCGAGTCCTGTAAAAATTTTGCATGTTTGAATGAGATCACCTGTCATTCTTCTAAACTCCAGAGAATAAAGGCTCAGTCTATTTAATCTTTCCTCGTAGGACAATCCCTCCATCCCAGGATTAGTTTGGTTAACTTTCATTGTACTCCCTCAATGGCAAATATATCTTTCCTTAGGTAAGGAGACCAAAACTGCACACAATACTCCAGGTGCGTCTCACCAGGCTCTATATAATTGCAGCAAGACATCTTTACTCCTATTCGCAAATCCTCGTGTAATGAATGCCAACATACTATTTACCTTTTTAATTGTTGCTTGCTGGACCTGCATGTTAGCTTTCAGTGATTCATGAACAAGGACATCCAAGTCCCTTTGAAATTCAACACTTCCCAGCCTTTCACCATCTAACAAATACCCTGTATTTCTGTTTTTCCTACCAAAGTGGATGACCTCACATTTCTCCACAGTGTATTTAATCTGCCAAATTGTTGCCCACTCACTTAACCTCTCCAAATCCCCTTGAAGCCTCTTTGCATCTCCATACAACTCACACTTCCACCTAGTTTTGTGTCATCTGCAAACTTGGAAATATTACACTTAATCCCCACATCCAAATCATTGATATAGATTGTGATTAGCTGGGGCCCTAGCACTGATCCTTGCTGTACCCCACTAGTCACAGACTGCCAACTTGAAAATGACCCACTTATTCAATCTGTCAGGAGACTTCTGTTGTTGTCAGATGCTGAAGATTATTAGTCTTCCTCTAAACGCTTGTTTCTTGACTTGGATGACCTTCATTGAGGTTTGTAGTATCCGGTGCTTTCTGAATTTCAAATTCAACATTTGATTCGTCCAAATCATAGAACTGTAGAAAGTTTACAGCACAGAAAGAAGCCACTTGGCCCAAATGTATGACCGATTGACATCTTTGATGAATAGGAATAAGATTCCTCCTATTTCTTCTTATAGTACCTTCTGAACCTATACAAAATAAGATCGCTGTTGATTGTCATCTCTCTGAATGATTATTCCTTCTCTACTTTGGTCTCGTACCTGTACCTTTTGTCCTTCAGTCAACTTAGGTAGGTTCCTGGTACGATATTTCCTATTATAATTATAGGCTTCTTGCTTTCAGTAAGACTTTTCTCTGTCTTGAACTCTCTGATAATCCTGGACTTTTAGCCCTGGAAGTAATTTTTTGGGTAGGGTGGGAAGTTGTGTTTTGAGCTTCTTTCCCATCAACAGTTCAAATGGTGCTAATCC
Source organism: Heterodontus francisci (assembly GCF_036365525.1). NCBI lineage: Eukaryota > Metazoa > Chordata > Chondrichthyes > Heterodontiformes > Heterodontidae > Heterodontus > Heterodontus francisci. The sequence goes on from NC_090402.1 coordinate 47,415,284, forward strand.
ACATAGCAATGGAACAGTTCTGTAGTTCAGGAGTGCTGTTTGAAAATCTTCATTTTTCTTTAAAAGTGCTTTGATAGTTCTGACTCCTCTCTCAGCTTCACCATTAGATTGTGGATATCGAGAGGAACTTGTAAGATGTATAAATCCACAGCTTTCCACAAAGTGTGTAAAGTAGTCATTTGCAAATTGTGGTCCATTATCAGAAGCTATCTGGTCAGGTATACCATGTGTTGCAAGGATTTCTTGTAACACACGAATGACTGTCTTTGTTGTCATTGTGTACAAATGTTTGACCTCAATCCACCTTGAAAAGTAGTTGATGGCAATCAGGTAGAATATTCCAATAAACATGAATAGATCCATCCCCAGACATTCCCAGAGTCTGGTTGGAAACTGGGTCGATATAAGGGGTTCCCTCTGATCCTGTCTGTGCACTGCACATATCTGGCAATTAGAAATCATTTCTGCTATATCTTTCAATATTCCCGGCCACCACACGGAAGAATGAACCCATGCTCTGCATTTGGTTTTACCCATGTGGCCCTGGTGTATTTTGTCTAAGATGTCTACCTGGAGTGAGTCTGGAATCACCAGTCTCTCGTCATATACCAGCAAATCATCCAAAATAGTAAAGTGTCTTCTGTGTTCAAAGCAGATTTTCATCCTCTTACCACTGGGATGCTGCTGTGACCAACCTTGTGTGTAATATTGGCGGATATGGATGCATTCCTCATCATGCATCTGAGCATGACGAATTTCTTGGAGCTTTTTTGCACTTGCCTGCCATTGTGATGCAGTGAATTGAGAATATGACCCAATTTCATTAATAAAGTTAACATCCTGTTGTGTAGGATGGTCAACGGTAGCTCTGGACAATGCAACTGCTGTCTTTTGTTGCTTGCCCTGGACGTATACCGTTTCGTACGTGTATCTCATTAGCCTCAACTGGAATCTCTGGATTCTCGAAGACATCCTAGCAAGTTCCTTTTCATCAAGTAAGGAAAGTAGGGGTTTGTGGTCTGTCTCTATGATAACCTTTCAGCCGATAATATAATCTGAGAACTTCTCACCAGGCCATGTGACTATGAGAGCTCCTTTCTCTATGATGGCGTACTTCTTCCCAGTCTCAGACAATGTTCGTGACACATAATAAACTAGTCTTTGACATCCATCTGACTGTGCTTGGAAAAGGACTGCTCTCAACCCTGTAGATGAGGCGTCTTCTGCAATTGTAGTTGGCAGTGAAGGGTTAAAACGTGCTAAGATATCCGGCGAAATCAGAATATCTTTGATCCTTTGAAATGCTTGCTCTTGATGTGTATTCCAACACCATGCTTGAGCTTTCCTGAATAGTTGTTGTAAGGGTTGCACTATATTGGGTAAAAAGTTTGCTAATTGATTGCCATTCCAAAGAATTGTTGGAGATTTTGGAAAGAAGTAGGAAGTGGGAATTCACTAATGGCTCTTGTCTTTTGTGGGTCTGCCATTACACCATTGCTACTGACAATGTGTCCTAAAAAACGAATAGACTTTTTCAAGAATTCACACCTTTCATTAGGTGTCAGAGTTTCGTCTTGGAGATGATTCAAACGGCTCTAACCCTCAGGTCATGTTCTTCAACGGATACACCATGAACTAAGATGTTGTCCATATGGCATATTACTCCTTTACGGCCCTGTAGAATGTTTGACATAGCTCTTTGGAATATTTCCAATGCTGATGTTATACCGAATGGTAAACGATTAAAACAGAATCTTCCAAATGGAGTAATGAAGGTTGTCAATAACCTTGACTTCTTATCCAATGGAACTTGCCAAAAGCCTCTATTAATGTCAAACTTTGTGAACATGGTACTTTTGTATAACTTTGCCAAGCTTTCATCTACTGAGGATATCAGATGAACTTCTCTTGCTGCAGCCTTATTAAGCTAAGACTACACAAATACGAAGAGTGCCATTAGGTTTAAGAACTGGAACCATTCCAGAACAGCACTCTGTAGGTTCAGTGACAGGAGAAATGACTCCCATCCTGGTCATCTCTTCTAACTGATGTTGGACTTGCTTCATGAGTGGGTGTGGTATCCTCGTAGGCGTGAAAAGACATACATTTTCTCAATGTAATGTTATAGTCGGTCTTCGGTCTTCCTAGACCAGAAAATAATTTTGGAATGAGAAGAGAAAGTGTTAGAAATACTCAGCAGGTCTGGCAGCATCTGTGTACAGAGAAACAGAGCTAACGTTTCAGGTCTGTGACCCTGCATCAGAACTGGCAAAAGTTAGAAATGTAACAGTCTTTGAGCAAGTGAAAGTGGGAAGGGGGGAAGAAGGTAAAGAAGGAAAGACTGTGATAGGAGGGAGGAGAGAGAGATTAAATGACAGAGATATCATGGAACAGAATGCAAATGGAGTGCTAAATAGTTGTGGCAAAAGACAAAGCATGAGTTCAGAGAGAGTGCTAATGGCAGAATAATGAACAGCTCTGTATGAAAGCAAAAACATGAAAAATAAGTTGAAGACTAGCACATGGTTAAAAAATAAATAATTAAAAAAAGAAAAATATATATTAAAAAAAGTAACAAAAAATAATGGGGCTCATGGTCTGAAATTATTGAACTTAATATTGAGTCCAAAGGGCCGTAGAGTGCTTAATCAGAAGATAAGGTGCTGTTCGTCGAGCTTGCATTGTTGTTCACTGGAACACTACAGCAGGCCGAGGACAGAAAAGAGAACAAGCTGGTGAGTTAAAATGGCAAGCAACCGAAAGCTTGGAATGGTGCTTGCGGACTGAGTGAAGGTGCTCTGCAACGCGGTCACCCAATCTGCGTTTGATCTCCCCAGTGTAGATGAGTGGTACAAGTAGATCGCTGCTTCAGCTGGAAAGAGTGTTTGAGGCCTTAGATGGTGAGGACAGAAGAGGTAAGAGGTATTACACCTCCTGCAATTGCATGGGAAGGTGCCTTGGGAAAGGGACGAGGTGTCAGAGGTGATGGAGGAGTGGACCAGGGTGTCGCGGAGGGAATGGACCCTTCAGAATGATGACATGGGAGGGGACGGGAAGATGTGTTTGGTGGTGGCATCATGCTGGAGTTGGCAAAAATGGTGGAGGATGATCCTTTGGATGTGGAGGCTGGTGGGGTGGAAAGTGAGGACAAGGGGAACCCTGTCACAGTTCTGGGAGGGAGGGGAAGGGGTGAGAGCAGAAGTTCGAGAAATGGGTCGGTCGATGGCCCTGTCAACCACAGTGCGGGGAAATCCTCGGTTGAGAAAAAAGAAGACATATCAGAGGTGCTGTGGAAAGTTGCATCATCAGACCAGATGCGACGGAGATGGAGAAACTGGGAGAATGGAATGGAATCGTTACAGGAGACAGGGTGTGAGGAAGTGTAGTCAAGGTAGCCATGGGAGTCAGTGGGCTTAAAATAAATACTAGTGGACAGCCTATACTCAGAGAGACAGGAGACAGAAAAGTCGAGGAAGGGAACGGAAGTGTCGGAGATGGACTATGTTAAGGTGAGAGAAGGATGGAAATTGGAAGCAAAGTTGATAACATTTTCCAGTTCGGGGCGAGAGCAAGAGAAAGAGTTAGGGAAGGGGGCCTGAGTAGGACTGGAACAAGGAATATTCGATGTACCCCACAAAACGACCGGCATAAATAGGACCCATAAGTGTACCCATAGCAACACCGTTTATTTGGAGGAAGTGAGTGGAGTTGAAGGAGAAGTTGTTCAATGTGAGAACAAGTTCAGTCAGGCAGAGGAGGGTGGTAGTGGATGGGGACTGGTTGGGCCTCTGTTCAAGGAAGTAGCGGAGAGCCCTCAAATTGTCCTGGTGGGGGATGGAGGTGTAGAGAGATTAGACATCCCTAGTAAAGAGGAGGCGGTTAGGGCCAGGAAACTGGAACTATTAAAATGATGCAGGGTGTCAGAAGAGTCACGGATGTAGGTGGGAGGAGACTGGACAAGGGGAGAAAAAATAGTATCAAGATAGGAAGAAATAATTTCAAATGGGGCAGGAACAGGCTGAAATGATGGGTCTACTGGGACAGTCCTGTTTGTGGATTTTGAGAAGAAGATAGCAGCGGGCTGTTCGGGGTTGTGGGACTGTGAGGTGGGAAGCTATAGAGGGAAGATATCCGGAGGAGATGAAATCAGTGACAGTCCCAGAGACAGTGGCTTGATGGTCAGTGGTGGGGTCATGGTCCAGGAGGAGGCAGGAAGAAGTGTCTGATAGTTGGCGCTCAGTCTCTGCAAGGTAGGGGTTGGTGTGCCAGACAACAGCAGCACCACCCTTGTCACAGGTTTGATCACAATGTCAGAGTTAGACCTGAGAGAACGGACTGCAGCAAGTTCAGAGGGAGAGGTTAGCAGAGTGAGGGTGGCAGAGAAATTAAGATGGCTGATGTCACACCGATAGTTTTCAATTAAACGATCAAGAGTGGGTAAGAGGCCAGAGGGAGGGGTCCAAGTGGAGGGAGAATACTGGAGGTGGGTGAATGGGTCCACTGGTCAGGGGGAGGACTCCTGGCCAAAGAAGGAGGCGAAGGCAACAGAAGAAAAGCTCAACATCATGTTGTGGGCGAAATCCATTGAGGCGGGGGCCTAATGGTATAAAACTGAGTCCTTTGCTAAGTACAGATTGTTCAGCGTCAGAGAGGGGAAGAAGGTCAGAGGGTGTTGTGAATACACGGCCAGGAGTGAGATTAGGAGAAGGGATGGGGTCAGAGGGAAGGGAAAGGGAAGAAAGATCTGGAGGGGCATTGGTACCCATGAGTTACTGGAGCTTGTGTTTCTTCACACCTGAAAGGAAGAGAATAAGTTTTTTGTTAATGCATCGGATAAGGTGAAGGATGAAAAGAACCTATGGAGCAAGACTGCTTTGAGATAGGGTGAGTCAGTGTTGCTGGAGAGAGAGGTTGAGTGTGTACATGTGCCCAGCGAATGGCACTGAGTGTTAATTTCAGGATGCGGCAATAACAGCAGTCCGAGGAACATTGTATGTCTTGGAGATACCTGTAATCCTGGGTGGATTCAAAACATGTAGGATGAATCTTCAGTTGGAATCCATGAGGATTAAATCAGAGCCGGAGACAGTCACTGAAGAAGGAAATATGGCTGTTTTATCAGAAACTTTATCGAACACCAGGAGGGATATGGAAAGCAATGCAGGTGAGAAAGGTAAAAGAGATAAACGGAAATCCCCTCCGAGAAAAGAGCAGAACATCTTCAAGGTAGGCATGCCTGGAAGAGAAGATCATCATCTGTTTACCTTCCCTTGCAATCGGGTATCCTGATCAGCAGCTTGCCTCCAGTCAATCTGCTAGCGCAGAGGTTGCACTGTGAAGGAGCACCCGCAAACGTTTAAAAAAGACACCATGACACCTATGGGTTTTCACGGGTGACACGGCTATGTATTAATTCCTTCTCACTAGATGTGCTTTTCTAACATGTGTCACCTTTTTGCTGTGTTCATGACGCATGCCAGCATGTGATGATTATGTGTCCTCCAATTACATTATTGACCTGATAGAACTGCCAATGTATGGAACAAAATCATACCAGTATGTGTGATGTGGCACTGCACGGGTACAGTCAAATGGGCAATGGCTTAGTCATCTGCTGCCAATAATGGTGGAGACACAGATGTCACAGATGCAGAAGACTGCAGATGAGATGAATCACGGTGATGTGTGGCGTGGGGGGGCATGTTCTGCACTTCGGGGATTGCGGAACCGCTCAGCAATAAAGCATTGTCGTGCATCCCTTGCTTTCTGCTCACCATCTCTGCGCTGCATCGATGCTCTTTGTCCTTCCATGCGCGTTTGCTGCTACAACTCCTCTGTGTCCTCATCGTCTGAGGATGTCTCCTACTCCCGTTTCTCATCATCCTGCAGAGCACAGCATACAGCAATGATGCACGCTACCCTGACTGGTTCGTACTGTAGGGCCTCACCTGATCTATCCAGGCAGCGGAAGCGCAACTTCAGCATACCAATGGCCTGCTTGATGGTAGCTCATGTCGAGCCATGGCAGGCGTTGTATTCTCTCCTCTGCATCACTGGTGGCGTTTCTCACCGGCGTCACGAGCCATGTCAGCAAGGGGTAGCCATTGTTCTCAGAATTCACCCCGGATCTGAACTGATGCAGTGAAAAGCATTGGCACCTGAGAATGGCACAGGATGAAGGAGTCATGGCAGCTGCCTGGAAAGTGGGATCTCAGTTGCATGAAGCGCTTCCTGTGGTCACATACTAGCTGCACGTTGAGGGAGTAGGAGCCCCTTCTATTGAGGTATGCAGCTGATTGGCCGGCTGGAGCCTGGATGGCCACATGCGTGCAGTCAATGACCCCTTGCACCTGTGGGAATCCCGTAATGACCCCAAATCTGAGGGCCCTCTGGTGCTGACTCTCAGGGTGAATCCTGAAGCGCACCTCGTCACCGACCCTCCTGTACAAGGCATTGTTGACCTCCCGGATACAGTGGTGCACTGCTGTCTGTGAAGTGCCAGACAGGTTGCCGGTGGGTCCCTGGAATGATGCGGAGGCTTAGAAGTTAAGAGCCACGGCTACTTTGAGGGCCACAGGCATAGAGTGTCCAGCAAAGCCCATCAGCTGCAGATCATCATTCAGCAGTGCCAAGTTGATGATCCATCTCAGCCCCCCCCTGAGGTCCCCAGCATCACAGATGCCAGTCTTCAGCCAATTCGATTCACTCTGCGTGATATCAAGAAACGACTGAAGGCACTGGATACTGCAAAGGCTATGGGCCCTGACAATATTCTGGCAATAGTACTGAAGACCTGTGCTCCAGAACTTGCCGCACCCCTAGCCAAGCTGTTCCAGTATAGCTACAACACTGGTATCGATACGGCAATGTGGAAAATTGCCCAGGTATGTCCTGTACACAAAAAGCAGGTCAAGTCCAACACAGCCAATTACTGCCCCATCAGCCTACTCTCAATCATCAATAAAGTGATGGAAGGTATCATCAACAGTGCCATCAAGCGCACTTACTTAGCAATAACCTGCTCAGTGATACCCAGTTTGGGTTCTGACAGGGCCACTCAGCACCTGACCTCATTACAGCCTTGGTTCAAACATGGACAAAAGAGCTGAATTCAAGAGGTGAGGTGAGAGTGACTGCCCTTGACATCCAGGCAGCATTTGACCGAGTATGGCATCAAGGAGCCCTAGCAAAACTGGAGTCAATGGGAATCAGGGGGAAAACTCTCTACTGGTTAGAGACATACCTAGTGCAAAGGAAGATGGCTGTGGTTGTTGGATGTCAATCATCTGAGCTCCAGGACATCACTGCATGAGTTCCTCAGGGTAGTGTCCTAGGCCCAACCATCTTTAGCTGCTTCATCAATGACCTTCCTTCAATCATAAGGTCAGAAGTGGGGATGTTCACTGATGATTGCACAATGTTCAGCACCATTCGCAACTCCTCAAATACTGAAGCAGTCCGTGTAGAAATGCAGCAAGACCTGAACAATATCCAGGTTTGGGCTGATAAGTGGCAAGTAACATTCGCGCCACACAAGTGCCAGGCAATGACCATCTCCAATAAGAGAGAATCTAACCATCTCCCCTTGACATTCAATGGCATTACCATTGCTGAATCTTCCACTATCAACATCCTAGGGGCTACCATTGACCAGAAACTGAACTAGAGTAGCCATATAAATACCATGGCTACAAGAGCAGGTCAGAGGCTAGGAATCCTGCGGTGAGTAACTCTCTTCCTGACTCTCCAAAGCCTGTCCACCATCTACAAGGCACAAGTCAGGAGTGCGATGGAATACTCTCCACTTGCCTGGATGGGTGCAGCTCCAACAACACTCAAGAAGCTTGACATCGTCTAGGACAAGGCAGCCCGCTTGATTGTCACCCCATCCACAAACATTCACTCCCTCCACCACTGACGCACAGTGGCAGCAGTGTGTACCATCTACAAGATGCACTGCAGCAATGCACCAAGGCTACTTAGACAGCACCTTCCAAACCCGCGACCTCTACCACCTCGAAGGACAAGAGCAGCAAATGCATGGGAACATCACCACCTGAAAGTTCCCCTCCAAGTCACACACCGTCCTGACTTGGAACTATATTGCCATTCCTTCATTGTTGCTGGGTCAAAATCCTGGAACTCCCTTCCTAACAGCTCTATGGGTGTACCTACACCTCACATGGACTGCAGCAGTTCAAGAAGGCAGCTCACCACCACCTTCTCAAGGGCAATTAAGGATGGGCAATAAATGCTGGCATAGCCAGTGACTCCCACATCCCATGAATGAATAATAAAAAAAAAGTGCACAGAGATGTGTCACCGCGTCTCTGGACATCCGCAGTTGCCTTTGACACTGGTGTTCTGATATCTGCAGATATGTCATGTGGGACCTATAGACCCACTGTCTTCTCTGACCTCGAATGCGCCTTGGTGGCAGCTGCTGCTTGCATCCATAAGCTTCCACCTGGGCTGCGCCTACCTCTTGGTTCAGCCTCCGGCAGAAATGGCTCCTCATGGCACTTGGATCAAGAAAGGCAGGGTGGACCATCCCCATCTGTATGCTGGAGGTGAACTCAGTTCCTTCAGGAGGTCAATGGCACCTATCAGGGCAGAGAGTGATGTAAATTGGTGCTTCAGCTGCATTCCGGCATCACCTATATAAAATGGCCATCTTAGTTTTGAATAAGAGCAGAGCAGCATGAGCACAGTCACGTTATTGACTTTGCCTGGATCGGACCACCGGCAACATGACCAAAAACCTGCTATCATTTTTAGCCCCCATCCCACACAAAGGGGTCATGGAGTACTGTTGTTGCCCCCACCCCCAAACAGCATTGGCCGACTGCAGGGTTAGCCCCCTTCCCGTTAACGTTAGTGGGCACAGAGTGGTGCCCTTTATAGAAGAAGGGCACGGGGTACCTCCCTTCAAGAATGCAGAGGTAAAACCCCTCACATTGCAGGCTGCCACCCACCTTCACAGACTCGAGGACTGATACCTCAGTGCTGCCGTCTTTTCACGGACGTGAAAGTGAAGGCACATGTGTGCCACACATCTGAATAAAGATCCTAACCTGCTGCCTGAATTGCAGCAGCCTGCATATCAATGAATGATAAGTGCCCATCTACATATTCTAATCCGGGTCCCATCGCCTAGTAGCGGGGGTGCCACCACAGTGACTCACCACCGCTGGGAGGATTGGGCCAGGCTCTGCCGGCGTCGGGATCCGTGATGGGCCTTATCCAGGGCCATCTTCAGGCACCCCCCCTCCCCGCCATGGTTCCCAACATCGAGGGCTCCTTAAAAACCAGCCCATAGTGTTTCTCTTGTACTGAAGTGTTGCCTGTAACTTCCCCTTTACTTCAAGTTCAGCCCCTCTTGGGCCACGGACTGAGTTTCCGTTGGTTGCAGAATGTGTGTGGAAAGCCACGGCTCTTTATCTGACAAGACTTTTACACTTGCTCCGGTGTCGAGTTTGAAATTAGTGATATGTCCATTGACATATTCGCCTGCTGACTAAAATGCTTGTTTCAGATCATTGATCTCGCCAAAAAATATTTTTATTGGTCTACTGCAGGAGGTTGTTTAACTCCGTTAACCTCTCTGATCTTAAATGTTTTTCCTTTCGAGCTTGAGGTCGTCAAGATTTTATTTTGGCACATCTCACTTTAATCTCCAATCTCCAATAAAAGCATTTTGCTCTATTGGCAGGACATTGTTTGCACCTATGGGAACTTTTGGTGCCCATCACTGGAAGGATTTAAAGGAGTCTTTCTTCACCTCGCAGGATTGGTCTGTTTTTCTTCCTGTCCTCAGCTTGCCTCACCAGCTGAATAGCTTTGTCCAGGGTGAGGTTTTCTTTAGACTGTAAAATGTCTGATATGGAATCATCTGCAATACCCACAACAATACAATCTCTTATCAATTCATATTTAAGGTCTCCATACTCACATCCCTCTGCAAGTCTGTAAAGATCATTGATAAAAGTATTGCCTGTTTTGCCTGGTTTCTGGACCCTTTTGTTAAATTTTACTCTTTCAACAATCTTATTGCTGTGCAGATGGAAGGAGGAATTACAAGCTTTTAAATCTTAATCAGATTTGTCTGATGTTTCATTAATACCTTGTCTTACTATTATATGAGCAATATAATGTATGCACTTGCTCTGCTGCAGACCTGTTGTCCAATTTAGATGTAATTCTATATCTGAGAAACCATAGTACCCAGCTTTGAGTCTGACTGGGTTCCTCGTGACTTTTGAAACTCTCCAGCATTCCCAATTTTTGCTTATTTTATAGACATTTTTAAAAATAGTTTTCCCCTTCAAGAAACCTTTTCTTCAGGCTAGCTTGCTTTAATGAAGTGTAGCAGGTGTGTGAATGTCCCCTGCTGTTTTTAATGGGCTGTTCTGGGGCTAAATTTCCCTTTGCTTGAGCACTTCACTTTATTTGTATACTCAGCTTGTCTAATGGAGTTGACACAGCTGTTTGAGAGTTCCCTGCTGTTCCAATAGAATGTTTTAGGATTTTCCCCTTTTTGAGAGCTGCAGATTATTTCTTTTTCAGGCTTGGCTGTGGTAATAGAGTCTCCCTGCACTTTTCAGCAGTTTGCGTGTTTTTCGGGGGTTTCCTGCTCTTCGCCCTTGCGTTCAGCCTGAGTGAGGGATTGGCTTTTCATTTTTTCCCCTCTCTCACACAATGCCTTTAGAAAATTAATTCAAGCTCTTCAAAGGCTTTTTTTATTAACTGGGATTCCTTGACCATTGGCACTATGACTCACTCGATCGATTGATTTGCAGGCAGCCATGCTTCTGTTCTGTGGAGCTTCTCTCAGCCTCTTCAGGTCTGTAGTTTTTTTTCTCTTTTCAGCTAGTTGTTTTAATTTTTTTCTCTTCTGGCTGAAGGATGGTAGTTGCTTCAAACTTTGTCCTCAGGGTGTAGGATCTCACCACTGCTCACCATCCCACCATTGTTCAACATGTTATATGTTTGGTTCTGTTTGCTGCATCATTTCTCCAACCACACATTCATCTGCTCCATCCTCCTATTTCTAAACTCACTAGAATGTGAGACTTGGAATAATCCAGAAATTACTTCTTTTGTTTGCTAGTCTCTTTCCTAGATCCCTAAAATCTGCCTGCAGGACCGCTTCCCTCTTTCTACTTTTGTTGTTGATACCGATATGGACCACAACTCTGGCTGTTCACCCTTCCCCCTCAGAGTGGTCTGCAGCCATTCAGTATCAACTTTGACCCTGACACCAGGAAGGCAACATAACATCCTGGAATCACATCTGCGGCCACAGAAATGCCTGTCTTGACCCTCCTGCAGACGTGCTCCCGGACCTGGCTTTATCTCCTGTTGCTCCTTTTGCTCTCAGCAAGCACAGGGATGATGGGAGAACAGACTTTGTGCGAGTTAGGATGCAGGCAGCAGAGTTTTGGATGATCTCAAGTTGATACAGGGTAGAACATGGGAGGCTGGCCAGGAGTGCATTGGAACAGTTAAGTCTAGAGGCAAAAACGCATGCATGAGGTTTTCAGCAGCAAATAAGATGACGCGGGGCAGAGGCGGGCAATGTTACAGAGGTGGAAGTCAGTGGTTTGGCTGATGGAGTGGATGTGGTTGGAGGCTCAGTTCAGGGTAAAGTAAGATACCAAGATTGCAAATGATCTGGTTCAGCTTCAGACAGTGGCCAAGGAGAGGAATGGAGTCAGTGACTAGGGAGCAGAGTTTGTGTTGGGGACTGAAGGCAATGGCTTCGGCCTTCCCAATATTTAGTTGGAGGAAATTTCGGCTCATCCAGGTTGGATGTCGGACAAACAGTATGGCAAAGCAGAGACAGTGGAGGGAGTCACAAGAAGTGGTGGTGAGGTAAAGCTAGGTTTCTTCAAGCGACTATGTGGAACTTGATGTGTCTTTGGATAATGTTGCTGAGGGGCAGCATGTAGATGAGCAATAAAGAAAAGACTTGCATTTACATAGCACTTTTCACAGTCACTGGAATTCTCAAAGTGTTTTACAGCCAATGAAGTACTTTTATGAAATGTTGTAATGTAGGAGTGGGCCAAGGATAGATCAAGCACACAGCATGTCAATCAGCTCCTAAAAGAGAAAGATAGGTTAATACTCCACCTAGAAAACTATCCTAAATGTGGAGGTGCATCTATTACTGACTTGCCACTTTTATTACCACTTCCCTGACATCTGTGTTAATCTTGACAGGTTGACTGAAGCTGAAATCAAACTCTACAATTTTGACAAAAGGTCATCAACCTGAAACATTTGGCTGAATTTTCCCAGCTCTATGGCAACGGGCCGGGAGGCAGGAGGACCATTAATATGATGGGGGAAGGTGTCGGAAGGGGAGCCCTATGCTGGGAATCTCTGAAGCATGCCGACCAGCATTTTGCCTGCGTTAGAAGGGGCTGCCGCGCGTGGGGAGACTGCCAGGTAAAGCGTGGCAGCCTCTCAGTGGGTTCCCAGATAGGAGGCCCTCCTTTATGGCCGGTCTATGGCCCACGGAGGGGCCACCCCCGGCAGCAATGGCCGCACCTGGCAGCGACATAGCTGCTGCAATATGACCACCTCCCCTCCTGATCACCGGGGCCTGCCTGCTTGGCTCTGGCTGTTTAAAATTAACTTATCTGGTCTTCAAGGGTGCCTTGCCATGGAGGCACCCTCTCCTTCATCATGCAGCCTTAACAGTGGCAACCACTAGCAGTGGCTGTTGAGCTGCCAGCCCTCTGATTGGGCCAGCAGCTCTTGGAGTGTCAGGCCGTTGTCCTCAATTGGACAGCAGCCCCGGCAGTGGCCTGTTAATTGGCTGCCACCAGTAAAATACCGCCTCAGGGTCCTGCCGCCCGCCGGCAAAGGTACGGATCATGCTTACGGCCCCGGTCCCAGGACTTGATCATCACTGGAAAAGTTCAGCCCATTAATTCTGTTTCTCTCTTCACAGATACTGAGTGTTTACAGCATGATCTGTTTTTATTCCAAACTCTGCAAAGATGCTATATGGAATCCAGGCCAAAATAATATCTAGTTTCATTTCACCTCAGATGGAAGCTGATCATTTATTCAAGTGCAGGATTGTATGTGTCAATATCAGCTCCTGTATATGTATGCTACTTATCTTAACATAATGCTGTGTTTCGAGTCTTTGCCTACAGTCACAATCTAATGGATGGGTCTGACTATTTCAGGTATCTGATGAGACAAACTTTGGCTTTAGAGAGATGGACCAATTGAGAAAGCTTGGGTTTATGCTAAAGTTTTGCTTCAGACTATTTAACTTGCATCCAGATGCCAAAGCCAAACTTCAGATCCTTATCCCTCTCTTCCAAAGTTGCAATTGATTCTAAGTCAATCAAAGGTGTCATCTGTTGACACACCTGTCACTCCCATCACCGAGACTAGACTGGGAAAGGAAGTTAGCGTCCAAATGCTTCATTGATCAAAATTGGGCAAATTATTTTTAATTAGTCCACATTGAGTGTTTTAGTCAATTCAACTCTGGTGGAATCAAGGGAACTACCTCAGGGCTTTTGGATGGATGGTGTTGACTTGGAAAGTGGTGTAGGAGGCATTGAAAGGCTTTTTGAAAAAGAAATAAGGGACGGAATTTTTCATTGGGCTGGAGGCCTGCCCACCGGCCAAAACAGTGGGGGGGTGAGCCTGCCTCTGTCGGGCCTGGAAGTCACACTATGATTTTACATGGCCCAGGCCCTTTATTGGGCTCATGTGGGATTTCCGCCCCTCTAAGGCAGGAAGTCCCACCTCCAAGAGCTGCCGGCCAATCACAAGAAGACAAGAACGCAAGAAATAGGAGCAGGAGTAGACAATATGGCCCATTGAGCCTGCTCCACCATTCAAAATGATCATGGCTGATCTTCGGATTCAACTCCACTTTCCTGCCCGCTCCCCATACCCCTAGAGTTCCCGAGAGACCAAAAATCTATCTATCGCAGCCTTAAATGTATTCAACAATGGAGCATCCACAACCCTCTGGGGTAGAGAATTCCAAATCACAACCCTTTGAGTGAAGTAATTTCTCCTCATCTCAGTCCTAAATGATCAGCCCCTTATCCTGAGACTGTGACCCCATGTTTTAGATTCCCCTATCAGCGGAAATAATCTCTCAGTGTCTACGCTATCCAGCCCTTTAGAATCTTATATGTTCTAAAGAGATCACCTCTGAGTCTTCTAAACTCCAGAGAATACAGGCCCAATACACTTAGCGTCTCATCATATACCGTGGCCACAAGAGCAGGTCAGAGGCTAGGAATCCTGCGACGAGTAACTCACCTCCTGACTTCCCAAAGCCTGTCCACCATCTACAAGGCACAAGTCAGAAGTGTGATGGAATACTCTCCACTTGCCTGGATGGGTGCAGTTCTAATAACACTCAAGAAGTTCGACACCATCCAGGACAAAGCAGCCCGCTTAATTGGCACTCCATCCACAAACATTCACTCCCTCCACTACCGATGCACAGTGGCAGCAGTGTGTACCATCTACAAGATGCACTGCAGCAACACACCAAGGCTCCTTAGACAGCACCTTCCAAACCCGCGACCTCTACCAACTCGGAGGACAAGGGCAGCAAATGCATGGGAACACCACCACCTGCAAGTTCCCCTCCAAGTCACACACCGTCCTGACTTGGAACTATATCGCCGTTCCTTCACTGCAGCTGGGTCAAAATGTTGGAACTCCCTTGCTAACAGCGCAGTGGGTGTACCTACCTCACATGGACTGCAGCAGTTCAAGAAGGCAGTTCACCACCACCTTCTCAAGGGCAATTAGGGATGGGCAATAAATGCTGGCCAAGCCAGTAATGCCCACATCCCATGAATGAATGAATTTTAAAAAATCATAGGATAACACCCTCATCCCAGGGACCAATCTAGTGAAACTTTGGTGTACCACCTCCAATACAAGTATATCCTTTCTTAAATGTGGAGACCAAAACTGCACACAATACTCAGATGTGATCTCACCAAAACCCTGTACAATTGTAGCAATACTCCTTTATTCCTGTACTCCCATCCCCTTGCAATAAAGGCCAACATGCCATTTGCCTTCCGAATTGCTTGTTACCTTTCTGCTTTCCTTGTACAAGCACACCCAAGTCTCTTTGAACATCAACACTTACAAGTTTCACACCTTTTAAAAAATATTCTGCTTTTCTATTCTTACGAACAAAGTGAATAACTTCTCACTTCCCTACATTACACTCCATTGGCCATCTTGTTGTCCATTCACATAACCTGTCTCTATCCCTTTGCAGCCTCTCTGTGTCCTCCCACAGCTTACCTTTCCACCTACCTTTGTATCATCAGCAAACTTAGATACATTACTCTCTGTCTCTTCATCTAAGTCATTAATATAGATTGTAAAAGCTAAGGCCCCAGCACTGATCCTTGCAGCACTTCACTATTTACTACCTGCCAACTTGGAAATGCCCCATTTATGCCCACTTGTTGCTTCCTGTCTGTTAACCAATCATCTATCCATGCTAATATATTACCCCAAATCCATGAGCCCATATCTTGCCTATTAACCTTTTATGTGGCACCTTATTGAATGCCTTTTGCGAATCCAGGTATACTACATCTACTGCTTCCCCTTTATCTACCCAATAGTTACATCCTCAAAAAACTCTGTCATAAGCATTTGTTTTAAGAAAAAAACTAGGAGGTCTGCTTGCCATTAAGACCTGCTATTATTTTTCTGTGATCAGTGACTGCAGAGACTTTTGGTATTTGAAGTCCAGGCTGCAGGGCAATTTGCATCCAAGAAACCTGAAGGTTTTACGATTGTCTTGTGACTCTTATTGTTTGTAAAAAACAAAAAAGGCTGTGTTTGCTGACAATGCAACCACTAGGTGGCGCAGTATTAACACATGCGTAAATGCAGCCTCTTCCACTGAAACGTCACTGTCTGCGGTGTTCAAGCAGCTGCCAGGATTAAAGATGGCATTGCTCAATTTATCACAGAGAAACAACTCCAACCCAAAAATCCCCTCTATCAGTCCCTCATGTGCTTGTCTTCTCACCGCTGGCTCCCCGTTGCCTTCCCTTAAGCACTCACTACAGCCTCGCCATTTCCTCCCCTCCCTCAGCCGCTTGTTCTAGACCTCGCCACTGCTGCCCGCTTCCCCTCCTCTCAGCCAATTGTTCCCCACTCCTCACTTCCCGTCCCCCCAACCCCGGCATCCCGCTCTCCCCCCACTCTCTCCCCACTTCCCCCCACCTCCAGCCGTTATCCCTACGTCGCGCCACTTTCTTCCTCTCAGCCACTCGCTCCCACGTTCAAAGGTTCTCCACAACATGAAGAAGAAAGATGGGCTGCAAGGAGTGACGGGGCGACATAGGAGGGTGTGGTCAAGAGGAGGGAAGTGGCGTGTCCTCGAGCTAGCGGCTGTGGGGGGGGGGCAGGGAGCGTGTGACCGGAGAGCGGGGTGGCGGGGGGGGGGGGGCAGCGAGGAGTGGGGATCAGTTGGCCAAGGGGAGTGGGGGGAGCAGTGGCAAGGTCTGGAGCGAGCAGCTGAGGGGGGGAAGCGTCTGGTGGGGATAAGAGGGAGAAAGTGTGGAGGGCTGGAGCCAAGGGGGGAGAGCAGCCAGTGGGGCGGGAGAAAGTAGCTGAGTGGGGGGGAGCGAGTAGTGGGAATCAAGCTCCAACCTCAAAATGCTGCATTCAACTGAATGATGACATTGGCGTTACGCGATGACGTTGTCCTGCGCAAGCACCAATTAGTCCTAGCAAGACGTAGACTGCGCATGCGCAGCATCTCACTGACAGCAGTAGACTGTTTGCACATGTGCGCAGCTTGGAGTGCTCTGACGACGTCAGCAGGCCACTGCATTGTCAGGAGTCACTTTGAAAAAAAAGGTTTTCATTTCAGTTCTGCAGTGAGAGAGACCAAAGTGAAACAGAACAGCGAGCAGTGGCTGGAGCTGTGATTTGCTGATAGACTGGAGAAAAAGATCTATTCATTCGGAAAATAAGCTCTGCATTTCAAGAGAAAACATGCTACATTTAAGGTGTGGTTTTGATCTGCCTGAAGAGAGATGAAGAGAAAAGAGGAATTGCTACACTCTGTGGAGAAACACTGCTTTGGAGAAAGGAAGCCTGTGTTTTGGGTGTGGCAAGTTGCTGTTGCCTCCAGTCAAGAATCCCTGCCTGAAGAGTGAGTTCTGTAGTGCTGTGCTCTGTGGAGAAGGCTCCTATGCTGAGAATAAGTCCTGTTGACTTTTGTGTTTTTGGAAGTTCCTGAAATCTCAAGAAAGTTTCTACTGTTAGACTGCTACTTTAAAATGTAAATAGACCTGTTGCTACAACCTGTTGATGAAAGATCTGTGTGATGCCTTGAATGCCTATCCACTATAGACTGTTCATTAATTTCACCTGAAGACTTCGAGTGGCATCTGACTATTCGACTCTGGGACATCTCACCAATCTAGAAACAACTCACCAGGATTTAAAACCCAGTTATTTTATTATCCCTAAGAAACTGTTATAAAATCAATATAACCATGTTCCCCAGTTAACTGATTTTTGAATATATGTGTGGGCATGAGGGTTAAGAAGATTCAGGAGTTATAAAATCTTTTCATACATATAGATCCATCTCATTATCATTTAAAATTTGGTTTATTAATAAATAGTTACTTTTATTGTTGTTTAAAGAAACCTGGTTTGGCGTGCTTTATTCTGGGGATAAATAAAGAGATTAATTTGGGTATTTTTCTGGTAGGTGGGAAACTTTACTAATATGCTGTGACCTGTGGAGTAGTGGGACTGAATTAACAGTGCATTGCTCCCGCCTTGGTCGTAACAACTCTGATAAATTTGTCAACAGGATTTCCCTTTAGTAAAACCATGTTGACTTGTTCTAATCATTCTGTGCTTTGTTAAAAGCATTGTTAAGACCTTTTAATAATAGATTCCAGCATTTTTCCAATGACTGATGTTAGGCTAACTGGCCTGAGGTTCCCTGTTTTCTCTCTCCCTCCTTCCTTGAAAAGCAGTGTAACATTTGCCAACTGACCATTCCCGAATTGGAGGAATTTTGCAAAATCATAGCTAGCGCAACCACTATTTCTGCAGCTATCTCTTTTAGAACCCTAAGTTGTAGGCCATCTGGTCCTGGAGATTTGTCAGATTTTAGTCCTTTCAGTTTCTCCAATACTTTTCTCTGCTGATATGGATTTCCTTAATTTCCTCACTCTTTTTAGCCCCTAAGTACAGTTTATTTCTGGTATGGAACTTGTGTCTTCTACTGTGAAGACAGACACAAAATATTTGTTCACTGCCTCTGCCATTTCCTCATTCCCCATGATAATTTCTTCTGTCTCTGTTTCTAAGGGACCAATGTTTATTTTAGCATCTCTCTTCCATTTGATATACCTATAAAAGCTCTTACAATCTGTTTTTATATTACTGGCTAGTTTACTGTCATTCTATTTTTTTCTTTTTTTTATCAACTTTGTGGTGGCTGATTTCTAACACACTCCCAATCCTCTTTTTTGCAACATTGTAAGCTTCTTCATTTAATCTAATACTATCCTTAACTGCCCACACATCAACACTAACAGAATTTCTTATCCACAACTGTTACATAAGTTTCTAAATTCACTTGAAAAAGCCCTTCAAAACACTCCTGCAGGGATGCAGAGATGAAGTGGGTCCGCATCAGAGACGGCATCTATGACTCAGCAATGACCACCTTTGGCAAACGTGAGAAGCAGAATGCAGACTGGTTTCAATCTCACTTTGAAGAGTCAGTGGAAAAATGCCTGGAAAGGACGGCATTACCCCTGAAATAATTAAGACTGTCAAGCCTGCTATACTCTCAACACTCCATGAACTGCTTTGCCCGTGCTGGGATGAGGGAGCAGTACCACAGGACATGCGCGGTGCCAATATCATCACCGTCTATAAGAACAAGGGTGACTGCAGTGACTGCAACAACTACCGTGGAATCTCCCTGCTCAGCACAGTGGGGAAAGTTTTCGCTCGAGTCATTTTAAACAGACTCCAGAAGCTGGCTGAACGTGTCTACCCTGAGGCACAGTGTGGCTTTCGAGCAGAGAGATCCACCATCGACATGCTGTTCTCCCTTCGCCAGCTACAGGAGAAATGCCACGAACAACAGATGCCCCTCTACGTTGCTTTCATTGATCTCACCAAAGCCTTTGACCTTGTCAGCAGACGTGGTCTCTTCAGACTACTAGCAAAGATCAGATGTCCACCAAAGCTACTAAGTATCTTCACCTCATTCCATGACAATATGAAAGGCACAATTCAGCATAGCGGTGCCTCATCAGACCCCTTTCCTATCCTGAGTGGCGTGAAACAGGGTTGTGTTCTCGCACCCACGCTGTTTGGGATCTTCTTCTCCCTGTTGCTCTCACATGTGTTCAAGTCTTCAGAAGAAGGTATTTACCTCCACACAAGATCAAATGGCAGGTTGTTCAACCTTGCCTGTCTTAGAGCGAAGACAAAAGTACGGAAAGTCCTCATCAGGGAACTCCTCTTTGCTGACGATGCTGCAATAACATCCCACACTTAAGAGTGTCTGCAAAGACTCATCGACAGGATTGCAGCTGCCTGCAATGAATTTGTCCTAACCATCAGCCTCAAGAAAACGAACATCATGGGACAGGACGTCAGAAATGCTCCATCCATCAATATTGGCGACCACGCTCTGGAAGTGATTCAAGAGTTCACCTACCTAGGCTCAATTATCACCAGTAACCTGTCTCTCGATGCAGAAATCAACAAGCGCATGGGAAAGGCTTCCACTGCTATGTCCAGACTGGCCACGAGGGTGTGGGAAAATGGCACACTGACATGGAACACAAAAGTCCGAGTGTATCAAGCCTGTGTCCTCAGTACCTTGCTCTACAGCAGCGAGGCCTGGGCAATGTAGGTCAGCTAAGAGCGATATCTCAACTCATTCCATCTTTGCTGCCTCCAGAGAATCCTTGGCATCAGGATACGGCAGGACCGTATCTCCAACACAGAAGTCCTCGAGGCGGCCAACATCCCCAGCATATACACCCTACTGAGCCACCGACGCTTGAGATGGTTTGGCCATGTGAGCTGCATGGAAGATGGCAGGATCCCCAAAGACACATTGTACAGCGAGCTCGTCACTGGTATCAGACCCACCGGCCGTCCTTGTCTCCGGGAGCGGTGGCCACTGCTGGGACTGCACCCAGCCAGAAGAGTCAGAGGGATTACGGCCCCAGAATGAAGGTAAGTGTGTGGGGACTCGACAGGGACAATCGGCCAAGCCCCGGCGAGGCAAGGGATATCAGTTCGAGGGGTGGGTGAATGTACTGCAGTGGGGGCAGCTTGTGCCGTGGGGATGTCATGTGTTTCTTTGTGTTATCTCAAGTAACACAATGATTTATGTGGACTCCAGTTTCTTGAAGATCTCTAGAAGGCTTATTAACATCTAAAACTAATACGTACAATAGAGAGCAAACTATATACACAACCTTTGTCCAGGATGTTGCAGTGCAAAGTCCCAGTTGCTTCTAGTCACAAGACTACATCCTGGTACTTAGCTTATTAACATACTGTTCGTAAAGCGACATCACTCTTAAAGCGATTATACAACATCCCCTTTTTTTCCAAAAATAAATCTTGTAAGCTACAAATAAAAGCACATAACATAGGATAATATCAAAATTAGTTATAAAAGGAGAGAGCTTATAAAATTTATGAGTGTAGAGATAGGTATTGTAAAATTTATGAATGAAGAAGCTTAAGAGTCCATATTGCAGTCACCGCGGTCACCTTTGTTCTTATAGAGGGTGATGATATTGGCATCGCGCACGTCCTGTGGTTCTGCTCCCTCATCCCAGCACAAGCAAAGCAGTTCGTAGAGTGCTGAGAGTATTGCAGGCTTAGCACTCTTGATTATTTCAGGGGTAATGCGTCCTTCCCAGGGGCTTTTCCGCTGGCTAGAGAATCAATGGCGTCACTGAGTTCCGATTTTGTTGGCTGTACGTCCAGCTCATCCATGACAGGCAGAGACTGGGCTGCATTGAGGGTGGTCTCAGTGACAACATTTTCCCTGGAGTACAGTTCTAGGTAGTGCTCCACCCAGCGGTCCATTTGCTTGCGTTGGTCAGTGATTGTGTTCCCTGATTTAGATTTGAGGGGGGCAATCTTCTTGATGGTTGGCCCAAAAGCTCTCTTCATGCCATCATACATTCTTCTGATATTTCCGGTGTCTGAGGCTAGCTGAATATGGCTGCATAGGTGTTGCAAGCAGTCATTAGCGCAGTGCCTGGCTGTTCTTTGTGCAGCGCTTCTGGCTGCTTTAAGTGCTATGGATGTTAACTCGCTGAGGGCTTTCTTGTACTTCAACAGTGCAATGTGCTTAGCGGCTACGACAGGTTCCAGCTCTTCAAAGTGAGATTGAAACCAGTCTGCATTCCGCTTCACGCGTTTGCCATCGGTGGTCATAGCTGACTCATAGGTGTCTGATGTGGGCCCACTTAGTCTCTGCATCCCCTGTGGGAGTGTTTTGAAGGGCTTTTTCAAGTGAATTTAGAAATTTATGTAACAGCCGTGGATAGGAAATTCTGTTAGTGTTGATGCGCGGGCAGCCCTTCTGCTTGGAGTGATGCAGCTTCTTTGGTTTGAGTCTAACCTTGCTGCACACCAGGGAGTGGTCAGTGTCGCAGTCTGCATTGTGGAAGCTGCATGTGATTTGAACACTGTTTAAGGAGGCTCACCTTGTGACGATGAGGTCCAGCTGGTGCCAACGACGTGATCTTGGGTGCCTTCAAGAAACCTGGTGACAGGGTTTATTGTGAAAGAACGAGTTGGTGATGCAGAGGTTGTGATAGGTACACATCTCAAGCAGTCTCTGTCCATTCTCATTCATCCTTCCAATGCCATAGCACCTAAGGCAGGAGGGCCGTGAGTCATGGTCGGCCCCAACCCTGGCATTAAAGTCCCCCCAGCAGGAATAGGTTTTCGGTGTTGGGGATGCTACTAATGATATTATGGAGTTCCTCGTAGAACTGGTCTTTAGCTTCAGGTGGGGAGCAGAGTGTTGGAGCATAGATGCTGAGTAGGTGTACTGGACCAGAGGCGGTGAGCAGTCGGATGGACAGTATGTGTTCTGAGCCATTTGAAGGTGGCTCTATCATGGTGAGCAAAGAGTTTCTGATGGCTCAGCATAGTGGGGAAAGTCTTTGCTTGAGTCACTTTAAACAGGCTCCAGAAGCTGGCCGAGCGTGTCTACCCTGAGGCACAGTTTGGCTTTCGAGCAGAGAGATCGACATGCTGTTCTCCCTTCGTAAGCTACAGGAGAAATGCCACGAACAACAGATGCCCCTCTACGTTGCTTTCATTGATCTCGCCAAAGCCTTTGACCTCATCAGCAGATGTGTCCTCTGTACCTTGCTCTACAGCAACGAGGCCTGGACAACGTATGTCAGCCAAGAGCAACGTCTCAATTCATTCCAACTTCGCTGCCTCCTCGAGGTGACCAACATTCCCAGCTTATACACCCTACTGAGACAACGGCGCTTGAGATGGCTTGGCCATGTGAGCCGCATGGAAGATGGCAGGATCCCCAAGGACAAATTGTACAGCGAGCTCGCCAATGGTATCAGGCCCACCGGCCGTCCATGTCTCTGCTTTAAAGACGTCTGCAAATGCGACATGAAGTCCTGTGACATTGATCACAAGTCGTGGGAGTCAGTCGCCAGCGATCGCCAGAGTTGGTGGGCAGCCATAAAGGCAGGGCTAAAGTGTGGCGAGTCGAAGAGACTTAGCAGTTGGCAGGAAAAAAGACAGAAGCGCAAGGAGAGAGCCAACTGCGTAACAGCCCTGTCAACCAATTTTCTCTGCAGCACCTGTGGAAGAATCTGCCACTCTAGAATTGGCCTTTATAGCCACTCCAGGCGTTGCTCCACAAACCACTGACTATTTCCAGGCGCTTACCCATTGTCTCTCGAGACATGGAGGCCAAAGAAGAAGAAGAAGAAGAGTCCATATATGTCATTTGCTGGTTTGACAGCTCTTCCAGATCTTGTTACGGTATAACCTTCTGGGGATATAGATTGCACCCTTGGCTACTCTTGGTTTGCAGATGTGTTAGTGTGTTAGTTGCGGTCTTGTTGTTCTGTTACACCCTCATCGTCGGAGTGTGTAATTGGGATATAGCACATTTCCCTTAATTGGCTTTGGTTCCTGCTCAACACTGCTCCGTTAGATGTTGTATCTTTGTAAGGCCTAGGCTCACTGCATACTTTTTATACCTCTGTGGGTACCACATTCTCATTGTGGGGTGTATGACTCAGACCTTTTGTCCTATGTTTAGTTGAGGTAGTTCCGCCCCTGCATGTTGGTCATGCACCATCTTCATTCGCTTCTGTTTTTTGAGCAGTGTTTCCTGCATCTTGGAGAATTTGGACAGATGATGGATTGGCAGATTCGTTCTCGTTCGCCTTCCAAACATGATCTCTGCTGGTGACGGTAAGCCCATATCCATAGGTGTAGCTCTGAGGTGTAACATGGCAACACGAATATCTTGTTTCATTGCCCTACACTTCAGGATAAGCGATTTAACTGTGTGAGCATTCGCTCGGCAAGACCATTAGATCTAGGGTAATGTGGTGAGACGTCACATGGTTTACGCCCCATTTGGCACACATCTCCCTGAAAGGTCTGCCCGTATACAGTGGCCCATTGTCAGAAATACTTTCTTCAGGTGTACTGAATAGACTGAATATCGCTTACAATGTAATAAAAGCAAAATACTGCGGATGCTGGAAATCTGAAATAAAAACAAGAAATGCTGGAACCACTCAGCAGGTCTGGCAGCATCTGTGAAAAGAGAAGCAGAGTTAACGTTTCGGGTCAGTGACCCTTCTTCGGAACTGACAAATATTAGAAAAGTCACAGGTTATAAGTAGGTGAGGTGGGGGTGGGGCAAGAGATAACAAAGGAGGTCGAGATTGGACCAGGCCACATAGCTGACCAAAAGGTCATGGAGCAAAGGCAAACAATATGTTAATGGTGTGTTGAAAGACAAAGCATTAGTACAGATTAGGTGTTAATACACTGAATATTGAACAGCAGCAAGTGCAAACCTGAAAAAAAACAGTGGGTAAGCAAACTGAACAAACTAAGATGAAATGAAATAAATGCAAAAAAAAAAGATTGTAAAAAATGTAAAAAAGAATGTAAAAAAAAAAGGAAGAAAAATTAACTAAAAATGAAAGTAAAATGGGGGGCTGTCATGCTCTGAAATTATTGAACTCAATGTTCATCGCTTACAATGTGTCTGCGACAACAGCGCTTGAAGTGTCTTTTACCTGTCTGACAATTGGAAATTTGGAGAAGTAATTGGTGACTAAGATAAAGTCATCTCCATTCACAGTAAATAGATCAGTGGCAATTTT
This sequence comes from Heterodontus francisci, assembly GCF_036365525.1. NCBI lineage: Eukaryota > Metazoa > Chordata > Chondrichthyes > Heterodontiformes > Heterodontidae > Heterodontus > Heterodontus francisci. Next base: position 47,439,727 of record NC_090402.1, read on the forward strand.
GGACCAAGGGACTGACGGAATCTCATGAGGGTGTAAAGGTTCTTTACGTTGCTGTGGTTGGTGGCTCTGGCATGCCTCACACATCCTCACTATCTTTTTGATGTCACCATTGATCCCTGGCCAATAAACAGTGTATTGTGCCAGTTGTCCCATTTGCTCTATACCCAAATGCCCTGGTGAAGTTATGACAAGATGTCCTGTCGGAGAGCTTTGGGCACAAGCACTTGTTTTCCTTTGAAGGTTATGACTCATGAGATACCAAGTTCATCTCTATAAAGCCAAGAGCATCTGAGAGTTTCTGGCACCTCTTTTATCATATCAGGCCAACCTTCTATAATGACTCTCCACAGTGCCTTCAGTTGTGGGTCATTGGCTTTTTCTGATTGTAGTTGGTCACATTTGTGCTGACCAAAATGCAATAAATCAATTGTGAGCACATCTTCCATCTCAATGTCCATGCTGTCTACTTGTAGATCCAACGGAACTTCTTCATTCTTGTTTGGATTTGGCAATCTTCTCAGCGTATCCAAGGTGACCATTTTGGGACCCAGTCTGTAGCAGACTTTGAAGTCGTACCCCTGTACTTTCACTAAAAGTTGCTCTAGTCAAGGTGGTGTAATTTGCAATGGTTTGTGCCAGATCATCTCCAGTAGTTTATGATTGGTTTCCACTCTGAACTGCTTAATGAACATGTAGGTGTGGAACCTTGTGATCCCAAACACCAGAGCAAGTATTTCACGCTCTATGTTTGAGTAATTGGTTGTGCTGAGGATAAACCTTTGGATCCAAATGCAATTGGTTTAGCATCCTGCAGGATGCATGCTCCTAGCCCTTTCTGTGAGGCAGCGACTTCCAGCATGATCTTCTTCCTTGGATCATAGTACAGCAGGGTACAAGTTTCCACTGACAATGCTTGTTTGAGAAACTCAAGCATGTGCTGATGGTCCTCCTGCCAGTCAAATGATACGTCTTTCTTTAAGAGCTCTCTCATTGATGATTCTTTATCAGAAAAGTTTGGAATGTATGATGCCAAGAAGTTGAAAAATCCAAGGCATCTCTGTAGATCTTCTTTGTCTTCTGGAGTAGGCATATATCTTCTATCTTCAAATTTGCCTGGGTCAGGATGGATTCCGCAACCTGAATAGACGAAGCCAAAGAAATTGAGCTGACTTACATTCGCCTGGTACTTCTTGCTGTTAAAAACAAGCTCTTCACGGCGTGCTACTGCTATCAGTGAGTGAAGATTTCAATCACGTTCTTCTTTGGTTTTACCCATTACTGCAATATCATTGGCAATGCATATACATCCAGGCACATTTTCTGTAATTTTATCCATATGCTGCTGAAACAGATCTTGACTGACAGATAAATCTCTGGAAGCAGTATCTTCCAAATAGTGTTCTGAAGGTGGTGACTTCCTGAGATTCCTTAGTTAGGTATACCGACCAATATCCATGTTTAGCATCCAACTTGGAAAATAATTTGGTTCCTGTGAACTTGAGATTCAATTTCTCTCATGTTGGAATCTTGTGGGGGCTTCTCTTTAGGGAAAGGTTTAGATGCCTTGGATCTAGACATACCCTGATTGCTCCATCCTTCCTCAGTACGCAGTAATTGAACTGTACCAGTCTGTGTGATGATGCACACGACGGATGCCACCATTGTGTTCCATGTCGTCCAGCTTGTGATTACGCTTTTCTTGTATTGCACGCTGCACTTTCTGGGAGGGTTGATTGACGGAATTGCATGCTCTCTGAGGTGCAGTACGGCATCGCCTTTGAAATCTCGTATGGCATCGCACATGTCCGGGTACATTTGTTGTAAGTCCTGGACTGTGTTATGAAAGTGCTTCTATTTTTTTAATATTTTGAGGGGTTATGTTTTAAAATTGTGGAAATGGATTTCTTTGGAGGACTGAAGAGATTACATAGATGCTGGACTTTTTTTTAAAGAAAGGTCACTGGAAGGACTTTGGGACTTGGTTTAGAAATGCACTTACTGGAACTCACATGTATTCAGCTAAGTAAACAGCAAGTACCTTGGTGACGATGGGGGAGTTGTTTACAGAGAAGTGACATGTCAAGATTTATGGTAGTCAAGAGTTGGTTTCGTTTTGGATTGTTTTGTATCAGTTGGAGGTCAGCCTGCTAAGAGAGAAGGCACCAGCTCATCTTTTCTCCAGAATCCAGTCTGATAGCTGAAACCCCTCATGCTGCATTTCTCCTGGAAAGCCTACCAGACTACCCCTTGATGTTGCCTGAAGAGAACTGCTCCAAAAAGATCCCAGTGACAGTTGTCTACGTGTATTTGGGACGCCAGAATAAAGGGACAACTGATATCATTCCATATCTTCTCCTTTGCCTTCAAGAATTAACAAGTATTTGGCCAAAGTATTGTTTGTCTTTTTTCTAAAGAGATCTCTGCAAAGAAAACTTCTTTTTTAATCTGTGTGTGTGTGTGTGTGTGTATCTGTGTGTTGGCCGGCTAATTTTAGAAGGGAATTCTCATATTTCAATCTGTGTTAATGCTTTGCATTTTTACTGAATAAGTCTTGTTTTATAATAAATTGATAATTTTGTTATTTAGTAAAGAAACCTGGTTGGTGGATTTTATTCTGAAATAAAAATAGAGTATATAATTGGCCATAACGGTAACTGGGTAAACGTTTAAATCTATGTTGTGACCCATGGAGAAGTGGAACTAGAGAAAGACAGTGCACTTCTCTAGCCTCGATCGTAACATATAATTGTGCAGTATAATCCAAAGCTGACAACATGCAATTGTCAGTGGGGTAATAATAATTGAAAAGGGGAAAAGGAAAACACTGGGTTTCTTGTGCATTAGAGTAAAGTTTACACTACCAGAATGGCTTTGTCAGTTGCTATGACCTTTCTGGAGAGGGAGGATTTATCTCTGAGTGATTTGAAAAACTTAAGACTAGGCTAAAAGAATTGGCAGAAAAGTTGGAGTTAGAGTTAAAACCAGGAGCTAAGAAAGCAGACATAATTGAGGTAATGGCACAATATTTGAAATTGGAAGAAGGAAAAGGTGATCCAGATTGTAGTTCAGTTGAAGTAGTTAGTATTCAGTTGCAGGTGAAGCAGCTTGAACAGGAAAAAGAAATGAAAAAACTTGAACTAGAATTTCAAAAGGAAAAAGAAGAGAGGTAGGAGAGAGAAAGGGAGCGAGAAAGGGAATTTGAATTTAAAAAGCTGGAACTAAAACAAAAGGGTGGCCTTGACTTCAGTGAAAATTCTGGTGAGGAATGACCTGAGTCCAGCTCAGGACCCAGTGGAGAGCTGTTTGAATGTGTGCAAGCCCTCCTGAAGTTTGAGGAAAGAGATGTAGAGGCATTTTTCATTTCTTTTGAAAAGATAGCTCGACAGATGAAGTGGCCGAAGGAAAGCTGGACACTGCTTATGCAAAGCAGGTTGATGGGCAGAGTTCATGAAGTTTACGCCATGCTTTCTGAGGAGGCTTCTGCAGATTATGAGATGGCAAAAAAGGCCATTCTTGCTGCTTATGAGTCAGTCCCTGAAGCTTACATGCATAAATTGTGGAGCCTGCATAAACAGCCTGGGCAGACTTATATAGAAGTTGAAAGGGGAAAGCAAATTAATTTTGATCGTTGGATTTGGGCACTAAAACTAGAGGCCACGTATGAGACCCTTAGGGAAATAATTCTCCTGGAAGAATTTAAGAATTCTCCCTCTGTTAATAAGAACCCTTGTAGAGATCCAGAAGGTTTCAACAGCCAGACAAGCAGCTGAGATCGCTGATGATTAAGAGCTTGTTTACAAGCCCAAACCTTTTGTCCATTGTCCCCACAAATCTGAGAAGGATAGAAGCTGGGAGGGTGAAAGGAAGGCAAGTATCCAGGGACAAGAAGGAATAGCTGGGAATGCCCTGGGATCTCTCCTCAGGCCAGAAAGGAAGATGCTGAGGGTGGAGGTGAGGTCCAAAAGCCTAAGTATTTCCATTGCCACAAGGTGGGACACATTTGCTCAGAATGCTGGAAGTTGTGGGGTAAACCCATGGGACTTATTGGGGTACTCAAGGCCAATGCAGAGAAAGGCGCCCTGACCAAGAGTACAACAGATCAGGCTATAGCACTGACTGCAGCTGTAAAGCCAAGTACGAAAACCACTGTGGGTGTAGGGATTGTGAATACGATACCTGAGAGTTATAGGGAATTCTTGTCAAAAGGAAAAGTAACTCCTTATCCCTCAAGTGAGGAAGGTAAACCTATAGTTATCCTTAGGGATACAGGAGCCACCCAAACTCTTTTGCTGGGGAAAGACGTAACCTTTCCACCAGAGTGCACATTGAATGCCAAGGTTTTAGTGAATGGTATCGGCGGGCAGTATATACCCATACCTTTGTACTGGGTGCACCTGGAGTGTGACCTAATGTCTGGAATGGTAGGAGTTGTCCATTGTTTGCCTGTAGATGGAGTTGACCTACTTCTGAGGAAGGATTTGGCTGGTGAAGGTAGTAGCTTCTTCAGTAATCATGGAAAGACCAAGTGAAGTCAAAGAGACAGAGCAATTGCAGAAATTTTTCTTTCATGTGTAGTGATTGGTCAAATTGACATTACAGACAGATAGCCGAATATCTGTAGCTTTCTTTGAGGATTTGGATAATCCAAAGGAAATGTTCAGTAAGTCTTCTCTGATCAAGGCTGAGCAAGCCGATCCAGAGTTAAGTAAAGTGGCACAATTGGCTCTAACAGAAGCTGAAGCAAAGGGAGTTCCGGAAGGCTACTATATAAACAATGGAATTCTGATGAGGAAGAGGCGACCTCCTCACAGACCTATGGGCGAAGAATGGACAGGGGTTCACCAGAGAGTGGTACCGCCCAAGTATCACCGGGAAATATTAAGGACAGCCATGAAATTCCTATAGCGGGACATGTGGGGATCTGGAAGACCCAATCACATATAAGTCAACATTTTTACTGGCCAGGTCTTCACAAGGATGTGGTGCAGTTTTGTAAAACGTGCCATACATGTCAGATTGTGGGAAAACTGCAAGCTACCATAAAACCTGCACCTCTAATTCCCATACCAGTTTTTGGGGAACTGTTTAGTAAGGTGTTGTTAGACTCTGTGGGACCTTTACCGAAAACAAAAGTAGGACATCAATATATGCTCACTATTATGGATATGGCTCAGTTCCCAGAGGCCATTCCCTTGAGAACAATTTCTGCTAAGGTAGTGGTAGAAAAGTTAATCCAGTTCTTCATTAGATATGGATTACTGATTGAGATCCAGTCAGATCAAGGTTCCAATTTTATATCTAAAATTCTCCAGGAAGTTATAAGTAGTCTGGGCAGAGCATCCACAAACTCAAAGGGCTTTAAAATGGTACCATCAGACCCTCAAAATGATGATCAGGTCATATTGTCATGAATATCCCCATGATTGGGATAAAGGGCTGGAATTTCTTTTGTTTGCCACTAGGGATTCACTGAATGAGTCCACCGGTTTTAGTCCTTTTGAATTAGTTTATGGAAATGAGGTAAGAGATGCTTTAAAACTAATTAAAGAAAAGTTTTTAGAACCAAGGGACGAATCCTCTGTGTTAGATAATGCATCCGTGTTCCGGGAGCAGCTCACGAGAGTCTGCAAAATGGCTAAGGAACACCTGAAAGCTTCCCAAACAACCATGAAGAAATGGGCCGACAAGCATGCCAAAACCTGAATATTGCAACCAGCGGATGAGGTGTTAGTATTACTGCCTTTACAGGGTGAACCACTAAAAGCTTGGTTCCATGGACCATATGGAGTAGTCAAAAGAAATCGTAAAGTAAGTTATTTGATTGGCACCCCAGATTGCCGGAAAAAGAATTGGCTGTGTCACATCAATATGTTGAAACAATATCTCGGCCGGGAGGAGGATAAGCAAGCACATTTATGTCAGGTAGTAGGGACAGTGAAGGATGAAAGGGAAAGTGAGGATGAGGCAGAAGGAGGCCTAGAGAATTCTCAAATTGAACCTTCTACTCTCTGGTTAGCTAATACTGAATTGTTAGGGAGATTAGACACTATACTTTCTATTTAGATGCAGAACAATACCAAATCTAACAAAGCTACTCACAGCATTTAAAGGAGTCTGTAGGGATAAACCAGGATATACAACCTTAGCCATACATGATGTGAATGTAGGAGATTTTTCTCCTATAAAACAGCCTCCTTATCGCTTAAATCCGGCGAAACAAGCCCAGGTAAAAGCAGAAATCCAATACATGTTGGAAAACCACCTAACTGAACTCAGTCAAAGCAGTGGTATTAGTGCCTAAGCCTGACAGTTCAACTAGATTTTGCATAGACTACAGAAAGGTTAATGCGGTAACAAAGGCAGACTCCTACCCAATTCCTCGTTTGGAAGACTATTGACAGAGTGGGCAGTGCCACGTTTCTTACCAAAATAGATTTGTTAAAGGGATAATGGCAGGTTCCTTTAACACCCGAAGCTAAAGCAATATCAGCCTTTGTCACATCAGACCATCTTTTCCAATGCCAAGTGATGCCATTTGGGCTAAAATTGCCCCAGGAACTTTCCAGAGACTAATAAACTAAGTGGTAGCCAGTGTTCCTAACTGTGTCATTTATCTTGATGATGTGATGGCATACAGTGACACTTGGAAGGACCATTTGGAACAACTAGAAGCTCTGTTTAGAAAATTACAATCGGCTGATTTGGTCATAAACCTTGCCGAAAGTGAATTTGCAAAATGCGGGTAACCTACCTAGGGCATATAGTAGGGAAAGGACAAGTGTTGCCAAGAACAGCAAAAGTATAAGCATTGATGGAGTTCCCTGCCCATAAGACTAAATGAGAAATCATGAGGTTTTTGGGAATGTGTGGTTTTTACCACAAGTTTGTACCAAATTTTAACACTATAGCTACCCCACTGACAGATTTACTACAAAAAAGAAAGCCAAGGCAATGTGATCAGGAGAGGCTGAAAGCCATTTTGATCAATGAACCAGTGTTGTCTACCCCAAATTTCACTAAACCCTTCAAGGTAACAATTGATGCTAGTGACCTGGGAGTCGGTGCAGTCCAGTTACGAGATGATAAATCAGGCATAGAAAGGCCAGTGGGATACTTTTCCAAAAAGCTAAATCAACACCAAAAGAGATACTCAACAATGGAAAAGGAAACCCTGGGCTTACTACTAACTCTTAAGCATTTTGAAGTATATGTCTGCCGCGACTACAGAGAGACGCTGGTATATACTGATCATAATCCCCTGGCCTTTGTGACAAAAATTCAAAAACCAGAATGCCAGACTATTTTGATGGCGTTTACTGTTGCAGCCCAATCACTTAAAGATTATCCACATTGCAGGGAAAAATAATGTAATTGCCGATGCTTTGTCTAGAATTTAATGTTGCTTTGAGTTATCTGAGTATAAAGATGATACAAAGCAAAATTGTATTTTTTTTTATTCATTCATGGGATGTGAACGTCACTAGCTATGCCAGCATTTATTGCCCTTGAGAAGGTGGTGGTGAGCTGCCTTCTTGAACCGCTGCAGTCCAGTTGGGTTAGGTAGACCCACGGTACTGTTAGGAAGGCAGTTCCGGGATTTTGACCCAGCGACAGTGAAGGAACTGTCCAAGTCAGGATGGTGTGTGACTTGGAGGGGAACTTGCAGGTGGTGATGTTCCCATGTATTTGCTGCCCTTGTCCTTCTAGTTGGTAGAGGTTGCGGGTTTGGAAGGTGCTGTCTAAGGAGCCTTGGTGCATTGCTGCAGTGCATCTTGTAGATGGTACACACTGCTGCTACTGTGCCTCAGTGGTGGACGGAGTGGATGTTTGTAGATGGGGTGCCAATCAAGCGGGCTGCTTTGTCCTGGATGGTGTCGAACTTCTTGAGTGTTGTTGGAGCTGCACCCATCCAGGCAAGTGGAGAGTATTCCATCATACTCCTGACTTGTGCCTTGTAGATGGTGGACAGGCTTTGGGGAGTCAGGAGTTGAGTTACTCGCCTCAGGATTCCTAGCCGCTGACCTGCTCTTGTAGCTACGGTATTTATATGGCTACTCCAGTTCAGTTTCTGGTCAATGGTAGCCCCTAGGATGTAGATAGTGGGGGATTCAGCAATGGTAATGCCATTGAATGTCAAGGGGAGATGGTTAGATTCTCTCTTGTTGGAGATGGTCATTGCCTGGCACTTGTGTGGCGCGAATGTTACTTGCCATTTATCAGCTCAAGCCTGGATATTGTCCAGTTCCTGCTACATTTCTACACAGACTGCTTCAGTATCTGAGGAGTCGCGAATGGTGCTGAACATTGTGCAATCATCAGCGAACATCCCCACTTCTGAACTTATGATTGAAGGAACGTCATTGATGAAGCAGCTGAAGATGGTTGGGCCCAGGACACTACCCTGAGGAACTCCTGCAGTGATGTCCTGGAGCTCAGATGATTGACCTCCAACAACCACAACCATCTTCCTTTCCGCTAGGTATGACTCCAGCCAGCAAAGGGCTTTCCCCCTGATTCCCATTGACCTCAGTTTTGCTAGGGCTCCTTGATGTCATAGTCAAATGCTGCCTTGATGTCAAGGGCAGTCACTCTACCTAACCTCTTGAGTTCAGCTCTTTTGTACATGTTTGAACCAAGGCTGTAATGAGGTCAGGAGCTGAGTGGCCCTGGCGGAACCCAAACTGAGCGTCACTGAGCAGGTTATTGCTAAGCAAGTGCCGCTTGATGGCACTGTTGATGATACCTTCCATCACTTTACTGATGATTGAGAGTAGGCTGATGGGGCGGTTATTGGCCAGGTTGGACTTGTCCTACTTTTTGTGTACAGAACATACCTGGGCAATTTTCCACATTGCAGGGTAGATGCCAGTGTTGTCGTTGTACTGGAACAGCTTGGCTAGGGGCTTGTCAAGTTCTGGAGCACAGGTCTTCAGTACTATTGCCTGAATATTGTCAGGGCTCATAGCTTTTGCAGTATCCAGTGCCTTCAGTCGTTTCTTGATATCACGCGGAGTGAATCGAATTGGCTGAAGTGATGCTGGGGACATCAGGAGGAGGCCGAGATGGATCATCAACTCGGCACTTCTGGCTGAAGATTGTTGCAAATGCTTCAGCCTTATCTTAGTTACAGGTAAAGAATGAATGAGTGTGTAAATGTGTTTCAATATTTTTTTCCATCTTATGTTTGTTTCCACTCTTTGTAATGAAATGCATTTAAAAATGGTGTTTCATTCCTCCAAGGATGGAGATGTTATGAAAGTGTTTTCATTTTTTAATATTTTGTGAGGAGTCGTGTTTTAAAATTGTGGAAATGCATTCGTTTGGAGGACTGAAGAGATTACATAGAATCTGAACTTTTTTTTTTAAAAGTCACTGGAAGGACTTTGGGACTTGGGTTAGAAACACACTTACTGAAAGTCAAATGTCTTCTGCTAAGTAAACAGCAAGAGCCTTGGTGACTAGGAGGAGCTGTTTACACAGAAGTGACATGTCAAGATTTATAGAAACATAGAAATATAGAAAATAGGAGTAGGAGTAGGCCATTCGGCCCTTTGGGCCTGCTCCGCCATTTAAAAAAGATCATGGCTGATCGTCTAATTCGGTACCCTGTTCCCGCTTTCTCCCCATATTCCTTGATCCCTTTGGCATTAAGAAATATATCTCTCTCCTTCTTGAATATATTTAATGACTTGGCCTCCACTGCCTTCTGCGGTAGAGAATTCCACAGGTTCACCATCCTCTGAGTGAAGAACTTTCTCCTGATCTCAGTTCCAAATGGCATACCCCATATCCTGAGATTGTGAACCCTGGTTCTGGACTCCCCAGCCATGGAGAGCATCCTCCCTGCATCTAGTCTGTTTAGTCCTGTTAAAATTTTATAGGTTTCTCTGAGATCCCCTCTCATTCTTCTAAACTCTAGTGAATATAGGCCTAGTAGAACCAATCTCTCCTCATACGTCAATCATACCATCCCAGTAATTAGCCTAGTCAATCATCCTTGCACTCCCTCCATGGCAAGAACATCCTTCCTCAGCTAAGGGGACCAAAACTGCACACAATACTCCAGATGTCGTCTCACCAAGGCCGTGTATAACTACAGTAAGACATCCTTGCTCCTGTACTCAAATCCTCTTGCAATGAAGGCAAGCATACCATTCGCCTTCCTAACTGCTTGTTGCACCTGAATGCTTGCTTTCAGTGATTGGTGTATAAGGACACCCAGGACTCGTTGCACCTCCCCCTTTCCCAATCTATCATCATTCAGATAATAATCTGCCTTTCTGTTTTTACAACCAAAGTGGATAACCTCATATTTATCCACGTTAAACTGCATCTACCATGGATTTGCCCACTCACCCAACTTATCCAAATCAGATTGGAGCCTCTTTGCATCCTCCTCACACCTCACATTCTCCCCCCACATCCCACCCCCACCCCCCCCCCCCACCGCCCCACAGCTTTGTGTCATTGGAAAACTTGGAAATGTTACATTTAGTTCCCTCACCCAAGTCATTAATATATATTTATGGTGGTCATGAGTCACTTTCGTATTGGATATTGTTTTGAGTCAGTTGGAGGTCAGCCTGCTAAGAGAGAAGACACCAGGTCATCATTCTCCAGACTCCAGTCTGATAGCTGAAACCCCTGATGCTGCATTTCTCCTGGAAAGCCTGCCAGACTACCCCTCCAAGTTGCCTGAATAGAACTGCTCCAAAAAGATCCCAGTGACAGCTGTCTACACATATTAGGGATGCCAGAATAAAAGGGACAACTGATATCATTCCATATCTTCTCCTTTTCCTTCAAGAATTGACAAGAATTTGGCTAAAGTTTTATTTTGTCTTTTTTGTAAGGAGATCTCTGCAGAGAAAACCTCTATTTTTTCTTTAATTGGTGTGTATGTGTGTGTGTGTTGGGCTAATTTTAGAAGTATTTCAATCTGTGTGTTAATGTTTTGCATCTTTACTGAATAAGTTTTTTTTTATAATAAATTCATAATTTTGTTGTTTATTAAAGAAACCTGGTTGGTGGAGTTTATTCTGAAATAAAAAATATAGAGTAATTAGCCGTATTGGTAACTGGGTAAACATTTAAATATATGTTGTGACCCGTGGAGAAGTGGAGCTAGAGAAAGACTCCTCCCGCCTCGGGGGTCATAACAACTGATTCAATGCAGGCACCCTTGGTATCTTCTGCTGTAATGGGTAACTTGGTGATCTCATGGATAGTCACAATATTAAGATCTGTACATGCTGGTCGTCCTGCCACTGCTGGTCTGCTCGTGTCTACCAGGTATAATATTTGTGTTTTCCATGCCATCTGGCCATAGCTGCATTGCATTGTTAGTATGCCACTGCATTGATGGGTGCAATTGTATGCAATTAACTTTGCAGTTGTCCATTGTACCATTAGTTTCCAACGACCCCAGTACATATCCTCCTTCAAGATTTCGGAAACGCAAGACGTGGTGGCAACGGTGGTGTACTGTGGTGATTGCTTTCTTTAAAAGACAAGATACAAGCTTGAAGACCACAGGTGAAACAGCAAACAAGATTTAAAAGCAGTACCAGAAGTCAGAAGTTCCAACAGTACAGAAAATAGAAGAAAATAAGGCAAACCTATTCCACAAATTGTGAGTATATTTGATCTGGGCAAGTCTGGACAAGCAGTCAGCTGAGTCAGGACTATGTTATTTAAAATGTAAAGGGCTGTCGGGGACCCCACGATGAACAAAGTGCGCCTAAATTCAAACAAAGAAAAAAAGAGCAAGCTATAATTGGAAACAGCACAGTTAATAGAACAAGTTTTAAGTCACAAATAGAAAAGTCATAATAAGTACAATGCTGAAGGCACACACAGAGTTGAGCAAAGTTAAATATAAAGCATAAAGCAGAAGGATGGATATCAAATTTCCCAGCATGAACTGGAAGGCCATTTCTGTCCTATCCGAATTCATTTAAAACAAAGAATGCAATTATGCTTCATAGACCAAGCTGTTGCAGAATCAGAGAAGCAGGCTGTGAAAATACTGATAGCAGTTGGAAATGAGGGTTTACACAGAGTCAACACCTCTGGCTTATCTGAAGAGGACCAGAAAGATCCGGCAATGATATGGAAAGGGCTAGAAGATCAGCTTCAGGTAAGAGTGAATTTTAGAATTCATCACCTGGAATTGATGTCCTACAGGCAACAGCCACAGGAATCAATAGATCAATTCATCAGTGGATATCATAGTAAGGGCAACGAATGCGATTTTTCAGAAACTGAACTGTTGGAGCAAATAAGAGAACTGGTAATTGTCGCAACACCTATCGAAGCATTTCAAAAAGACCTCTTGGGAAAAAAGAAAGGTCACAGCATTGATGCACTGCTAGAGGATGTCAGGAAATACGAAGCCATTGTAGCGGGACAACAGCATCTGTAAGCACTAGGTGCAGCCAACAGTATCGGCATGGTAACCAGGTCACAAAAAGCAAGTAAGCTGTGTGGTAAGTGCAGTTTGTCCCATTCACCGTGGAGTTGTCCTGCATTCCAAGATCTGTGCAAGGCATGCGGTGCAAAAGGACACTGGGCCACATCGGGCCCACCTATGCAAGAAATCTGGCTCTAAAGACACAGCCACAGGTCACAATAGGGCACAAACAAACAGAGGACAGGTGCAGCAACATGGCAACAGCAGCAAGGAGAGTGCCAGAGACCTGCGTAAATGCAAGCCAATACACAAATTTCACAGCGAAACAGACCTGAGACAAGGCTCATATTGGAGTGATTCTAAGCCAGAAGACAAGTAGGCATTTCGCATTGTGAACCTGACACATTGTGTTGACGAAGTCAAACAACTAGAAGCTTTTGCTACTATTAATATCATGTGCCCAAAGGAAGTTGACAAACACACACTCAGGACTAAGGTTGACATGGGAGCTAGTGCAAATATCCCATCGCTGCCACCATATCATGCATTTCTTTGTGTTATCTTAAGCAACACAATGAGGTACGTGGATTCCAGTTCCTTGAAGATCTCTAGAAGGTTTATTAACAGCCAAAACTAATACATACAATACAGAGAAAACTATATACAGAACCTTTGTCCAATGTGTTGCAGTGCAAAGTACCTGTGGCTTCTAGTCACAAAACACACCCTGGTACTTAGTTCATTAGCATACTGAGTTCTTAAAGGGACATCACTCCTAAAACGATAATGCAACAGGGGGGCATTCATGGGCACAGTGTTCCCAATCTGGAGGCCCCCGCCCGCAAGGAGGCCACCAGTTTTTACTGAGTGGCTCATGGGAGTCCTGAGCCACCTGCCTGCAGCTGGTAATATACCAGCACCGGCGGGAGGAAGCTCCTAAATGGCAGTTTAATTGGCCACTTAAGGGCCTTAGTTGGTCTGGGGCAGGCAGGCTACTTCTTGCTGCCTTCGCCGCTACCACTTGTAAAATTGAAGCGGGGGCGGGAAGGCCAGAGGAATGGCACCCACTGCCTCCCATTCAATTTTACACCCCCGTTGCCTCCAACCTGCTCCTGGGGGTGTAAAATTCCAGCCAAAGTATTCAAAGAAAGTATTTGTACATCCCATCTGCCCAATGTACAACACTAAGTAAAGAAAGAACTTGCATTTATGTAGCGACTTCCACAAACCCCGAACATACAAAAGTGCATCACAATCAATTAAATACTTTCCAAGCATAGTCACTGTCGTAATATAGGAGCAGCCAATTTGCAACAGCAAAGCACCACAAGCAGTAATGTGACAATGACCAAATAATCTGTTTTTTAGTGATACTATTTGAGAGACAAATATTGGTCAAGACCCCGGAGAGAACTGGAAATAGTGCCATGGGATCTTTTACTTGAGAGGGCAAATGGGGTCTTGGTTCCATGTCTCCTCTGTCATGAAGACCCCCACCTGCCAAGAATGAGGCATATTAATTTTGTCATAGGAACATCAATTTTAAACTGTTGCTGGAATGAAGAGATGACTTGTTTAAAGAGATCAGCAGTGGCTGGAAAAGCATTTGCATACTAAGAGACAGTGCTTGGAAAGAGAAAAGAATTGCTCACTGATTCAATTAACAGAGATTGGTCTGGGCAATGGTGATCCACATCTTGTCGGTGTAAGAGACAGCACTATATCCCCCCCCCCCCCCCCCCCCACCTGACCGAGAGATTTGAAATCCACAAACACAGGAGTTTGTTTAAATAGTGAGTCACATGACTAGCCTGATGGCCCATGTCTGGTTTTGAACTACTCACAGGACAGCTTGGGTCAGATTGCAACTGAACTTGGAAGAAGGGAGCCTCACTCTCTCTCTCTCTTTCTGACTAATCTCCAGATCCACTGAAGTCACTTAAACCTCAAGAGAGAAAAGATGCCTACATCAAAACATGTTTTAAAGCATGCATTGGGCCCCAACGAAACGGCAAGACTTACTGGCAACCAAAGACTCTACATCGAACTCAAAGGACCGTAAATAGAAACCCAGCTATTGCCTCAAACTATTCCCCTTTATTCTTTCTACTTTTTCTGTCTCTATCTGCGTGTGTGTTTATTGCGTATGCATATTGGCATGGTCACGTCGCTTATTCGTAGTCACTAACTGAATTAGAGTTTAAGATTAATAAACTTCCACCTTACTTGTTTAAATCTAAGAAAACCTGTCTGATTGATTTATTTGCCTTACAATTGGAAAGCAGTGAACAAGGATTCACTGAGGTAGACCAAAAACACAGTGTTTTTTAAAATTAAACCCTGTTACGGTTAAACCAGGCAAAGGCTGAGAGGGAACCCCTAGACCCTTTTCTCACCTGGTCGTAACACCTCCAAAACGCAGCACCTCTGACAGTGCAGCACCTCCTCCATATATTAGGGGGTTCGTTTCTGGAGTGGAACTTGAATCTGTAACCTCTGACTCCAAAGTGAGAGTGCCACCACTGAGTCAAGATGGACAGCTGGTAATTCCAGTCTAATCTTAACAGACTCGTTATGGGTTCTTTGATACTTATTCATGACTATTCTGCAGATCATTTGATACTTGTTGGGTGTGGCCTTGAAGCCTTTCTTTCTTGGTTGTACTTTTAAACCTGACTTACAATATTGTTGCAATTTAAATGCTTTCATTATTCTAGTCATTACTGAAGAGTGACAGATCCTTGCCACTTGGATGGCAGACAGCAAGCTTCCTGTTGAACAGACCATCTCATTGTTCTCACTGTGTCCCTACAGCCCAATCTTTTGAACCAAAGAAAGCAGCATCGAGTTTCGGAATGTGTGGCAAACTGGGACATCCTAAAGCCTGCTTCACAAGATAGTTGAAACAATGAATGATTCAGCATTTTAAATGACACTTGTAATTGCCTGATTGTTGAGGTTAAAAACATCACTCATTGGAATTGTGTCCTGGATGCATTCTTGTCAAGTACAACTACTTACAGGTGTAATTAAGGTGAGTGAATTATTGTGAAGCCGATGTTCACTGACGTGATGAAAGGAGAATGAAATGCTCGAGTGTTGAATTGGAGCACTCATACTAAGGCAGTGACAAGGTTACCTTATAAGCACCAGATGTCTACCTCACAAAATCAGAAGGTCACCACTAATATCTCACAGGGTAACCTGCAAAGTCACAAGGGGGGGTCATTTTTACCTAACCCACCTGGCGGGAGGCTGACGGATTGGATTGAGGGCCCATTTTATATTTTCATTGGTTATAAATTGAGCGCCTGATCTGATTCAACCAGATTAAGTTCAAATTACCCCTCAAGGAAAAGAAAACTGCAGCGTACTGCTTGGTGAATTACTGCCAAATTGATATCAGAACTCCCTCATCAGCTTAAGCACACTGTCAGTGCTTGACTTTAACCATTCCTCCACAGGATTCCTGAGGGGAATTACCTCTTTTCATAATTTTGCCTATATGACCTATGACCTGGTTGTAATTTGGGATTATTTTGTATCAAGGTATTGTTATTAAGTTAAATTCAGCAAATGGGGGTGCAAACTACACAATGTACAACACCCTATTGGGTAAAAAATCCTGTATGTATTGCATTTAACCCGTGGACAAAGTCATAGTAGGAGCATATAACTGTTGGAGGAGTTTCAAATCTTATAAATGCGACTGTGTTTCAATTAGAGGTTTGACATTATAGCAACACAGGAGCAGGAGTCGGCCATTCAGCCCATCGAGCCTGCTCTGCCATTCAATTAGATCATGGTTGATCATCTACCTCAACTCCACTTTCCTGCGCTATCCCCATATCCCTTGATGTCATTAGTATCCAGATAGCCATTGTTTTCTGTCTTGAACATGCTCAATGTTTGAGCTTCCACAGCCGTCTGGGGTAGAGAATTCCAAAGATTCACAACCCTCTGAGTAAAGAAATTCCTCCTCATCTCTGTCTCAAATGGCCTAACCCTTATTCTAAGATTATTTCCCCTAGTTCTAGACTCACCAGCCAGGAGAAACATCCACCTTGTCACACCCTGTAAGAATTTTGTAAGTTTCAATGAGATCACTTCTCGTTCTTCAAAACTCTAGAGAATACTGGCCCAGTTTCCTCAATCTCTCCTCATAAAACAATCCCACCATCCAAGGGATTAGTCTGGTGAACCTCCATTGCACTCCCTCGATGGCAAATATATCCTTCCTTAGATGAGGAGACCAAAACTGTACATAATACTCCAGGTGTTGTCTCACCACGGCTCTGATGAAATTACAGAAACACTCTTTATTCCTGCACTCAAAACCCCTTGCAATGAAGGCCAACATACGATTTGCCTTCCTAATTGCTTGCTGCACCTACATGATCGCTTTTAGTGACTCATGATCAAGGAGACCCATAAACATGTCCCTTTGGACATCAACACTTCCCAACCTCTCACCATTTAAGAAATTCTCTTTTATTTTTTTCTACCAAAGTGGATAACTTCACACTTATTCACCTTATATTCCATCTGCCATGTTCTTGCCCATTCACTTAGCCTGCTCAAGTCCCCTTGAAACCTCCTTACATCCTCCTCACAACTTACATTCCCACCTAGTATTGTGTCATCAGCAAATTTGGTAACATTACATTTGGTCCCCAAATCCAAATTATTTAAAAAGATCGTGAACAGCTGTGGACCCAACACTGATCCTTGCAGTACCCCACGAGTAACAGCCGGCCATTCTGAGAATGACCCATTAATTCCTACTCTCTGTTTTCTGTCTGATAACTAATTCTCAATCTATAACAGCATATTACCCCAATCCCATGAGCACTAATTTTGTTTACTAACCTCCTGTGTGGGATCTTCTCAAAAGCCTTCTGAAAATCCGAATATACCGCATCCACTGGTTCTCCTTTATATGTGCGACAAGTAACATGCATTAAAGCTCAGATTTACAGGGCCCTGGGTGGATTAATGCTCAGGTTTACAAGACCCAGGGGTGGATTAAAGCTCGGGTTTACAGGACCCAGCGGTGAATTAATGCTCAGGTTTACAGGACCCAGGGGTAAATTAATGCTCGGGTTTACAGGACCCAGTGGTGAATTAATGCTCAGGTTTACAAGACCCAGTGGTGAATTAATGCTCGGGTTTACAAGACCCAGGGGTGAATTAATGCTCGGGTTTACAGGACCCAGCGGTGAATTAATGCTCGGGTTTACAGGACCCAGCGGTGAATTAATGCTCAGGTTTACAGGACGCAAAGGGTGGATTAATGCTCGGGTTTACAGTACTCAGGGGTGGATTAATACTCGGGTTTAAAGGACCCAGCAGTGAATTAATGCTCGGGTTTACAAGATCCAAGGGTGAATTAAAGCTCGGGTTTCCAGGACCCAGCGGTGAATTAATGCTCGGGTTTACAGGACCCAGGGGTGAATTAATGCTCGAGTTTCCAGGACCCAGCGGTGAATTAATGCTCGGGTTTACAAGACCCAGGGGTGAAGCAAAGCTCGGGTTTACAGGACCCAACGGTGAATTACTGCTCGGGTTTACGGGACCCAGGGGTGGATTAATGCTCGGGGTTACAGGACCCAGCGGTGAATTAATGCTCGGGTTTACAAGACCCAGCGGTGAATTAATGCTCGGGTTTACAGGACCCAGGGGTGGATTAAAGCTCGGGGTTACAGGACCCAGAGGTGAATTAATGCTTGGGTTTACAAGACCCAGGGGTGAATTAATGCTCGAGTTTACAGTACCCAGGGGTGGAATAATGCTCGGGTTTACAAGACCCAGGGGTGGATTAATGCTCGAGTTTACAGTACCCAGGGGTGGAATAATGCTCGGGTTTACAAGACCCAGGGGTGGATTAATGCTCGGTTTACAGGACCCAAGGGTGATTAATGCTCGGGTTGACAGGACCCAGGGGTGAATTAATGCTCGGGTTTCCAGGACCCAGCAGTGAATTAATGCTTGGGTTTACAAGACCCAGGGGTGAATTAATGCTCGGGTTTACAAGACCCAGGGGTGGATTAAAGCTCGTGTTCACAAGACGCGGCGGTGAATTAAAGCTCGGGTTTACAAGACCAAGCGGTGAAATAATGCTCGTGTTTCCAAGAGCCAGGGGTGGATTAATGCTCCGGTTTACTAGACCCAGCGGTGAATTAATGCTCGGGTTTACAAAACCCAGGGGTGAATTAATGCTCGGGTTTACAAAACCCAGGGGTGAATTAATGCTCGGGTTTACAAGACCCAGGGATGGATTAATGCTCGGGTTTACAATTCCCAGGGGTGGAGTAATGCACGGGTTTACAGGACCAAGCGGTGAATTAATGCTCGGATTTAGAAGACCCAGGGGTGGATTAAGCCTCGGGTTTACAAGAGCCAGGGGTGGATTAATGCTCGGGTTGACAAGACCCGGCGGTGAATTAATGCTCGGATTTAGAAGACCCAGGGGTGGATTAAGCCTCGGGTTTACAAGAGCCAGGGGTGGATTAATGCTCGGGTTGACAAGAGCCGGCGGTGAATTAATGCTCGGATTTAGAAGACCCAGGGGTGGATTAAGCCTCGGGTTTACAAGACCCAGGGGTGGATTAATGCTCGGGTTTACAGGACCCAGCAGTGAATTAATGCTCGGGCTGAGAAGACCCAGGGGTGAATTAAAGCTCGGGTTTACAAGACCCAGGGGTGAATTAATGCTCGGGTTTACAGGACCCAGCGGTGAATTAATGCTCGGGTTTACTAGACCAAGGGGTGGATTAAGGCTCGGGTTTACAGCACCCAGCGGTGAATTAATGCTCGGGTTTACAGTACTCAGGGGTGGATTAATGCTCGGGTTTACAAGACCCAGCGGTGAATTAATGCTCGGGTTTACAAGACCCAGCGGTGAATTAATGCTCGTGTTTACAGGACCCAGCGGTGAATTAATGCTCGGGTTTACAGGACCTAGCGGTGAATTAATGCTCGGGTTTACAGGACCCAGTGGTGGATTAAAGCTCGGGTTTACAGTACTCAGGGGTGGATTAATGCTCGGGTTTACAAGACCCAGCGGTGAATTAATGCTCGGGTTTACAAGACCCAGCGGTGAATTAATGCTCGTGTTAACAGGACCCAGCGGTGAATTAATGCTCGGGTTTACAAGACCCAGGGGTGAATTAATGCTCGGGTTTACAGGACCCAGCGGTGAATTAATGCTCGGGTTTACAGGACCCAGCGGTGAATTAATGCTTGGGTTTACAAGACACAGCTGTGAATTACTGCTCGGGTTTATGGGACACAGGGGTGGATTAATGCTCGGGTTTAAAGGACCCAGTGGTGAATTAATGCTCGGGTTTACAAGACCCAGCGGTGAATTAATGCTCAGGTTTACAGGACCCAGCGGTGAATTAATGCTTGGGTTTACAGGACCCAGGGGTGGATTAATGCTCAGGTTTCAAGACCCAGGGGTGGATTAATGCTCGGGTTTACAGGATCCAGGGGTGGATTAATGCTCGGGTTTACAGGACCCAGCGGTGAATTAATGCTCAGGTTTACAGGACCCAGCGGTGAATTAATGCTTGGATTTAAAGGACCCAGCGGTGAATTAATGCTCGGGTTTACAAGACCCAGCGGTGAATTAATGCTCGGGTTTACAAGACCCAGCGGTGAATTAATGCTCGGGTTTACAGGACCCAGCGCTGAATTAATGCTCGGGTTTACAGGACCCAGTGGTGGATTAAAGCTCGGGTTTACAGTACACAGGGGTGGATTAATGCTCGGGTTTACAAGACCCAGCGGTGAATTAATGCTCGGGTTTACAAGACCCAGCGGTGAATTAATGCTCGTGTTAACAGGACCCAGCGGTGAATTAATGCTCGGGTTTACAAGACCCAGGGGTGAATTAATGCTCGGGTTTACAGGACCCAGCGGTGGATTAATGCTCGGGTTTACAAGACCCAGCGGTGAATTAATGCTCGGGTTTACAGGACCCAGCGGTGGATTAATGCTCGGGTTTACAAGACCCAGCGGTGAATTAATGCTCGGGTTTACAAGACCCAGCGGTGAATTAATGCTCGGGTTGACAAGACCCAGCGGTGAATTAATGCTCGGGTTTACAAGACCCAGGGGTGAAGCAAAGCTCGGGTTTACAGGACCCAGCGGTGAATTACTGCTCGGATTTACGGGACACAGGGGTGGATTAATGCTCAGGTTTACAGGAAGCAGGGGTGGATTAATGCTCGGGTTTAAAGGACCCAGCGGTGAATTAATGCTCGGGTTTACAGGACCCAGCGGTGGATTAATGCTCGGGTTTACAAGACCCAGCGGTGAATTAATGCTCGGGTTTACAAGACCCAGGGGTGAAGCAAAGCTCGGGTTTACAGGACCCAGCGGTGAATTACTGCTCGGGTTTACGGGACACAGGGGTGGATTAATGCTCAGGTTTACAGGAAGCAGGGGTGGATTAATGCTCGGGTTTAAAGGACCCAGCGGTGAATTACTGCTCGGGTTTACGGGACACAGGGGTGGATTAATGCTCAGGTTTACAGGAAGCAGGGGTGGATTAATGCTCGGGTTTAAAGGACCCAGTGGTGAATTAATGCTCGGGTTTACAAGACCCAGCGGTGAATTAATGCTCGGGTTTACAGGACCCAGCGGTGAATTAATGCTCGGGTTTGCAGGACCCAGTGGTGAATTAATGCTCGGGTTTACAGGACCCAGCGGTGAATTAATGCTTGGGTTTAAAGGACCCAGCGGTGAATTAATGCTCGGGTTTACAGTACTCAGGGGTGGATTAATGCTCGGGTTTACAAGACCCAGCGGTGAATTAATGCTCGTGTTAACAGGACCCAGCGGTGAATTAATGCTCGGGTTTACAAGACCCAGCGGTGAATTAATGCTCGGGTTTACAAGACCCAGCGGTGAATTAATGCTCGGGTTGACAAGACCCAGCGGTGAATTAATGCTCGGGTTTACAGGACCCAGTGGTGAATTAAGGCTCGGTTTTACAAGACCCAGGGGTGGATTAAAGCTCGGGGTTACAGGACCCAGCGGTGAATTAATGCTCGGGTTTACAAGACC
Source organism: Heterodontus francisci (assembly GCF_036365525.1). Lineage (NCBI taxonomy): Eukaryota > Metazoa > Chordata > Chondrichthyes > Heterodontiformes > Heterodontidae > Heterodontus > Heterodontus francisci. The sequence goes on from NC_090402.1 coordinate 47,461,211, forward strand.
CAGGGGTGAATTAATGCTCGAGTTTACGGGACCCAGGGGTGGAATAATGCTCGGGTTTACAAGACCCAGGGGTGGATTAATGCTCGGGTTTACAGGACCCAGCGGTGAATTAATGCTCGGGTTTACAGGACCCAGCGGAGAATTACTGCTCGGGTTTTCGGGACACAGGGGTGGATTAATGCTCAGGTTTACAGGAAGCAGGGGTGGATTAATGCTCGGGTTTAATGGACCCAGTGGTGAATTAATGCTCGGGTTTACAAGACCCAGCGGTGAATTATTGCTCGGGTTTACAGGACCCAGCGGTGAATTAATGCTTGGGTTTACAGGACCCAGGGGTGGATTAATGCTCAGGTTTCAAGACCCAGGGGTGAATTAATGCTCGGGTTTACAGGATCCAGGGGTGGATTAATGCTCGGGTTTACAGGACCCAGCGGTGAATTAATGCTCGGGTTTACAGGACCCAGCGGTGAATTAATGCTTGGATTTAAAGGACCCAGCGGTAAATTAATGCTCGGGTTTACAGTACTCAGGGGTGGATTAATACTCGGGTTTACAAGACCCAGCGGTGAATTAATGCTCGTGTTAACAGGACCCAGCGGTGAATTAATGCTCGGGTTTACAAGACCCAGGGGTGAATTAATGCTCGGGTTTACAGGACCCAGCGGTGAATTAATGCTCGGGTTTCCAGGACCCAGGGGTGAATTAATGCTTGGGTTTACAAGACGCAGCGGTGAATTACTGCTCGGGATTATGGGACACAGGGGTGGATTAATGCTCAGGTTTACAGGAAGCAGGGGTGGATTAATGCTCGGGTTTAAAGGACCCAGTGGTGAATTAATGCTCGGGTTTACAAGACCCAGCGGTGAATTAATGCTCAGGTTTACAGGACCCAGCGGTGAATTAATGCTTGGGTTTACAGGACCCAGGGGTGGATTAATGCTCAGGTTTCAAGACCCAGGGGTGGATTAATGCTCGGGTTTACAGGATCCAGGGGTGGGTTAATGCTCGGGTTTACAGGACCCAGCGGTGAATTAATGCTCGGGTTTACAGGACCCAGCGGTGAATTAATGCTTGGATTTAAAGGACCCAGCGGTGAATTAATGCTCGGGTTTACAGTACTCAGGGGTGGATTAATGCTCGGGTTTACAAGACCCAGCGGTGAATTAATGCTCGGGTTTACAGTACTCAGGGGTGGATTAATGCTCGGGTTTACAAGACCCAGCGGTGAATTAATGCTCGGGTTTACAAGACCCAGCGGTGAATTAATGCTCGTGTTTACAGGACCCAGCGCTGAATTAATGCTCGGGTTTACAGGACCCAGTGGTGGATTAAAGCTCGGGTTTACAGTACACAGGGGTGGATTAATGCTCGGGTTTACAAGACCCAGCGGTGAATTAATGCTCGGGTTTACAAGTCCCAGCGGTGAATTAATGCTCGGGTTTACAGGACCCAGCGGTGGATTAATGCTCGGGTTTACAAGACCCAGCGGTGAATTAATGCTCGGGTTTACAAGACCCAGGGGTGAAGCAAAGCTCGGGTTTACAGGACCCAGCGGTGAATTACTGCTCGGGTTTACGGGACACAGGGGTGGATTAATGCTCGGGTTTAAAGGACCCAGCGGTGAATTAATGCTCGGGTTTACAGGACCCAGCGGTGAATTAATGCTTGGGTTTAAAGGACCCAGCGGTGAATTAATGCTCGGGTTTACAAGACCCAGCGGTGAATTAATGCTCGTGTTAACAGGACCCAGCGGTGAATTAATGCTCGGGTTTACAAGACCCAGCGGCGAATTAATGCTCGTGTTAACAGGACCCAGCGGTGAATTAATGCTCGGGTTTACAGGACCCAGCGGTGAATTAATGCTCGGGTTTACAAGACCCAGCGGTGAATTAATGCTCGGGTTGACAAGACCCAGCGGTGAATTAATGCTCGGGTTTACAGGACCCAGTGGTAGATTAAAGCTCGGGTTTTCAGGACCCAGCGGTGGATTAATGCTCGTGTTGACAGGACCCAGTGGTTGATTAAAGGTCGGGTTTACAAGAACCAGCGGTGAATTAATGCTCGGTTTTACAAGACCCAGCGGTGAATTAATGCTCGTGTTTCCAAGACCCAGCGGTGAATTAATGCTCGGGTTTACAGGACCCAGAGGTGGATTAAAGCTCTGGTTTACAGGACCCAGCGGTGAATTAATGCTCGGGTTTACAGGACCCAGCGGTGAATTAATGCTCGGGTTTACAAGACCCAGGGGTGAATTAATGCTTGAGTTTACGGGACCCAGGGGTGGAATAATGCTCGGGTTTACAAGACCCAGGGGTGGAATAATGCTCGGGTTTACAAGACCCAGGGGTGGATTAATGCTCGGGTTTACAAGACCCAGGGGTGGATTAATGCTCGGGTTTACAGGACCCAGCGGTGAATTAATGCTCGGCTTTACAGGACCCAGCGGTGAATTATTGCTCGGGTTTACAGGACCCAGCGGTGAATTAATGCTCGGATTTACAGGACCCAGCGGTGAATTATTGCTCGGGTTTACAAGACCCAGCGGTGGATTAATGCTCGGGTTTACAAGACCCAGCGGTGGATTAATGCTCGGGTTTACAGGACCCAGCGGTGAATTAATGCTCGGATTTACAAGACCCAGCGGTGGATTAATGCTCGGGTTTACAGGACCCAGCGGTGAATTAATGCTCGGGTTTACAGGACCCAGCGGTGAATTAATGCTCGGATTTACAGGACCCAGCGGTGGATTAATGCTCGGGTTTACAGCACCTAGCGGTTAAATAATGCTCTGATGTCTCAGCTAGCCCTCCAGGACAGGTGCAACATCAGATAGATGCAAGATAAAGGTCCCTGTTCACTTTCCCAGCTGACCCTCCCAGAACATGCAACACAAGATATATACAGAATATATGCCCTTTCAGGGCAGATACAATACAAGTTCGAAAGGTTCTCTAAAGATGGAATGAAGAAAAGACTTTCCTTTACATAGCACCTGATAACATCACAAAGGACTTCACATGCTACTGGTTACTTTGAAATTGAATTTTTTTCATTTGTTCTTGGGATGTGAACAGTGCTGACAAGGCCAGTATTTATTACTCATCCCTAATTGACCTTTGAACTCAGTGGCTTGCTAGACCATTCCAGAAGGCAGTTAACAAACAACCACATTGCTGTGGGTCTGGAGTCACATATGGGCCAGACCAGCAGATTTATTCCCCTGAAGGGCATTTGTGAACCAGGTGGGCTTTTACAACAATCTTCTATTTTCATGACCACTACTAATTCATGAATTTAAATAACCCAGGCTACCATGGGAACATAGGAACAGGAGTAGGTCATTCAGTCCATCAAGTCTGCTGCGCCATTCATTTAGATCATGGCTGATCATCTAACTCAATGCAACTTTCCCATGTTATCCCCATATCCCTTGATGTCACTAGTATCTAGGTATTTAGCTGGGATAGATAGCTGGATCTACCATGCTGGGGTTTAAATTCATATCAACAGACAATTACTCTGAGCCTCTGGATTACTAATCCAGTAACATTACCACTATGCTGCAGCCCCACTAAGTAGTGGCCATTATGAAGGATAAAAATGCAGCTATTTTGCACCAAGGTCCCACAAATAGCAACGAGTGAATGACTAGTTAATTGATATTTTTTGGTGGTGCAGATTGGAAGGACATTGGTCAAGCTACCCTCCTGTTCTTCTGCAAATTAAGTCTCTAATAACATCCAACTGAACCACCCAAAGGTCCCTCAGTTTAACATTTCATCCAAGAATGACACCTAGAATGGCACAGCACTCCTTCAAAATCACACCGAGAGACATACAGCAAAGGAAAGTGATAGGGTATGAAAGAGAGAGATAGAATACTAGAAAGAGAAATAGAATGTGAGAGAGTCCTGAAGTGGGCCTGAATCCACAACAACCTGCCTCAGAGACAAGAATGCTACCAACTGAGCCAAACCAGTCTTATCTGATGACTAAGTTCCAACGGGGCTCTATGACTTGTCTGTTTACTCCATTGTTCCAGGGTTTTGTCAGGTCTTCTGCAGAAGCTATGAAGGATGAACAGGAGACACCCAGATGGAAGTTCACCCCTGTACTATCCTATTAAGTGCTCCCAGGACAGAAATAGCATGAGGCATGAGCCGGGGCCTCTTGATCATGATGGTTTGTAGCTATTACAACATTGCAACATCCTCAGATTTGTTGTCTCCTAGGGACTGGAGTTGACGCACAAGTGTTTGTTTGGAGATCATCTGGGTTTGTGTGTGAAATGCGATGCCAGCACTTTAGAATAGAATGTGCACGTCACTTTAATATAGGCTTAACAAAACAGATAAATAAATGAGATAAGAAGCATGTGACCTCTTTCTCTGATGTGAGCAAGTGAAATACACCAAGAAAGTTGGAAACAATTACATTTTTTTGATGTTTCACTAACCACTTTATTAATTTGTAATCTGATAATTGCACCCAGTCAAAACTGGCAGTCCTCACAAACCCACAAGTTGCACTTCCCCCAGTGGCTCCACGCACTGAAAACTGATCATGAGTTGATGCCTGGTTATATTTCCTCAGAGAATGTGCATATCAGTTGCAAAATCACTACAATCAGTTAAAGACACTAAGATTTGTAGTCTCTCAACCTCTCTCACCCACAAACACACAACAGAACCTGTCTTGCACACACCCTTTCCCTGTTTCTCAATTTATAACTCACTACTGTTGCACACTCTGTAACACCACATTTCCTCTCTTGCTGTCTCTCCTCTCACACTGTCCCTCAAACAAACTTTCACTCTCTCACTCTCACTATCATATCTCTTGCATACACAAGTACTCCAAGTCACTTTCACGCTTTTTCTCTCAAATTCTTTGTGCCTCTCTACCCTCAATCATTATTTCCATTCTCTATCAATCTCTCTTGGAATCTCTGCCTATGTCTCGCTTTCTCTCAATCTCCACCTTTCTCAAACACTCGGTTTTATTTTCTCTATCATATTCTCTCTCTCATTCTCTGCCTTTCTTTCACATCCTGTCACTTTCCTTTACTGTCTGTCTCTCTGATGATCTTTTTGTCTCTCACTCTGTCTCCATGCACTCGCTTTCCCTTATACTCGCATTTGCGTTCTGTGTGTGTTGTAGAGATTCCTGTGATTCTGTAGGCGTCTGCTGACACAATCAGCTCTTCAAGTGGTCTTATTGGCAGGTGTCCTGTTAAACAGAGAAACCTGGCTGATCCTTGGATGCGGTACAAGTCACAAAGGTTAGGAGATCAGTCACGGGTATAAAGATGAAATAATCAAAGTCTTCTGAAGGAAGAGGAATGTGAAGGAAGTGTCTGTGTAGCCAAGTCTGGAGCTGCAGAGTTTGTTTGTTTACTGTACATGGTGGTCCACTTCATATCACTGTTTAAAATCAGTCTATGGGACTTCTTGTTTAGTTGGACTGTAAATGGTTCTCACCTGCCAAGTCAGGTGATTCTCCTTTGAAATCACAAGTCTGCTGGGGAGGACCTTCGTGTTCACAGGTAGGTCGTAACATAAACAAATCCCAGGGACAACTGACAACCGTGCCTCAGCAGGGCTGATATCATAGGCATTTACAGCTGTACAGTGGTTGGGTGAGGGTGTACTTATTTCACTGCTCCTGCACATCGTCAAAGCAGATTCCACCGTTCTAACGGAAGTGGGCCTGATTTTAACTCTGTGCAAGTGGATGGTTTGTGAATGGGTTAAAATCTTGCCCTGACTTCAAATTCCAAATGAATAACACTGAAAAGCAAAGAATTTATGTTAAGCTTGTACTGAACTTTGGTAAGACCACACTTGGAATACAGCATACAGTTCTGGTCTCTGTATGATACAAAGGACGTAGGTGCACTGGAGAATATGCAGAAAAGTTTTACACGGATGATCCCAGAACTGAGAGGCTACAACTATCAGCTATTTTTCTTTCCTTGCTCTTCTGTAGATCCAGGAGGAGTTGGCATGCTCCTGCTAACACCACAGCACTATGACTAACTGATGCAACTGGCCCTCCCCTATTCTCCTCCACCAGGTCCCCCAAGATTTACCTGAGGGCCTCTGCCAGTAAGGTTAGTGGCCCACATCTGAATCCCATCATCTGGCGAGCTGCCTCCAATGGCCCTGTAGGATGCCTCTATTATTAAAGTTTCTTAAATAAAATCGGAATTCGGGCAGGTGAAGAATGGCTGGTTAATCCACTGCCACCTGTTTTGCGCCCTCGTGGAAGTTGAATAGAATGTCTGGGAATGGCTGGGAAATTGATGACATTCAGACCTTTCCCAACCTCCCATTCAACTCTCCTTATCTAAGGGACAACGGCATCTACCATAGGACAAATTTCAAAGTTGCTATACTGCTTTTGGCTTTATCTTCCTTTAGCACCAAACATGAGCTAGCCTGATGGAAATCAAGGTTGCAGGCTCCATCTGTAACTGGAAACTCCAATGTGGGACATTTCATTCAATCAGTTAATTCTCCCTCCCCATCTCAGCTCAGACTTCCTGTTTACAGCATTAGGAACAGGAGGTTGGAAACTTGCAACTTCTAGTCCCAGTGAATGAGTGTGTCAACCCATGGGTCGTCTATCTCTGGGTGAGATTCTACTAGTGGAAAAATGCCCAAAGAATAGGGGAAAAAGAAAGGGAAGTCAAGCCAAAATACACTGGATCTTATCAGATGTGCAGAGGCAGCTTTAGGCAGGAGGGAGGGGAATTTGTGAAAGTTGTGCATCAGTTCGTCCAGATGACTCATTCCTACCTCTGAGCGATCTTGCCGGAGGCGGGTTCAGAGGGACGGGTAGCCCATTATTGGCAATTAAATGCTCAACTGGAGTCAAAATGGCCACACTGTTGGGATCTTCCCGATGCCAGGTAGGCCCCCCCTGAGGCCAAAGCCCAGCAGATAGCTGGAGAGGGCCTCCCAGCGGTAGGCCAGCGAAGCCACCTTTAAACCACACCCCCTGCCGAATCCTGGACTTCCAGAGGGCCATAGCTGTGCCTGCAGGCCACCACATAGAGGAAACGAGTTGTAAGAATCATAGTATGATACAGAGAAGGAGGCCATTCAGCTGATCGCGGATGTCTCTTTAAAAGAGCAATCCCATCAGTCACTCCCCACAGCCCTGTTATTTTTGTCCTTCAAGTATTATTCTATTTCCCTTTTGAAAGTTACTACCTTTTCAGGCATTGCATTCCAAATCACAATAACTCGCTGTGTAAAAAGAAAGTTCTCATGTTATCTCTAGTTCTTCTGTCTACCACCTTAAATCTGTGTCTCCTTGTTACCAAGCTTTCTGCCAGTGGAAACAATTTCTCCTTATTTACTCTATCAAAACCATTCATGATTTTGAACACCTCAATCAAATCTCTTAACCTTTTCTGCTGTAAGGGGAACAACACCAGCTCTCCAGATCACGCAGCAGCTGGTCCATTTGAATGCAGGAGGGGCGGGGCCTGTCCCATTGGAGGATGGCGGTGGGTGACAAGATGCTGATGATGTCATCAGCTGAGACAAACACAGGTGCTGGCATCATATTTAAAGTGCTGCCAGTCCTGCTTGAACTGCTGATTCACTTAGTGAGTTTGCTGCTGCTTTGCCTTTGTGCTGCTGTGATACTGCACCCCCTGGCTGGAGCATCCCCTGGCTGGAGCACCCCCTGGCTGGAGCATCCCCTGGCTGGAGCACCCCCTGGCTGGAGCATCCCCTGGCTGGAGGCCCTGTGTTGCTGTGATACTGCACCCCCTGGCTGGAGCACCCCCTGGCTGGAGGCCCTGTGTTGCTGTGCTGCTGACCCCCCTGGCTGGCCTCCCCCCAGCTGGCGACCCTGTGTTGCTTTGCCACTGACCAAGGCCTCATTAGGCTAAGAGGTCTATGTTCTATTAGGTAGTTAGTTTGATATTAGAGTAGGTTAAAGGTTCGGCAGAACATCGTGGGCCGAAGGGCTGTACTGTGCTGTACTGTTCTATGTTCTATGTTCTATGTTCTAGGTGACCAGGAGCCACGAAGGACCAGGTCAGGTGGAAGACACCGAGAGGCCCCATGGTTCAGCAATGACTCCTGTGGATTCTCCTCCAGGCTGTAAGGGAAAGGTGGGAATTCCTCTTCCCCAGGAATTGCAGGAAGAAACACTCCCGCCTGACCAAGCAAGCCTGGGTGTAGATCACAGAAGAGGTCAGTAGCTGTATGATCACCACTCGAAACTGGGTCCAGTGCCACAAGGTGAGTCCTCAACACCCATCTCCTCTTTGGGGCTTGCATGTGGTCACATGGGAGGTAGCGCGACATAGTCAGGGAGTGGCTGCAAAGGGGTGGCAAGGGGCTGAGGCAACAGCAGATCTCATCAGATGCATGACTACATCTCCAAGACAGCCAGCCTTCTAGCCTCGCTTGACTCCACACATCCCTTGAGAATGGACGTGAGGAGGAGCCATTCGGGATGCCCATCAGGGGCCAAAGGGCTGCAACTGGAACAAGTGTCCTGCTGGTCTCTGTGGGAAAACTAACAATGTCCATCTTTTAGTTCACAGAGAAAAAGGCCCACAACACTAGAGAAAAGGCGAAGACTGGAGGTGGGATCCCAGACATTTGAGAACTAACTCTGCCAGAGGAGGAGGCCCTGAAACTCGCGGGCTCCCAGGGCAGCTGTTCCATAGCAGATGGAGTGTCCAGCCAATAGAGTGAGGTGGCACTGTGTTCATGTGCCCACCACTGTCCTCTAGAGAATCACATCACACATGGTTGGCATAGGCAGATCCATGCAACAGAAACCCTAAATGTTTGTGTTTTCCCATGCAGGTTGTGGCACCTCAGAGGGAAGATAGTCTGCTGGCACCACTTGAATCCCTTGAGGATGAGGAGGAAGAGTCCATAGAGGGTGAACTGTCACACCATTCCCCTGCACCTTCCACCGGCAGGTGAGAGCACCACACACGTGCCCGAGCAGCTGACAGAAGCTGTCACAGGCGAGGCCAGTGACAGTCGGAGGATTGTGGGAGGCCAGGCCCATGTTGAGCCCCTGGCTGATAACGTGCTTCTGTTGTCAGCAGCACAGAACATGCTTAAGTTGCAGAGAGAGGTAAGGGAACATCTGTCCGAGCTGCCAGAGGCCATGAGCAGTCATGAGCTCACGATACAGGAGTCCATTTATACCATGAGCACCGCCATGTTTCAGGCATGTGAGCACATGGCTTCCTTCATCAAGAGGTTGGCAACCCTCCTGGAGAACAAGATCCCAGAAATGTGCGCAAACCTGCATACCCTTGCTTTGGCCATGAATTCAACGTAGCAGTGGCAAGGCAAGAGGGGGACGAGGTGCCTGGAGTCTTCTCCAGGTCATCACATTTCTATGGTCAGCCGGGAGGTCCAAGTAAGCCTTGAAAGGGAAGAGGAAACGCTGACTTTCACATCTAGGGTTTCCCTTCAGGGCATTCCATATGTGGACAGTGGCTCCTCAGACCCTCCGCCGGTGAAGCCAGCTCCAGTAGCCATGATGGCTGAGGAGGCACCTACACCAGGCCAAGGGGCAGCACGTTCAGCAGCCAGCGCAGGGGAGGGTGTGGGGCACTTCACAGAAGCTCACGGAAAAGCATGAGGTCACTTTCAATGCTGAGAATCCCTGCTGCCCTGTCACATGCCACCTTCACCCTTGCCGCCTTAATGGGCTGCCATTGTAGGGGCAGGCCGCATATGGTCACCTTCTCAACTTTTGTTTTTATTCATTCATGGGATGTGGGCGTGGCTGGCTAGGCCATCCCTAATTGCCCTTGAGAAGGTGGTGGTGAGCTGCCCTCTTGAACCGCTGCAGTCCATGTGGGGTAGGTACACCCACAGTGCTGTTAGGAAGGGAGTTCCAGGATTTTCTTTTTAGAGATACAGCACTGAAACAGGCCCTTCGGCCCACCGAGTCTGTGCCGACCAACAACCACCCATTTATACTAACCCTGCAGTAATCCCATATTCCCTATCACCTACCTACACTAGGGGCAATTTATAATGGCCAATTTACCTATCAACCTGCAAGTCTTTGGCTGTGGGAGCAAACCGGAGCACCGGGCAAAAACCCACGCGGTCACAGGGAGAACTTGCAAACTCCGCACAAGCAGTACCCAGAATTGAACCTGGGTCCCTAGAGCTGTGAGGCTGCAGTGCTAACCACAGTGCCACTGTGCCACCCCGACAGTGACAGTGAAGGAATTGCGATACAGTTCCAAGTCAGGATGGTGTGTGACTTGGAGGGAACTTGCAGGTGGTGGTGTTCCCATGCATTTGCTGCCCTTGTCCTTCTAGTTGGAAGAGGTCGCAGGTTTGGAAGGTGTTGTCTAAGGAGCCTTGATGCATTGCTCTGGTGCATCTTGTAGATGGTACACACTGCTGCCACTGTGCGTCAGTGGTGGAGGGAATGAATGGTTGTGGATGAGGAGCCAATCAAGTGGGCTGTTTTGTCCTGAATGGTGTCGAGTTTCTTGAGTGTTATTAGAACTGCATCCATCCAGGCAAGTGGAGAGTATTCCATCGCACTCCTGACTTGTGCCTAGTAAATGGTGGACAGGCTTTGGGGAGTCAGGAAGTGAGTTACTCGCCGCAGGATTCCTAGCCTCTGATCTGTTCTTGTAGCCACGGTATTTATATGGCTACTCTAGTTCAGTTTCTGGTCAATGGTAGCCCCTAGGATGTTGATAGTGGGGAATTCAGCGATCGTAATGTCATTGAATGTCAAGGGGAGATGGTTAGATTCTCTCTTATTGGAGATGGTCATTGCCTGGCACTTGTGTGGCACAAATGTTACTTGCCACTTATCAGCCCAAACCTGGATATTGTCCAGTTCCTGCTGCATTTCTACATGGACTGCTTCAGTATCTGAGGAGTCGCGAATGGTGCTGAACATTGTGCAATCATCAACGAACATCCCCACTTCTGATCTTATGATTGAAGGAAGGTCATTGATGAAGCAGCTGAAGATGGTTGGGCCTAGGACACTACCCTGAGGAACTCCTGCAGTGATGTTCTGGAGATGAGATGATTGACCTCCAACAACCACAACCATCTTCCTTTGCGCTAGGTATGACTCCAACCAGCAGAGAGTTTTTCCCCTGATTCCCATTGACATCAGTTTTGCTAGGGCTGCTTGATGCCATTCTCGGTAAAATGCGGGCTTGATGTCAAGGGCAGTCACTCTCACCTCACCTCTTGAGTTCAGCTCTTTTGTCCATATTTGAACCAAGGCTGTAATGAAGTCAGGAGCTGAGTGGCCCTGGCGGAACCCAAAGTGAGCGTCACTGAGCAGGTTATTGCTAAGCAAGTGCCGCTTGATAGAACTGTTGATAACACCTTCCATCACTTTACTGATGATTTAGTGTAGACTGATGGGGCAGTCATTGGCTTCATTGGACTTGTCCTGCTTTTTGTGTACAGGACATACCTGGGCAATTTTCCACATTGCTGGGTAGATGCCAGTGTTGTAGCTGTACTGGAACAGCTAGGAGCATGGCAAGTTCTGGAGCACAGGTCTTCAGTACTACTTTGCAGTATCCAGTACCTTCAGTCATTTCTTGATGTTACATGGACTGAATCGAATTGGCTGAAGTCTGGCATCTGGCATTTGTGCAAGCACCTGGTAAGATGGTGCAGGAAGGAGGGCTTTAGATTCCTGGAACATTGGGACCGGCTCTGAGGGAGATGGGACCTGTACAGGCCGGACAGATTGCACCTGAACAGAGCCAGGACTGAGTTCCATGCGGGACGGTTTGCTAGTGCTGTTGGGGACGGTTTAAACTAGTTTGGCAGGGGGATGGCGACCTGAGGGTAGACTCAGTTGGGACAAAGTCAGAAATGAAAATAGAAGGCAGAAAATTAATGGATGATTCTGGAAGACAGAGGAAACAAAGCTAAGTAAATTTAAAAAAGAGTTTGGTAGTGCTCAAGGGCATCTGTTTCAATACAAGGAATATAGCAAATAAAGCAGATGTCCTGAGGGCACAGATAGACACGTGGCAGTATGATATCATAGCTATTACAGAAACATGGCTTAAGGAGAGACAGGAATTGCAACTCAACGTTCCTGGTTACAGGGTTGTCAGACATGATAGGGAGGGGGATAAGAAAGGAGGGGGGTGGCAATTTTAGTCAAAGAAACTATTATATCTGTGAGGAGGGATGATATGTTGGAAGGTTCATCAAATGATGGATTGAGCAAAGGAACAAAAAAGGGGAAATCAAACTGCCGGGAGTGTACTATCGACCCCCAAACAGTCAGAGGGAGATAGAAGAGCAGATATGAAGGCAAATCTCTGAGAAGTGCAAGAACAATAGGGCAGTAACAGTAATGGGTTTAACTACCCCAATATTAACTGGAATAGTTTTAGTGTGAAAGGAATTGAGAGAGAAGAATTCTTGAGGTGCATTCAGGAGAACCTTTTTGGCCAGTATGTAGCAAATCCAACAAAAGAGGGTGCAGTTTTAGACTTAGTTTTAGGAAATGAAGATGGGCAGGTGGAAGGAGTGGCAGTGGGAGAGCATTTTGGTGGTAGTGATCATGATTCAGTCAGTTTTAACATAATTATGGAAAAGGACAGAGATAGAACAGGTTAGAGTTCTCACCTGGGGTAAGGCCAAATTTACTAAACTGGGGAGTGATTTAACAAAAGGTAAATCAGTGTCAGAGCAATGGGAGGCATTCAAAGGGGAGATTCAAGGGATTCAGAGTAAACATGTTCCACAAAGAAAAAAGGTGAGACGGACAAAATGCTGCCACCTTCAAAGATTTGTGTATATACATCTGCATGTATCCCTGCTCCTGCACTTTCTTTAAAGTTGTAGCATTTAGTTTACATTGCCTCTCCTCATTCTTCTTAGCAAAATGTATCACTTTATACTCTGTGCATTAAATTTCATCTACCATCTGTCTGCTCATTTCACCAGTCTGTCTGTGTCCTCCTGTTACTATCATCTTCATTGTTTACTATATTTCTGAGTTTTATGTCATTTGTAAACTTTGAAATTGTGCCCTGTTTACCCTAGTCCACGTCATTAATATATATCAAAAAGATCTCTGAGGAACACTATTTTATATTTCCCTCCAGTCTGATAAACAACCATTCACCACTGCTCTATGCTTTCTGTCCCTGAGCCTATTTTATATCCACACTGCCACTGTCCCTTTAATCTCATGGGCTTAAATTTTGCTAACAAATCTATGTTGTACTTTATTAAATGTTTTGTGAAAGTCCAAATACACAACATCAACCGTATACCCTCAACAACTCTTTTTGTTATTTCATCAAAGAACTCAAGCAAGTTAGTTAAACACGTTTTGCCTTTCACAACCCCTTGCTGACTTTCATTTATTTTCCCACGCTGCTCCAAATGGCAGTTAATTTTGTGCTGGATTAATCCTCTGTCACCACTCCCATTAGATTGGAAGATTGTGGCCAGAGCCTCTGCGATTTCAAACCGTACTTCCCTCAGTAATCTTGGATCCATCCCATCTAGACTGGGTGAATTTTCTATTTTGAGGACGAGCAACCTTTTCAGTACCTCCAATTTTTATCCTATTCAATGTCGCCATTACCTCCTCCTTTACTGCTACATTGCTCTTTTCTAGTAAAGACAGATGTACTCATTTATTACCTCAGCCATGCCCTCTGCCTCCACAAGAATATCTCCTTTTGGGCCTCAGTTGGCCCCACCCTTCTTTTGATTACCTTTTTACTATTTATATGTTTATAGAAGACTTTCGGTTTCCTTTTCATGTTAGCCACTAATCTGTATTAGCCACCTTCTCAAGGGCAATTGGGGATGAGCAATAAATGCTGGTCTAGCCAGCGACGCCCATATCCCGTGAATGAATAATAAAACATTCTCCTATTGCCTCTTTTCCCCTTTTAATTCCTTCTTTAGATTTCCTCTATATTTTCTGTGTTCAGCGTGGTTCTCTACTATATTATCAAACTTATATTTGTCATAAGCTTCCCTGTTACCTGATATAATTTAAAAGGATTCCTGTTTGCTTATGATCCCTTTCAGCAATGTTACATCCTCTTACATCACCTCATTTTGTAAATCCCTCAATGTGATAACACCAAGCTCTCAGCACACATCTATCATCAAATCATAACAGCTCCAGCCAAGCCCAGATTGTGTGTTTATGCTCTTGTCTATCTTAGACTTTAATTAAATTGGGAATTAAAACAATGTAACCAGCTCATGATGGGCCTGAGCCCACATCAGCACATGTACAGTGGCGGTGGCATTGATCAGTTGTGGATTTAGGCCTTCACCAGATATTTCTCTCATGCTCTGCGCCAAGGCCACACCCGTTGTGTGCACATGCTCCCTGCACATTTTATCTGGCATTGTAGTGTAGTACAGGTTCAAACAGAAGCCCCCTGTTACTACGGTTTGTTGGCTGAATTGATTGCACCCTCTCCTGCTCTTCTAGAGTATGGAAAGTGAAAGGATAAACACTTGATCGGACTGCAAAGTCGATTTTAATTTTCACCACTAGGTGGGACAGTGTTGTTAGCAGATTTTATGGACATTATATACCCACCCAATGTGACATCATTGGAAAGGAAAGTTGAACGGGGAGAATCAAGAATGGCCAATCTGCTACTGCCAGTTCAGTCCTTCCCACCGCCATCAGTTGTGGAAGTTAAAATCTATCCCTGCATGTCATACAATATGAAATATAAATCAAGTTTATTAACAAAAAGACGCAAACTGCAATGGAAAATTAGTACTGCAAATTCACCTGATTAGAGAACGTATAATTTACACCTCCTTAAGTAAGAAGCACTTGTGAAAAGAGTGCCAAACACAGGCTCTAGAAAGAATGGATCGAGAGATATTGCATCGCAGTGAGTTGGGAATAAATGCTTGTTTCATTGATGATTAAAGAAGTTGAAAGGGCAGATAAAGAGAAATTATTTCTCTGGTGTGAGCATCCAGAACAAGGGGACATAACATTAAAATTAGTGTTAGGTTCTCACAGGGAGATGTCAGGGAGCACTTCTTCATTCAAAGGATATCAAAATCTGGAACTCTCTTCTCTAAAAAGCTGTTGGGGTTGGGGGTAAATTGAAAATGTTAAAACTGAAATTGATACATTTTTGGCAGGCAAGGGTATTAAGGGTTACAGAACTAAGGTGGAGAATGGAGCTGAGATAAAAATCAGTCATGACTGATAGGCTCAAGAGGCTGAACAGCCTACATTCCTGTCTTCCTATGATCTCCATGTTGCCACATACAGTCTGTACACTGAGGCAGTGCAAACCATTCCTGTTGAGGTAGTTGAGGTCATTTTCAGTTGGAGCACACAAAGCAACATGGGTGCCATCAATTGCACCCTGGACCTTGGGAAAGCTGTCAACCCCATAAGACTGGATGTCCTTACCTCACTGCTCCTTACTGTGATGCCAAAGGTGATGAATGCACCAGCTCTCCTCTAAAGTGCATTAATAACTTAATGTATGACTCTTACTGCAGCCTGGTTGACAGTACAGAGAACACTCATGGCTACCCGAAATGAGCCTGTGCCATAAACATTCAGACAATCACATCTTCAAGAAACACCATTTCAAGTGGCAGTCATTCAAACTGACTAATTGTGGTCAACAGGTAACATCCCATTTAAAACATATAGGATTGGAACCACCATCTATTTAATCACCAGTGTCTCGGATCAGCCTTCAACACATTTCCAATCAGATATGCATCCAGCTGCTTTTTAACACTCATGGTCATAGCTTTAACTACGTTTGCTAGGTGTTAGAGAGGTCGATGCAAAGAGAGCTGGGTACTTATTTAGAAAGTAAAGGCATTAAGGTGATATGGAGAAAGTGCAATGAGTTGGTTAGTTAGTTTGTTCATTTGTTAGTTAATTAGGGTATCTTGTGTCTAGTGACACAAAGCAAACCATTTCTTCTACTGCTGAAAAAGATTTGTCCTATCTCTGGATTGTTTCCACAACAAAAGACACTTTTATGTGGTTAGATTGTTAGTTTGACAGACAATCCCTTACCAGACGGACTGGTGGACCAGGCTTTAGTTTGGCTCCTACCTTTCAGCTTAGCCATACTTCCTTCTGTACAGCAAGGATGCACAAATTGCAATGTGATAATGTGGTAATCTTTTAGTGATGCTGGGTTGAGAGATAAATATTGCTCTTTAAAATAGTGTCATGGGATCATCTACATCCACTGAGAAGGCAGAAAGGGCTTCAGTTTAATGTCTCATTCAAAAGGAGGGAGGCGGTGGTGTAGTGGTAATGTCACTGGACTAGTAATCTAGAGCCCAGCTAATGCTCTGGGGGCATGGGTTTACATCCCACTATGGAAAATGGTGAAATTTAAAATCAATCAGTAAGTCAGGAATTAAAAGCTGGATTAGTGGTGACCATGAAACCATTGTCGACTGTTGTAAAACCCTTCTGGTTCACTAATGTCCTTTAGGGAAGGAAATCTGCCGTCCTTACCTGGTCTGGCCTACATGTGACTGCAGACCTACAACAATGTGATTGACTCTGAAATGGCCAATCAAGCCACTCAGTTCAAGGGCAATTAGGGATGGGCAGCCAGCAACACCCACAAATGGATAGGACAAAAAGACAGCACCTCTGTCGGTACAGCATGCCATCAGTACTGTCCTGAAGTGCCAACCTACATCGTGTGCTCAAGTCTCTGAAGTGAGACCTGAACCCTTGACCTTTTTAGAGGTGAGAATAATACTAACTCAGCCATGGCTGACACCTATCCTTGCCTTTGGAGCAGCGGCTGAATTTCTAATTCACAGTGCTGCTCCCCTGCCTAGAACTGGGCCTGAGCTTAAAAACCTTCTGTGCCGTGTTGACTCGATGATGCAATATGAACTTTAATTCAACATGAAATCTGGTATCGTATTCCACAGCCTCACAATCCCCTGTGTAAAAAGTTTTCTCCTGCCCTCTGTCCTAAATCTCTTGCATTGAATCATATCTAATAAAGTAACATGCATTTGCCATTCAAAGCATTAGTGGCAGCATCACTTATCACTCTGAATGTTAGAAATTGGATCGTGCAGTCTCCCTTTATTGGACCCAGAGCAGGCAGGCACTAAAGGGTCCCATGTGGCATGTGCGTCCTCATTCATGCCGAGGTGGCATCACAGATAAGGCTGGTTTGGGTGCCCCAGAGTTCTCCAGGGCTCATGCTAGAAACTAGCATTAGGCCATGCATGTTGGG
This sequence comes from Heterodontus francisci, assembly GCF_036365525.1. Classification (NCBI taxonomy): domain Eukaryota; kingdom Metazoa; phylum Chordata; class Chondrichthyes; order Heterodontiformes; family Heterodontidae; genus Heterodontus; species Heterodontus francisci. The sequence continues at coordinate 47,478,468 of NC_090402.1, forward strand.
GATCAGTTTTCTCAAGCCTAAAGCCATCAAATCAGTGGTTCTTAAAGGGACCACTGGCAGATGCCACAATTCCGTGCAGAAAGTGGCAGAAAATTGCAGCTGCCCACTGACAGCAGTAATGAAATTGACAGAACCAGCTGCCAGGCCATCGCACAAAGGGTCTTCGCAATTGGAGGAGGGGAGCAGCCACATCCCAGCAGGGGAGGCCTAGGCAAGTCCCATGGGCAGGAGACAACCAAGGTCAAAAGGCATTAAATCAAGAGGTAGTGATTAGATGGCGCCATCTAATTGGCGTACTGTACATTTATAGGAGCTGTCACCGAGATGCACAGAAGCCGTAAAGCACCAGTTGAGCATGAACTGAACCCTTTTACCTGATGTGCAGAACATGTAGAAGTCTGGCAAGGTTTTTTTCATCTTATTTGTCAAATGCTGCAATGTGCTGGCCACAAACCATATTGAGAGAAGATTAATTAAGCGTGACGATCTCAGTGATTCTACTGCCTGCATCCCCAAGCATAACAAACTCCCTCTACATGTTGTGAGTGTAATGATAATGAGGAGCCTCGCCTGCTACCAAAACAAAGCTGAAATCCTAGATTTCCATTCATAATTTCCATCCATTGATTTAAAGGAATGAATTTCCATTCATTGATTTCAAAATTATGAATTTCCATCATAAGAGAATAGACCATGCAGCTCCTCGAGCCTTTTCTGCCACTCAGTCAGATCAAGGCTGCTCTGCAACTCCATTTACCCACTAATATAAAAGCAAAATATTGTGGATGCTGGAAATCTGAAATAAAAACAGGAAATGCTGGAAATACTCAGCAGGTCAGGCAGCATCTGTGAACAGAGAAACAGAGTTAACGTTTCAGATCTCTGACCTTTCACTGAACTGAGAAAAGTTAGAAATGTAATAGGTTTTCAGCAAGTGAAAGGGGGGAGGGTAGGAAGAAGAGCAAAAGGAAGAGCCCTCTGAATCCTGCTTCCCCATCCCTTCCCTCTAACCCCATCCCTTCGTCGAATCTCACCCCTTGCCGTGTATTCACAATACCCTCTGAACTTCCCCTTTCTAACTCTAAATGATTTGTTCTCAGCAAAGGCCTCAGTTTTATACCATTACACCCCCACCTCAATGAATTTCGAGCTACGCATGATGCTGAGCTCTTTTTTTCATGACTTTCGCTCTGCGCCCATTTCTTTAGCTAGGAGTCTTCCCCCCTTATCCAAATCCAGTATTCTCCCTCCACTTGGACCCCTCCCTCTGCCCTATGACCCTCTCTTGATCTTTTCATTGAGAACTGCCAGTGTGACATCAGCTGTCTCAATTTCTCTGCTTCCCTCACTCACTCTATCCCTATCTCTCTCTGAACGTGCAGCACTCTGTTCTCTGAGGTGCAACCCTAATACCATCATAAAACCTGCTGACAAGGCTAGCGCAGTTGTTATCTGGCATACTGACCTCTACCTAGCAGAGGCTGAACATCAACTGTCTGACACTTCCTCTGACCTCTTACCTCTTCCTGGACCATGACCCCGCCACCAAACATCAAGCCGTTGTGTCCAGGAATGTCACTGGCCTCATCTCGTCTGGAGATCTTCCCTTCACGGCCTCCAACCTCACAGTCTCCCAACCCTGTCCAGCCCACTTCTACCTCCTTCCCAAAATCCACAAACAGGACTGCCTCTTAGACCCATTGTTTCAGCCTGTTCCTGCCCCAAAACTCTATTTTTTTCTCCTTTTGTCCAGTTTCTTCCTACCTACATCTGTGACTCCGTCACAGATCTTCCGATATCCTCCGTCAATTCAACAGTTTGCAGTTCCCTGGCCCTAACTGTCTCCTTTTTACCATGGATGTCCAATCTCTGTACACCTCCATCCCTCACCAGGATGTTCTGAGAGCTCTCCACTTCTTCCTTGAACAGAGCTTCAACCAGTCCCCATCCACCATTAACCTCCTCCTCCTGATTGAACTTGTTCTCACATTGAACAACTTCTCCTTCAACTCCACTCACTTCCTCCAAATAAAAAGTCCTTTTTTTAACCGAGGATTCCCTCCCCACTGTTGTTGACAGGGCCTTCAGTGTCCATCCCATTTCCCGCACTTCTGTTCTCACCCCTTCCTCTCCCTCCCCAAAACACCATAGGATTTTCCTTGTCCTCAGCTTCCACCCCACCAGCCTCTATATTCATCGGATCATCCTCTGCCATTTCCACCACTTCCAATGTGATACCACCACCAAAAACATCTTCCCCTTCCCTCCCCTCCACGACACCCTGGTCCACTCCTCAGCCACACCAGCACCCCCTTCCTTTCCTACAGCACCTTACCATGCAAGGGCAGGAGATGCAACACCCAACCTTTTACCTCCTCTCTCCTCACTGTCCAAGGCCCCAAACAGTCCTTGCAAGTGAAACAGCCATTTACTTGTACTTCTTTCAATTTAGTATACTGTGTTCGCTGCTCACAATGTGGTCTCCTTTACATTGAGGAGACCAAATGCAGACTGGCTGACCGCTTTGTGGAACACCTCCACTCAGTCCGCAAGTATGACCCTGGGCTTCCTGTCACTTGTCATTTCAGTTCTCTACCTTGCTCCCACTCTGACCTTTATATCAATGGCTTGCTACAGTGTTCCAATGAATCGAGGAGCAGCACCTCATCTGCCGGGAGCGGAGCGGAGAGAAGTGGACCTTTGGGGAGAAGACCGAGCGAGAGAAGAGGATAAATTGAGCCCGAGGATCGAGGCCCAGTCACTTACCTTCCAGGAGCGGAGCGGACAGCAGTCCAGGCACGCTAGAGTTTGGAAAAAAAGTCAACAGTGACATCACAGGAAAGCTGCAAGGTAATTGGTTGGTGTGTAACTGCTGTGAGTGCCTGGAAAAAGCTTTAAAAAATCAGGGGAAAGTTCTTTTTTTTTAAACCTACCTTATAAGTGATAAGGTTAGTACTACTAAAGTGTTTTTTTTTAATTCATGTAATTTATTAAGGACTTTAGATTGTAGTGGGTAGTGTTTGGAATAGAGCAAGGCCCCTAGTGAATTTTTTTAAAGGGAGTAACTAATTAACCTAAGGGTAAGTCATGGCAGGTGAGCTCAGCCCCGTGATATGCTCCTCCTGCGCTATGTGGGAAATCAGGGACGATTCCACTGTCCCTGACAACCATGTGTGCAGGCAGTTTATCCATCTGCAGCTACTGGATACCCGCATTACGGAGCTGGAGCTGCGGGTGGATTCACTGTGGAGCATCTGCAATGCTGAGGATGCCATGGATAGCACGTTTAGCGAGGTGGTCACACCGCAGGTAATAACTGCACAGGCAGAAAAGGGATGGGTGATCACCAGGTTGAGTAGTAGGCGCAGGCAGGTAGTGCAGGAGTCCCCAATGGCCATCCTCCTCTCAAACAGATATATCACTTTGGATACTCTTGGGGGGGTGGGGGATGGCCTCCCAGGGGAAAGCAGCAAAAGCCAAATTTGTGGCACCATGGATGGCTCTGCTGCACAGCAGTGGGGGGAAAAGACTGGGAGAGCCATAGTGATAGGAGATTCAATTGTAAGGGGAACAGATAGGCATTTCTGTGGCTGCAAACGAGACTGCAGGATAGTATGTTGCCTCCCTGGTGCTTGGGTCAAGGATGTCTCGGAGCGGCTGCAGGACATTCTGAAGGGGGACGGTGAACAGCCTGTGGTCGTGGTACATGTCGGCACCAACGACATAGGTAGAAAAAGGGATGAGGTCCTGCAAGATGAATTTAAGGAGTTAGGAGCTAAATTAAAAAGCAGGACATTAAAGGTAGTAATCTCAGGATTACTTCCTGTGCCACATTTTAGTGAGTATAGGAACAGGAAAATAGACCAGTTGAATGTGTGGCTGGAGAAATGGTGCAGGAGGGAGGGATTTAGATGCCTGGGACATCGGGACTGCTTCTGAGGAAGGTGGGACCTGTACAAGCCAGAAAGGTTACACACAGGCAGGACCGGAACTGATGTCCTCGCAGGGGCGTTTGCGAGTGCTGTTGGGGAGGATTTAAAATAGAATGGCAGGGGGATGGGAACCTGAGCAGGGAGACCGAGGAGGAGGAAACAAGGATAGAAACGAAAGACAGGAAACAAAAAGACAAAAGTGGAAGGCATAGAAATCAAGGGCAAGAAACAAATGGGGCCATAGTGCGAAATAATGCTAAGATGACTAAGAATGTTAAAAAGGACAAGCCTAAAGGCATTGTGTTTCAATGCGTGGAGTATTCGCAATAAGGTAGGTGAATTAACCGCGCAGATAGATGTAAATGGATACGATATAGTTGCGATTACGGAGACATGGCTGCAGGGTGACTAAGGATGGGAACTGAACATCCAGGGTATTCAATATTTAGGAAGGATAGGCAAAAAGGGAAAGGAGGTGGAGTAGCGTTGTTAGAAAAAGAGGAAATCAATACAATAGTGAGGAAGGATATTAGCTCAGAGAATCCTGATGTGGAATCTGTATGGGTGGAGCTAAGAAACACCAAGGGGCAGAAAATGTTGGTGGGTGTTGTATATAGACCCCCAAAAAGCAGTGGTGATGTAGAGGATGGCATTAAACAGGAAATTAGAGATGCATGCAATAAGGGTGCAACTGTAATTATGGGTGATTTTAATCTACATATAGATTGGACAAACCAAATTAGCAATAATACTGTAGAGGAGGAATTCCTGGAGAGCATATGTGATGGTTTTTTGGATCAATACATTGAGGAACCAACTAAAGAACAAACAATCCTAGACTCGGTATTATGTAATGAGAAAGGATTAGTTAACAATCTTGTTTTGCGGGGTCCCTTGGGGAAGATCGACCATAACATGATAAAATTCTTCATTAAGATGGACAGTGAAAGAGTTGATTCCGAGACTAAGGTCCTGAATCTAATTAAAGGGAACTATGAAGGCATGAGGTGCGAGTTAACTATGATAAATTTAGGAACGTTACTTAAAGGGTTGACAGTGGATAGGCAATGGCTAGCATTTAAAGAGTGCATGGATGAAGTACAACAATTATTCATTCCTGTCTGGTGCAAAAATAAAACATGAAGGGTGGCTCAACCGTGGCTTACAAAAGAAATTAGGGATAGTATTAGATCCAAGGAGGAGAAATACAAAATGGCCAGAACAAGCAGCAAACCTGATGATTGGCAGCAGTTTAGAATTCAGCAAAGGAGGACAAAGGGATTGATTAAGAAGGGGAAAATAAAGTATGAGAGTAAGCTTGCAGAGAACATAAACACTGACTGTAAAAGCTTTTATAGATATTTGAAGAGAAAAAGATTAGTGAAGACAAATGTGGGTTCCTTACAGTCAGAAACAGGGGAATTTATAATGGGGAACAAAGAAATGGCAGACCAATTAAATACATACTTTGGTTCTGTCTTCACAAAGGAGGACACAAATTACCTCCCAGAAATGTTGGGGAACATAGAGTCTAGTGAGAAGGAGGAACCGAATGAAATCAGTATTAGTAGGGAAATGGTGTTAGGGAAATTGATGGGATTGAAGGCCAATAAATCCCCAGGGCCTGATAATCTACATCCCAGAGTACTTAAGGAAGTGGCCCTTGAAATAGTAAATGCATTGCTGGCCATATTTCAAAATTCTATAGACTCTGGAACAGTTCCAATGGATTGGAGAGTAGCTAATGTAATCCCACTATTTTAAAAAGGAGGTAGAGAGAAAACAGGGAATTATAGACCGGTTAGCCTGACAGCAGTAGTGGGGAAAATGCTAGACTCCTTTATAAAAGATGTAATAGCAGAGCACTTGGCAAACAATGACATGATCGGACAAAGTCAACATGGATTTACGAAAGGGAAATCATGCTTGACAAATCTACTGGAATTTTTTGAGGATGTAACTAATAGAACAGGTAAGGGCGAACCAATGAATGTGGTGTATTTGGACTTTCAGAAGGCTTTTGATAAGGTCCCACGTAAGAGATTAGCATGCAAAATTAAAGCACATGGGATTGGGGGTGAGATACAGACAGGGATAGAGAACTGGGTGGCAAACAGGAAACAAAGAGTAGAAATAAGTGGATCTTTTTCCGAGTGGCAGGCAGAGACTAGTGGGATACCTCAGGGATCAGTGCTAGGACCCCAGCTATTCATAATATATATTAATGATATAGATGAGGAAATTAAATGTAATATATCTAAGTTTGCGGATGACACAAAGCTGGGTGGGAGTGTGAGCTGTGAGGAGGATGCAGAGAAGCTCCAGTGTGATTTGGACAGGTTGACTGAGTGGGCAAATACACGGCAGATGCAGTGTAATGTGTATAAATGTGAGGTTATCCACTTTGGTGGCAAAAATAGAAAGGCAGATTATTATCTGAATGGCGACAGATTGAGAAAGGGAGAGGTGCAACGAGACCTGGGTGTCCTTGTGCACCAGTCGCTGAAAGTAAGCATGCAGGTGCAGCAGGCAGTTAAGAAGGTAAATGGCCTTCATAGCGAGAGGATTCGAGTACAGGAGCAAGGATGTCTTGCTGAAATTATACAAGGCCTTGGTGAGACCACATCTGCAGTTTTGGTCTCCTTATCTGACGAAATATGTTCTTGCTATGGAGGGAGTGCAGTGAAGGTTCACCAGACTGATTCCTGGGATGGCAGGACCTACGTATAAAGAGAGATTGGTTCAATTAGGCTTGTATTCGCTAGATTTTAGAAGAATGAGAGGGAATCTCATAGAAATCTACAAAATTCTAACAGGACTGGACAGACTAGATGCAGGAAGGATGTTCCTGATGGCAGAGGAGTCCAGGACCAGGGGTCACTGTCTAAGGATAAGGAGTAAGCCATTTAGGACTGAGATGAGGAGAGACTTCTTCACCCAGAGAGTGGTGAACCTATGGAATTCTCTACCATAGAAAGCAGTTGAGGCCAAATCATTAAATATATTCAAGAAAGAGTTAGATATAGTTCTTAGGGCTAAAGGAATCAAGGGATACGGAGAGAAAACGGGAACAGGTTACTGAGTTTGGAAGATCAGTCATGATCGTATTGAATGGCGGAGCAGACTCGAAGGGCCGAATGGCCGACTCCTGCTCCTATTTTTCTATGCTTCTATGTTTTGACTGGGCGCTTTGCAGCATTTTGGACTCAACATTAAGTTCCAACAATTTTAGATCATAGCCTCTGCCCCCATTTTGTTTCATGTTTTTTGCTGGTTTGTTTTTTTTTTCCCTTGTTTCTTTCTTAATCCCTTTACTTTGTGGTCAAACTGTTGCTGTCCTGCCATTCACACCTCATCTAGACACATCTTTTGTTTCTTTACTTGTCCCATTACCACTCCCTTTGGCTTTGTACCATGAAAGCTTTTGTTATTTAATCTGTCCTATCCTCCACCCTGTCACAGACCTTCCCATTTGTTCTTCACACCTCCCCCCCCTTTCACTTGCTCAAAACTTAATACATTCCCAACTTTTCTCAGTTCCGATGAAACGCTACCGACCTGAAATCTTAACTTGGTTTCTCTCTCTACAGATGCTGCCAGATCTGCTGAGTATTGCCAGCATTTTCTGATTTTACTCCATTTACTCACCTTGGTTCTGCAAAAATCTATCAACCTCAGTTTTGAAATGTTCAATTGACCCCAACCTCAGCAGTTTTTTGGGAGAGTTCCAGATTTCCACTACCCTTTGTGTGAAGAAGTGGTTCCTGACGTCACCCCTGACTGCCCATTTTGCTCTGGACTGCTTCACCAGAGGAAATAGTTTCTCTCTATCACCTCCTTTGATCATAAACATCTTAATTAGTTCACACCTTAATCTTCTATATTTAAGGGAATATAAGTCAGGTTTATGCAACATGTCCTTATAATTTAACCCCTTCTGGTGAATCTACCTGCACCCTGTCCAAGGCCAATATATCCTTCCTGCGGTGCATCTCCTGGAACTGAAAGCAGTGAACCAAATGTGGTCTCAGCAGAGCTCTGTACGGCTGTAACATAACTTCCACCCCTTTGTACTTCAGCCCTGTTGAAAGAAAGCCAAAATTTCATTAGCTTTTTAAATTAGTTTTTGTACCTGCCTTCTTGCTTTTAGTGATTTCTGTACTTGGACCCCTAAATCTCTCTCTCCTCCACTGTTCCTCGCACCTCACCTTTAGAACATATTCTGATCTATCCTTCTTAGGTCTAAAGTTAAGGACCTCACTCTTTCCCACACTGAACTCCATTTGCCAGTTTTACAAATTCACATAATCTATCATTGTTCCTTTACAAATTTCTGTCTCCATCGACATTATATACTTGTCGCCTAACTTAGCGTTGTCAGCAAACTTAGATATACGTCTCCCTAATCTCTGTAGCCAGGGCTGAGGCTGGGGGCTGATAGCTGGGGCTTAAGAGCTGGGTTTGCTGAGGTTGGGGGGTGATAAGGGGTGGGAGCTTGGGGCTGGGGCTGGAGTTGGGGTTGGGGGATGATATTACTCTGGATACAAGAGCAGATTCAGGCCCCCGAATGGGAACGAGATTTCCTGATCCTGACTGCAGTCCATATGTTTTCAGTGCCTGACGTCAGCCCTGCTGCATAGGGTGAACCTGGACACGCTCCAGAAGTGTGTGTGTGTTATTATTTGAATGAGGTAATCTGACGAGTGAAGCAGTGAAGGGATTAGGACCAAATGCTTTATTTTGCAGTGGGGTTGATCACCTGCAGTGATGTGAAAAATCTGTGCGCAGGGAGAGCCAGTGTGTGCAAATCAGATGAAGGGAGGAAATGTTCCAGATGACATTAAAAACCAGCTTGGGCGGGGGGTGGGGTGGGGGGTGGGGGTGGGTGGTTAAGAATATAGACAAGACCCCGTCTGACCAATGTTATAATGCACTTTCAACCTTCCCAACACAGAGTTCAAAATATTTGAGGCTATTCACCAGTAATTTGTTCACTCACTTTAAAAATGATTACTTGTGAAAGATCCAGAAATCTACAAAAGGGTTATTTCCCCAAATATTATGGGTGTTGTCATGCCATCCCAACCTTTTTCAGAGAGGTGGACCTTCCCCTCTCACTATTGTTAATTGTCTATTAATTGTGTTTAATTATATGCAGTTCGAGGGTATTAACTGGGGTTTCGCTTGAGCACATATAAAGAGACACATATTGAAACTGTGATGTGGTTCAATTAGATGGTATATGCATGTAATGTTTCACTATGCAAATAAATGTAAGATTGAGTAATGATTGGCTGCAGTTCTACCCTTCATCAACTGGCTTTCGGGAATAGAACATGGTAGCAGATGATGGTTGCCTAGCAGGCTTAAAAGTGGATAAATCCCCAGGACCTGATGAGATGTATCCCAGGCTGTTATGTGAGGCAAGGGAGGAGATTACAGGGGCTCTGACACAAATTTTCAAATCCTCTCTGGCCACAGGAGAGGTGCCAGAGGACTGGAGGACTGCAAATATGGTACCATTATTTAAGAAGGGTAGCAGGGATATATGAGGTAATTACAGGCCGGTGAGTCTAACATCAGTGGTAGAGAAACTATTGGAAAAAATTCTGAGGGACAGAATTAATCCCCACTTGGAGAGGCAGAGATTAATCAAGGATAGTCAGCATGGCTTTGTCAGGGGGCGATCATGTCTAACAAATTTGATAGAATTTTTCGAGGCGGTTACTAGATGTGTAGATGAGGGTAAAGCAGTTGATGTAGTCTCCATCGACTTCAGTCAGGCTTTTGATAAGGTCCCGCATGGGAGATTGGTTAAGAAGGTAAAAGCCCATGGGATCCAGGGCAATTTGGCAAAATGGATTCAAAATTGGCTTAGTGGCAGGAAACAGAGGGTGATGGTCGAGGGTTGTTTTTGCGAGTGGAAGTCTGTGATCAGTGGTGTACCACAGGGATTGGTGCTGGGACCCTTGCTGTTTATAGTGTACATTAATGATTTAGATGTGAATATAGGAGGTATGATCAGTAAGTTCGCAGATGACACGAAAATTGGTAATGTCGTAAATAGTGAGGAGGAAAGCCTTAGATTACAGGATGATATAGATGGGCTAGTAAGATGGGCAGAGCAGTGGCAAATGGAATTTAATCCTGAGAAGTGTGAGGTGATGCATTTTGGGAGGACTAACAAGGCAAGGGAATATACAATGGATAGTAGGATCCTAGGAAGTACAAAGGGTCAGAGGGACCTTGGTGTACTTGTCCACAGATCACTGAAGGCAGCAGCACAGGTAGATAAGGTGGTTAGGAATACATATGCGATACTTGCCTATATTAGCCGTGGCATAGAATATAAGAGCGGGGAGGTTATGTTGGAGACGTATAAAACGCCAGTTAGGCCACAGCTGGAGTACTGTGTACAGCTCTGGGCACCACTCTATAGGAAGGATGTGATTGCACTGGAGAGGGTGCAGAGGAGATTCACCAGGATGTTGCCTGGGCTGGAGCATTTCAGCTATGGAGAGAGACTGAAAAGGCTCGGGTTGTTTTCCTTAGTGCAGAGAAGGCTGAGGGGGGACATGATTGAGGTATGCAAAATTATGAGGGGCATTGATAGATTAGATAGGAAGAAGCTTTTTCCTTGAGTGGAGGTGTCAATAACCAGGGGGCATAGATTTAAGGTAAGGGGCAGGAGGTTTAGAAGGGATTTGAGGAAAAACATTTTCACCCAGAGAGTGGTTGGAAGCTGGAACACACTGCCTGAAGGGGTGGTAGAGGCAGGAACCCTCAACATTTAAGAATATTTAGATGAGCACTTGAAACGCCATAGCATACGAGGCTACGGGCCAACTGCTGGAAAATGGGATTAGAATAGGTAGGTGCTTGATGGCAGGCACAGACACAATGGACTGAAGGGCCTGTTTCTGTGCTGTATAACTCTATGACTCTAAAGATGAAGGTTGTAATCTGAAAAAACACAATTCAGAAAGAAGACAACAATCCTAGTAGCAATAGTGAGAAATGGCAGAAAGCAAGTGTAAATTGTTGGGGTATGATTACCCTCTGATGTTCTCAGACTCTGAACAATATGACCAGTGGAAGAATGAATTGAAATAAAAACAAGAAATGCTGGAAATATCAGAGGGTCTGGCAGCATCTGTGGAGAGAGAAGCAGAGTTAACGTTTCAGGTCAGTGATCCTTCTTCAGAACTGGCAAATGTTAGAAATGTAATAGGTTTTAAGCAAATAAAGTGGGGGTGGGGCAAGAGATAACAAAAGGGAAGGTGTTGATAGGACAGGGTCACAGAGAATAACTGACCGGAAGGTCATGGAGCAAAGGCAAATGGTATGTTAATGGTGTGCTGAAAGCCAAAACGTTAGTGTAGAGAGGGTGTTAATTGACAGAAAAATGAACAGCCCTGGCCCAAAGCACAAACATGAAAAAAACAGTGGGCAGGCACATGGTAAAAAAGTGAACGATGAAACAAACTAAAATAAAACAAACAAAAAAGAAAAAAGAAAAAAATAACTAAAAATAAAAATAAAAAGGGGGGCCTATCATGCTCTGAAATTATTGAACTCAATGTTCAGTCCGGCAGGCTGTAGCATGCCTAATCGGTAAAAGAGATGCTGTTCTTCGAGATTGTGTTGATGTTCAGTGGAACACTGCAGCAAGCCCAGGACAGAGATGTGAGCATGAGAGCAAGGGGGAGTGTTGAAATGGCAAGCAACCGGAAGCTCGGTGTCATGCTTTCAGACTGAATGGAGGTGTTCCGCAAAGCAGTCACCCAATCTGCGTTTGGTCTCCCCAATGTAGAGGAGACCGCATTGTGAGCAGCGAATACATATACTAAATTGAAAGAAGTACAAGTAAATCACTGCTTCGCCTGAAAGGAGTGTTTGGGGGCTTGGATAATGAGGAAAGAGGAGGTAAATGGGTAGGTATTACACCTCCTGCGATTGCATGGGAAGGTGCCGTGGGAAGGGGACGAGATGTTGGGGGTAATGGAGGAGTGGACAAGGGTGTCGCGGAGGGAGCAATCCCTTTGGAATGCTGACAGGGGACGGGAGGGGAGATGTGTTTGGTAGTGGCATCACGCTGAACGTAGTGGAAATAGCGGAGGATGATCCTTTGGATCTGGAGGCTGGTGGGGTGGAAAGTGAGGACAAGGGGAACCCTGTCAGGGTTCTGGGAGGAAGGGGAAGGGGTGAGGGTGGAGGTGCGGGAAATGGGCCGGACATGGTTGAGGGCCCTGTCAACCACAGTGCGGGGGAATCCTCGGTTGAGGAAAAAGGAAGACATATCAGAAGCGCTGTCGTGGAAGGTGGCATCATCAGAGCAGATGCTTCTGAGACAGAGAAACTGGGAGAATGGAATGGAGTCCTTACAGGAGGCAGGGTGTGAAGAAGTGTAGTTCCCAATCTTGAGCTTGTTGTGCGCCACTCACGTGCCTTCACTTTCCTGTCCATGAGATGCTGGCGCCACTGAAGTGGGGAAGGGGTCAACCCTGCATTATGTTGAACTGTTTGCAGGACTAGCAGCCTTTTAAAAATGGCGCCAGTACCTGCTCCTGCATCAGGTGACGCCGTGAACGCCGTCGCCAATGCCGCCTCCACCACGTGATTAGGAGGAGCAGCCACCGTCATTATGTTAAGCGGCCACCCATCGTGTAATAGCGGTGGTGCGAGCCTCATGCGGGGTGGCTTCCATTTTCTGCAGCTGTCATTACTGCCAGCAGCGGGACAACAAAATCCAATTTGTGGGCTGGATGCCAGTTAGTTGGATACCGATGAAGGTTTGGATCTTCTATTAGAATTCTTGGATGTAATTTACAAGAAAGATGATCTATTAAATGCCTATGAGGCATGGTCGGACGTTTGATAGATTTCAGAAAACAGATCATTATTCAATGGAGGAATATAGCATGGACTTTAACAGACTGTATAAAAGGTCGACCAGGTCAAGATTGGGAACTGAAGGTAAGATCGTGGTGAATTACATTTAAATTTATGTAGAGAGGTATTTTAAATATTTTAAATAGGGTCCCGTCGCAGAGCGGGCGGAGGTGTTGCCATGGAGCCTTGCCACCGCTGGGAAGATCGGGCCTGGCGTTGGGCTCTGTGGCGGCTGCTGCTCCTCTGATTCTCCGGCTCCCCCCCACCCCGCCCTGGCCCCCCAGCCCCATCACAAAAGTCAACGTCGGGCTGGGAACAAAATCCAGCCCTTTATTTCTGATTTTACTTCTGGTAGGAAGTGACAATGCCGAGGCCATACCTGGTTCAGTGCTGTGGTTTAAATTGCTGGATTGTGTGAAGGTGTCACATATGGACAGGCTCCTGGTTCTAACTGGTGTTTGGTTCTCAGAGAGAAACTCCCTGTTGAATAAGATGCCTGTTGCCTTGAAAAAATTCCTGGGGAAACAGTCATTTCCTCCAGCCTTGATGGAACAAATGGGACATTCCATGGTGACACAAAGAATAAAGGATTCAATGATTGCCAGATTTTGAAATGGTCCAGATACTGGACACAGGCCTCAGTACAATGGAAGAGTTACAGACAAGCAGAATGAGAATGAAAGCACCTTCAGCAGATTTGGCTATTACAGCAGAAGGCAGAATTGAAATAGCAATAATACATGAATAAATCCCAGGAATGTCCAAGGGACAGTTAATAGGTGCTTCAGGTGTGACTCAAATTATCATTAGGCGAGGAACTGCCCAAAGCACAGAGGCAGGGTCCTCAAAATGACACATGACACACGCATCTTCCCCTCCCTTCCCCTGTCAGCATTCTGGAGGGATTGTTCCCTCCGCGACACCCTGGTCCACTCCTTCATTACCCCCACCACCTCATCCCCGTCCCATAGCACCTCCCCCTGCAATCGCAGAAGGTGTAATACCTGCCCATTTACCTCCCCTCTCCTCACTATCCCAGGCCCCAAACACTCCTTTCAGGTGAAGCAGCGATTTACTTGTACTTCTTTCAATGTAGTATACTGTATTTGCTGCTCACAATGTGGTCTCCGCTACATTGGCAAGACCAAACGCAGACTGGGTGACCGCTTTGCGGAAAACCTCCGCTCAGTCCGCAAGCAGGACCCTGAGCTTCCGGTTGCTTACCATTTCAACATTCCCCCCTGCTCTCATGCTTACATCTCTATCCTGGGCTTGCTGCAGTGTTCCACTGAACATCAACACAAGCTTGAGGAGCAGCATCTCATTTTCCGATTAGGCACACTACAGCCTGCCGGACTGAACATTGAGTTCAATAATTTCAGAGCATGACGGGCCCCCCAGTTTACTTTTATTTTTAGTTATTTTTACATTTTTTACAATTTTTTTTCTTTTGTTTATTTCATTTCATTGTAGTTTGTTCAGTTTGCTTACCCACTGTTTTTTTTCATGTTTGTACTTGCTGCTGCTCAATCTTCAGTTCGTTAACACCCTATCTGTACTAATGCTTTGTCTTTCAACACACCATTAACATATTGTTTGCCTTTGCTTCATGACCTCTTGGTCAGCTATGTGGCCTTGTCCAATCTACACCTTCTCCTTTGTTATCTCTTGCCCCACCCCCGGCTCACTTGCTTATAACCTTTGCCATTTCTAATATCTGCTAGTTCCAAAGAAGGGTCCCTGACCCGAAACGTTAACTCTGCTTCTCTTTCCACAGATGCTGCCAGACCTGCTGAGTGGTTCCAGCATTTCTTGTTTTTATTTCAGATTTCCAGCATCCGCAGTATTTTGCTTTTATTATCATGACACAGAGAAGGCTGATTCACAATTTTAAATTTTACTCTAATCTTATTAATAACACATTTCTCAAATTCTGCAGTACCGCCCCATAAGAAATCATCAACATGCATCATGAAGATGCTGCAGTTTGGGGCTGGGTGATAGGAGATGGGGGGGGGAGCTTGATTTGTGAGGGTGAGGGGGGAATCTCATGCATATCATATTTAATTTTGGGCACCACACCTTAGGAAGGATGTCAAGGCCTTAGAAATGTTTATTAGAATGGCAGCAGGGATGAGGAACTTCAGTTATGTGGACAGACTGAAGAAACTTGGGTTGTTCTCCCTGGAGCAGAGAAGATTAAAAAGAGTAAAAACAGAAAATGTTGGAAATACTTAGTAGGTCTGGCAGCATCTGTGCAGAGAGATGGCATTACCATTGCTGAATCCCCCACTATCAATATCCTAGGGGTTACCATTGATCAGAAACTGAACTGGAGCAGCCACATAAATGCTGTGGTTATAAGAGTAGGTCAGAGGCTGGGAATTCTGCAGTTAGTAACTTACCTCCTGACTCCCCAAAGCCTGTCCACCATCTACAAGGCACAAGTCAGGATTGTGTTGGAATTCTCTCCACTTGCCTGGATGGCGCAGCTCCAACAACACTCAAGAAGCTCGACACTATCCAAGACAAAGCAGCCCGCTTGACTGGCACCCCATCCACACCTTCAACATTCACTCCCTCCACCACCGACGCACAGTGGCAGCAGTGTGTACCATCTACAAGATGCACTGCAGCAACGCACCAAGGGTCCTTCAACAGCACCTATCAAATCTGCGACCTCTACCACCTAGGAGGGCAAGGGCAGCAAATGCATGGGAACACCACCACCTGCAAGTTCTCCTCCAAGCCACACACCATCCTGACTTGGAACTATATTGCCGTTCCTTCACTGTCGCTGGGTCAAAATCCTGGAACTCCCTTCCTAACAGCACTGTTGGTGTTCTTACACCCCAAGGACTACAGCGGTTCAAGAAGGCAGCTCACCACCACCTTCTCAAGGGCAATTAGGGATGGGCAATAAAATGCTGGCCTAGCCATGAATGAATAAATAAAATCCTTTTTACTGAAAAGATTTTGCCTGAACTTCCTCTTTTTTCGTTGTCACTAATTTGAAATGACAAAATCCTGTTTTCAAACTTCACACATGATAGAAAAACCTATCTGCATCCATATTCTCCAAACGAATCATCTTAAACCCTTCTGTCAAATCATCCCCTCACTTTTCAAGAGAGATAAATCCCAAACTGCCAACTTTCCTTGAAGCTCCGTCACCATAGTTCTGGAAGTAATCAAGAAGCCCACCTTTGCATTCTGTTGAACAACTTAATATCCTTCTTAAAATAAAAATGCAGTGCTTTAGATATCATTTTAGAATTATTCTTCTCAATTGATCAGCTAATCATGACATTGAATTTGTGTCCGGTAGATAATGAGAGTGGGGTGTTATCAAGGGTATGTTACAAGTAAGAGTTTTATAATGAGATTATGGTATAACAGAGGAAGCATTACAACTGAGAGCTTTGTAATGAAAGTGGGATGTACTGGATAGAGTTTTACGACTCAGAGCTTTATAATGAAGGCGGTGTTCAACATAATACCTGAGTACTGCATAATGAAAGTAGGAGCAGCTGATTACATTTCCTTGGCAGGTCTGTAAATCTATTGGACTGTGATTCTAAGGGCTAACATGCATCACAGTGAGACTCTCAGACACTTTTTTGTTTTTAAGGCAGATTTTTTTCTTCTCTCACACGCAGAACAGACTGAAGATTTTCAGCCGGTCTGTCCTGGAGATTTGTGCCCAGTACACAGTGCCATTTGTAAGTTGGCAGGAGGCACCAGCTCTGCCCAACCCCTGTTCCAGGGAGGTCCCTGCTTGACCGACAACATTGAACATCAAACAGGATGGTTGTTACATGCTGGCTTGATCTTCCTGGCCTGGGGCCCAGTTCCTGAGACATTTGTTCCTGAACTCTTCAAGCAGCAGAGAGTTGACAACCCTCCAGGATTGTCCAGGAATCTTCAGGATAAAAAAAAAAATCCCTGGGACATTGCAGTGACCAATCCAAGAGGAAAATCATAGGGTCATTACAAAAACATTATGGGCTGAATTTTAAGATCTCGGCAGCAAGCTCACAAAATGGCTGCTCACCCCCGCGGGCTGCACGCCAAAGAGCCACCGCGATCTTAAGCGCAGCAGCTCATTTAAATAGCCATGGTGACCTGCCCGCACCCACCCCCCCCCCCCCCCCCCCACCGAATCTTGTGGAGGGAGCAGGCTGTCCATCCCCGGAAATGGCGTCAGCTGCCTGGTTCCAGGTTTAAAGGGCAGTCAGCCTTGCTACCTAATTTAAATTTTTAACGACAGACCCCCCAAAATTAAATAAATAAATTTCTAACACCACTTTCCTACCCCCCCAAAACACTTACCTTTAACATCTGACCTTTATCCCCCCAAACTGCACAAAGTTTACAGTTCAACCCTTCCCACCAGACCCAACACCCATTTCGTTTATTTGACCCCGTTCCCCCCCACCGCACTGAAAATCTTACTTCCTCCCCCCTCCCCAACAGTGTGCTGCCGCCTTTGCCCAGACGGGAATTTGAAAGCATGGGAGTGCCGGCTGCCAGGCCGAAGATCGTGGCGGGCCCTCAAGATTGCAGGTAAGTGTACGTTAATTCATTCATTTTATTGATTTGAATATTTTAATTGTGGTCCCGTCGCCCAGCGGTGGCGGGGGCGGGGTGATGGTGGTGGGTGCCTCCGTGGAGCCTCGCCACTGCCGGGAGGATCGGGCCGGGCCCTCACATGTCAAGGTCTGTGGCTGCCCTCATCTGGCACCATCTTCAGGCCCCCTCGCCACAGACCCCGACACCTTGGGGAGAATTAGCTCGAGCCCTATGTGTTTTCTTTTACAGATCTCTTATGTGTATTAGTTATGGAATATTGGAAATGGAAAAAAAAGGTTGAGTATATAAGATGGTTGGAGGTGGAAGATCATGTAATGAAAGCCCCAGGAATAAGTCCAACCAGAGTTGGTAATCTTAGAGCACATGTGGACCTTCGATTCACATTTCAGACAATGGATGTGATCTCTATTGTGCTACAAATGTTTCTCATAAGCAACAGAACAGAAGAATTGATATGGCTACTACCACACAAGATGCTTTATTGCAAGAAAATACTTAATTATAACTATTATCGGGGTAGAAAATAATTTCCTGAAGGTAAACCATTGTTGGATAGTCAATTATAACACAGCTTATATCACTGGGAATGGTGGTTGGACACTTACAACACTGGTTTATATCTCTGGGACGAGTGATTAGCCAGTTTAAACACAGCCTTATACCACTGAGACAGGTTGGTTAATTGTTTGATAATATTCATCAAACTTTATTCTTAATCTTCTAATAGAACCCACCACAATACAGATGTAAATCAAGGCAATTCAAAAGCAACCCCACAACAAACCCCTCAATGCAACAACAAACTCACCATATTATTCCAACAAACCCAACACACTACACCAACCAATCCACAGCACTCTCCCAGCAAACCATCACAATACACCAAAATTCCACCACACGACATCAACAATCCCACCATAGTGCATCAATAAACATACCAAAACACAGCATCAAACCCACCAGAATACGCCAGCAAACCCATCATAAGAAACCCATTACTTTTGTTACATATAAAACTATTTTTTAAATCGTCCCAGTGTTTGAAGGGGGACAATTGATGAGATTTTAGATTGATGAGGTAGTTGTGAAATGCTCGGAGGTCCTGCTGGACTGGAAACAAGTTAATGTGGTGCCTATTTTTAAAAAGGTATTCAGAATGACTCAAGCATCATGTCAATACCAAGTAAAATACAGCAATCAACTATCAGGAAATAACTTGAGTATTACAAGTATGATAATAACTTCCTAAACCTGTGGAAAAACTGACTGACAGCTATCCAAAACTGTGCTGCCCATGTTGTAACTCGCATTAAGTCCTGCTCACTCACCACCGCTCTGCTCACTGGCCTACATTTGTTCCTGGTCTGGCAGCACCTCAATTTTAAAATTTTCACCCTTGTGTTCAAATCCTTTCATGGATCCACCCCACCCTATCTCTGTAACCTCCTCCAGCCCTACAACCCTCCAAGATCTCTTTCATCTTCCAATTCTAGCTCTTGTGTCTCTGCAGTTTTCATTGCTCTATCATTGACAGCTCTGCCTTCAGCTTTCTTGGCCCAACACTCTGGAATTCCTTCCGCAGCTCTGGAATTCCCTCCCTAAACCTCTTTGCCTCTCTCTTTCTCCTTTAAGATGCTCTTTAGAATCTATCTCTTTGACCAAGCTATTGGTCGCCTGTCTTAGTATCCCCTTCTGTGGTTCGGTGCCAAATTTTGTCTGATTTCACTCCTGTGAAGCACCTTGGGATGCTTTACTACATTAAAGGCACTATATAAATGCATGTTGTTGTTGTAATTACTTAATAGTGTTAATGATACTGATGTTAATCAAACTCCCTCACACTGCTTCCATCCAGCAATCTTTGTTAATAATTGGAGCTGAGCCTGCTCAATTTCACAACACGTGCTCCTGCTGTGTGCTGTTGGTGCTAACATGGAAAATGTCTCCTTTAATGGCATCATTTCAACTTCCAGATGGTTCCCTCGCTTCAGGTGCTGTCTCCTCCCTTTCAAAACCACCCAAAAAAGCCTATCATTAGCTCCACCATTAATATTAACTACCATTCTATCTTCAACCTCCTTTTATTTCTGAAGTGGTTATGTTATTGGCTTCCAGTTCTGTGCTCATCTGTGCCACAACTCCATTTGAATCCCTTCACTCGGTCGTCCACCTCTCTGAAATTCTCTACCCAACATCATCAACTGTGCACTAACCCTTCCCCTCCTTGACAGCCTTCAATATGGTTGATTCATCTTCTTCCAATGCTTTTCCTCAATTGTCCAACACCATGGGACTGCCCTCGCTTGGTTCCAGTCTTATCCATCTAATCGTAGCCAGAGGATTTCTAGAAATGGATTCTCTTTCCACCCCCAACGATCTATCCTTAACCCCTCCTCTTCCTCATTTATATGCTTCTGCTTGATGACGTCGCCAGACATGGGGGATATATGTTGATGACAGCCAGCTCTACCCCACACCATCTCTCTTGACCTCTTGATTGTCTTTGCTGTCAGACTGGTTGTTCAGCATCCAGTCCTGGATAGGTCTCAACTTCTTCCATCTAAGAATGCCATTGTCTTCAGTCACCAACACAAACTCAAGTTTCTCACCATTCTCGTTCCTGACCATTGTCTCAGACTGAACCATAGTATTTGCAACTATAGTGTCCTGTTTGACACTGAGCTGAATTCCCCACCCCATATCCGTTTTATCACAAAGACTTCCTATTTCTGCCTCTGTAACATTGTTCACCTCTCCCCATACCTCAGCCCCTCTACCACAGAAACTCTCAAATATGCTGTGCTCACCTCTAGACTTGATTACTCCGATGCTCTGCCTGCTGGTTCCTATCTCACACAATCTCCACTTCTTCCAAAACTCTGTTGTTTAAATCCTATCCACCACCAAGTGCCACTCATTCACTAACCAACGGTGATCCCTGGTCCCCCGCATCTAAAATTTACAACTCTTGTCCTTGTCCTTAAATCTTTCCATATCCTCATCCCTTCCTATCTCCACAATCACCTCCAACCCTAAACCCCTATACCTTGGACTCCAACCTTGTATATTCCCCTACCTTCATCCTACTACAGGTTACCATGCCTACATTCTATTACCTGGAATTCTTTCCCCAAGTCCCTCTGTTTCACCACTTCCGCTTCTTCCTTTAAGACCCTCCCTAAAACCCACCAATCAGCCAAGCTTTTGCTAATTTCTCATATCTTTCATTTGCTTGGAATCCTTCACCCTCACTCCTCTGTGAAGCAGCTTGGGAAAAGTTTCTACATTAAAGGTACTGTTGCTGTTCATACTATTACTATTTTAATGCAAGAAGCATGAAGCATGTGCAGGTCAATGTACCTGTAGTATAGAAGAGGGAGCTTCACTGATCTTGCAAAGTAAAGGATGACATGAAAGGCTACAATGTAGAAAGGTGACAGGCTAGAGTTCAGAGAGGGTCACCTCTCTGACAGGTCTTTTTTGGGTTAAAAACAGATATTGCTGGAAATGCTCAACATGTCTGGCAGCATTTGTGGAGAGAGAAACAGAGTTAATGGCTGGAATTTTACAGGGCCTTTTGGATGGTAATCAGAACGAAAAATGTCGGATGTCTTTACGTCATTTCTACATTTTACTGACGGTGGCTGCCATGAAGGGCAGAGTTCGCACATCAACCAGGAAGGTCATTAACTGGCCAACTGACAGCAATTTTATGTAGCTTTTTGAATTTTACTAAAGGCACATGGAACCGTGGGGTTGCAGAGTTTCACCCAGTAATAGGAAGAGGCAAGCAAGCAAGAACTCAGTACTGCCTATCTCCGGTAGCCATCAGGAGAGCCAGCATGGTGTACCTGGGAGGGTACAGCAGCACAGGGATCAGTAAATAAAGCCAGGAGGGGAGATAAGGTGCCAGAACTGTGGGAGTGTGCAGCCAGAGTGCCACTGGGGCAGTGGCAGTTGAGTAGAAGAAATGGGTGGGGGGAAGGTGGGGGGCCATTTGCATAAAAGGCCTTGCACAAAGAGAGAGGCCACCTGCCATGGGCCTCATTCACCCAGCCTTCGAGGTCCCTGTTGAGGAGGAAGAGCAGCAGAGACCGGAGGGAGGTCCAGGTACAGGCACTGGGAGATCAGCAACCTCAGGGCCAATAGGAGGGTCTGCTTCAGGGTGGGGACGCAGGGAAGAGTGGGGAGGGGGATATGAACAGCTTCCTGAATGCAGAAGAGGCTACCCTCAAGCGGAGGTCTACCATCCGAGGCTGAACTACCTGCAGATGAACGAGCAGCAGTGTCTCTGAGGACTGCGCCTCTCCAGGAAGGCTGTCACTGATCTGTGTGCCATGCTGCAGGATGAGCTGAGCCACATGAGAGTTGAGGGACACCCAGTGCCAGTGTGACCTTCAGCGCCACTGGCACTGAACTTTTACGCCTCCAATCTTTCCAGGGATCCACTGGAGATATGTGTGGGATCTCGCTGTCTGCGGTGCATTGGTGTATCATGGTGGTGTTCAATGCCCTTTACAAGAGGGCTGGCGAGTATGTGCGCTACCGCACCAATCCAGACAGTCAAGCTGAGAGGTCTATTGGGTTCAGGGCCATCACTGGATTCCCCCAGTTGCATGGCCTGATCTACTGCACTCAAGTGTCCACCAAGGCTCCCACAGACCAGCCAGCAGTCTTCAACAAGTTGTACACTTAATGTACACTTAATGTACACTTAATGTACAACTGATCTACAACCACTGCAGATGGGTCCTTCAGCTGTGTCCACAGTTCCTGGGAAGCAGCCACAATGTCTACATATTTCAGCAGTCCCATGTGCCACAGCTTTTCCGGCACCCTGCACTCCCTCAGGGATGAATACTCGGAGATAAAGGCTACCTATGGAGGACATGGATACTTAAGCCTGTGAGGAACCCACGCACGGATGCAGAGGAGAGGTATAACACCTGCCACAAGGCATCCCAAGCAACCATCCAGCAGACCATTGGTCTCCTGAATATGTGATTCAAGTGCATCGATCAATCCGGCGGAGCACTTCAGGGTCTTGCATTTAATGGTGGTCTGCTCTGCACTGCACGATCTTGCGCTGCAGAGTGGGGAGGCCTTGAACAATGAGGATTGTGATGCCTCCTCCAGCGATGAGGATGTGGAAGAGGCTGCTGACCAGGTGATGCAAGATGAAGGACCTCAGGGACAGAGGCAAGGCGCAATGAGATACATGCAAGGGAGGCTCAGGACGTTGTCATGCAGGCCCCCACCTGTCAAGAATGAGGCACATCAATTTCACCACATGGACATTAAATTTCAAATTGTTGCTGGGAAGAAGAAAAGGCCTATTATAAGGGGTTGCAGGCCTCTGGCTGGAAGGACATTTTTGCATGTTAACAGACACTGTTTGGAGCAAAGAAGCTATCCCCTGACCCACCCAATACACAAAGCCAGAGGTTGTTATACTAGTCACGTGACTACACTGCTGGCCAACTTAGGGAGTTTTAAATTGTAGAGACAATGGTTGAACTGGCAGAAAGCTCTTGGCTCCTGGATTGAAAAGACCTCCTCTCCTCCTGTCTGCTCCCATCTCTTCCTCACGGAACTGAAACCCACTGAAGACACATGAGCCCCAAGAGAGAAATGTCTCCTACAGTGAACAAGGTTTAAGAAGAATACTGGGCTCCAACAAAAAGCATGATCAACCTACAAAAGGACTATACAGTGAGTTCAAAGAACTCTTCAGATATTGCCTCAAACGTTTCCACTTTAATTTCTTTTCCTTATAATTGGAAAGCGGTGAACAAGGATTCACAAAGGGGGAGCTCAAAACACGGTGTGTTTAAAATTAAGCCCTGTTACAGTAAGACCAGGTGAAGGCTGAGTGGGACCCCTAGACACCTTTCTCACCTGGTCATAACAATGTGCTTATACATAGCTGTTTCTTATGACCCTTAGTACCTATTGGAACTATACCAATGAAGCCTTACCTTTATGCATCCCTGCTGTCGCCTCCTTCATTTTGCCATCTATCGCCAAGCGCCCAGGTGCATATTGCACATGACAAAGTTGAAGTGCTGACTGCAGGCAGTGTGGCCCCTCGCATCCATCCCCTTGAGGGAACCTTGCTGCCTGTGGCTTGGGATGACCTTGTCAATCGTCCTGCGGCTGGAGGGCCCCGGTATGCTGAGGGCATCCTGCACAGATGCAAAACCCTCCTCTGTTGTCTCGACTACTCAAGGCGCTGGTGACACTGGCAGAGGGACTGAGGAACCACTGGCCACACAAAGAGTGCCCTGAGAGGAGCCCCAGATGCAGAAGGCAGCCACTCCTCCTCCCTTACAAGGCACACTTGTACCTCCCAGCTGACCAGGGAATCTACGTGTAAACTGATGTGATAGTATCTGTGCTGGTGGACGGTGTGGGGGAATGATGTGACATTGCACCCTCTGAGGCTCCCTCCTCCTCCTCTCCAGCTCTCTGCTTTTCAGCCTGCTTGAGAGAACAGATAGATTGAAGGGGTATGGGCTTCCCATTGCATTATTCCAACGATCCCTACTGTGGAGCACCATGTGTCCAGTGCCCCAGTACTCAGCCCATCACCCTCTTGGGTGGGCTCTCCTGCCTTACCATCGGCAATGGAGCGGCCACCATGCTGCCCAGCCAGCTCTAGCCTGGCCAGTTCTAAGGCTTTCTCCTCCATGGGGCTCAGGATGGAAAGAAATGGCACCCCTCCACCAGTCCTGGCCTTTTCCTTTATGTTATGGGCTGTCTCCTCCCACAAGCACATAGATGAACACTGTTAGTTTCCCCACAGAGAAAAGCACCACACCTATGCTAGTAGGAGACCAGCAGTCCATGATGGGGGCACATGAATGCCTCCTGCATGCGGCTGCACTCCAGTGACCTTGTGGGGTCAGCAATGACGAATGGGCACCTCTCACTGAGATGCAGCCATGCCTCTGGCAGCATATGCTACTGCCTGACCCCGTAGCCATCAACTAGGATGGGGGTGGTCACCCCTGCCCCATCAAACACACCCTCTCACATTAACACATGCAAGGCCCAGAAGGGAAAATAGGTGTGGAGAACAACCATGGTAGGCCAAATAAGGTCATTGACAGGTTTACAGCACTGTGTCCAGGTTCTTGGGGTGACCCCACAGCTGCTGACGTCCTCTGCAATCTCCCTCCAGGCTTGCTTGGTCAGGCGGTTCGGTCTCCTCCTCCCATCACTGGGGAAGAGGATCTTCTGCCTTGCCCATGCAGCCTGGAGGAAAGTTTTGCAGGAAGGCATTGCTGTATCGTGGGGCTACCCGGGATCTCCCTTCTGCCACTAAGGCTGCAGGTTTCCTTTAAATGTTCAGCTCTCTGGGCAGGCGGTCAGCAGTCGATGCAGGGTTGGCAGCCTTTAAATATGGCACCAGCACCTGCCACTGCATCATTCGAGATCACCTATAGAACCATAGAAGGAGGCTATTTGGCTCGTCGTGTCTGTGCTGGCTCTTTGCAAGTACAACACATCGAGTCCCACTCCCCCGCCTTTCCCCTGTAGCCCTGAAATTTTTTTCTGTTCAGATAACTACCCAGTTCTCTTTGAAGGCCTTGCTTGAACCTACCTCCACCACACTCTCAGGCAGTTCATTCCAGACCCTAACCACTTGCTGTGTAAAAAAGATTTTCCTCATGTCACTGTTGCTTCTTTTGCCAATCACCTTAAATTGGTATCTTCTGGTTCTGGATTCTTCCAGCAATGGGAACAGTTTCTCCCTATCTACTCTGTCCAGACCCTTCTTGATTTTGAAGACCTCTATCAAATCTCCTCCTGATCTTTTCCGCACTTTCTCGAATACCTTAACATCCTTGCTAAAGTGCAGTGCCCAGAATTGGACAAAGTAGTCCAGTTGAGGCCAAACCAATGTTTTATACAGGTTTATCATAAGTTCATCATTCTTGTACTCTATGCCTCATTTATAAAGCCCAGGATCCCAGATGCTTTATTACCCTTTCTCAACCTGCCCTGCAACCTTCAATGAATTGTGCACATATACCCCCAGGTCCCTCTGCTCCTGCACTCCCTTTAGAATTGTACCCTTTAATTTATATTGCCTCTCCTCATTCCTCCTACCAAAATGAATCACTTCACACTTTCCTGCATTAAAATTCATCTGCCCATTCCACCAGCCTGTCTATGTCCTCTTGAAATTTATCCTTCTCAGAGTTCACAATACCCCCAAGTTATGTGTCATCCGCAAATTTTGAATTTGCGCCCTATTCACCCAAGTCAAGGTCATTACGAAATATGAAGAAAAGCAGTAGTCCTGCTTCCAGTCCCCGGGGAATCCCACTATATACCTACCTCCAGTCTGAAAAAGAACCATTCACAACTACTCTGCTTCCCTGTTTCCTGTCCAACTTCGTATCCATGCTGCTACTGTCCCTTTTGTTCCATGGGTCTAACTTTGCTGACATGCCTGTTATTTGACACTTTATCAAATGCCTTTTGGAAGTCCATGTACACCAAATGAGCTGCATTAGCTCATAAAGAAACTCAAGCAAGTTAGTTAAACGTGATTTGCCCTTAACAAATCCATGCTGACTTTCCTTAATTAATCCACATTTGTCCAAGTGACTATTAATATTTTAGCATTTCTAAAAGCTTTCCCACCACCGAGGTTAAACTGACTGGCCTGTAGTTGCTGAGCTTATCGTGACACTCTTTTTTTGAACTGGGTGTAATATTTGCAGTTCTCCAGTCCTTTGGTCCCACCAGTGCCTCCACAATTTTGGTCCTTACTTTCCCAAGTATCCTTGGATGCATCTCATACGGTCCTGGTCACTTATCAACTTTAAGTACAGTCAGCCTATCTAATACCTTCTCTTTATCAATTTTCAGCCCATCCAGTGTCTCAACTACCTCCTCTTTCTCCATGACTTTGGCAGCATCTTCTTCCTTGGTAAAGGCAAATGCAAAGTACTCATTTAGTACCTCAGCCATGCCCCTTGCCTCCATGCGTAAATCCCCTTTTAGGTCCCTAATTGGCCTTTCTCCTCCTTTTACCACCTTTTTACTATTTAAATGCCTACAGAAGACTTTTAGATTCCCTTTTATGTTAGCTGCCAGTCTCTTTTCATACTCTCTCTCTGCTTCTCTTATTTGTTTTTCCACTTCCCCTCTGAACCTTCTATATTCAGCCTGGTTCTCAATTGTATTATGCACCTGACATCTGTCATAATGTACCCTTTTTCTGCTTCATCTTACTCTCTATTTCTTTTGTCATCCAGGGAGCTCTGGATCTGTTTGCCCTACCTTTCTCCCTAGTGGCAATGTACCTTGATTGTACCTGATCTATCTCCTTTTTAAAGGCAGCCCACTGTTCACTTACAATTTTGCCTGCCAATCTTTGATTCCAATTTACTTGGGTCTGATTTGTTCTCACTTCATTGAAGTTGGCCCTCCCCCAATTAGTTATTTTTTTCTGGATTGCTCCGAGCCCTTTACCATGGCTAACCTAATGTCCCCTGAATGTTCCCCTACTGACGCTTGATTCACTTGACCCATCTCATTCCCCAGAACCAGGTCTTCAATGCCTCCTTCCTCATTGGATTGGAAACATATTGATGTAGAAAATTTTCCTGAACACACTCTAGAAACTCTGCCCCTCTCTGCCCTGAACACTATTACTATCCCAGTCTATATTAGTATAATTAAAGTCTCCTATTATAGCTACTCTACAATTCTTGCACCTCTCTGTAATTTCCTTGAAAACTTTTTCCTCTGTATCTTTCCCACTACTTGGTGGCCTACTCAATACACCCAGTAGTGTAATGGTACCTCTATTATTTCTTATCTCTAAACAATGGATTCTGTCCTTGACCCCTCTAGGACATCCTCCCTCTCCATCACTGTAATGTTCTCCTTAATCAATACAGCTACCCCTCCTCCTTTCTTTCCTTCCCTATCTTTCCTGAGCACCTTGTATCCAGGAATATTTAGTACTCAGTTCTGCCCTGTTTTGAGCCAGGTCTCCGTTATCACCATGGATCATATTTCCACGTGCCTATCTGTGCCTGCAGCTCACTAACCTTATTGATTACACTCCAAGCATTCATATACATGCACAGAAAACCTAATTTAGACCTTATTACATTCCCCAAAAACAACCGTTCGCCCACCACTCTGTTTCCTGTTACTCAACCAACTTCGTATCTTTTTAAAAAATTCTTTCATGGGATGTAGGCATCGCTGGCACGACCAGCATTTGTTACCCATCCCTAATTGCCCTTGAGAAGGTGGTGGTGAACCACCTTCTTGAACCGCTGCAGTCCATCTGATGCGGATACTTCCACATTACTGTTAGGAAGGGAGTTCCAGGATTTTGATCCAGCAACAGTGAAGGACCGACGATATATTTCCAAGTCAGGATGTTGGGTGGCTTGAAAGGGAACTCACAGGTGGTGGTGTTCCCATGTGTCTGCTGCCCTTCTCCTTCTAGGTGGTAGAGGTCACAGGCTTGGAAGGTGCTGTTTAATTATACTAATATAGACTGGGATAGTAATAGTGTAAAGGGCAAAGTGGGGCAGAGTTTCTAGAGTGTGTTCAGGAAGTTGCTGCTATGCATCTTGTATATGGTACACACTGCTGCTACTGTGCATCAGTGGTGGAAAGAGTGAATGTTTAAGTTGGTAGATGGGGTGCCGATAAAGCGGACTGCTTTGTACTGGATGTCCATGCTGCCACTCTCTCTTTTATTCCATGGGCTTCAATGTCTATTATGTGGCATTTTATCATACACCTTTTGAAAGTCCGTATACACCACATCAACCACATTACCCTCATCAACCATCACTGTTACCTCACCAAAAAATTCAATTAAGTTGGTTAAAAAGGATTTGCCTTTAACAAATCCATGCTGGCTTTCTCTAATTAATCTACACTTGTGCAAGTGACTCCGTTACCTGTACAAATTGGCCAGATTGCAGAATCCCATGCTCCATTACATGAAACCTCACACTGAGATATAGACTAACTGTACTGTACACAGACATTCCTAAAATATGTGAGACAGACTTGAATTCCGACCAAAATGTATCAGAATTCCCTACAACGATAAATAAATTCCAATGGCTTATAGCTCTGATTTTTTTCTAATCTTGTGCCAGCAATTGTTTTGCAATGTTAAGATCTGAGCACAGACTTCTTGCTGTTTCCCAGTGATTGGAGTTCTGTGTTCGGTAAATGATGATTTTCAAAGGACTAGCAGTTCCAAAAGCACTTGGAAAGGGAAACTTTAGAACCATCCCATGCAAAGTGATTGTAATGCTTGAAGGGATTTCCAGGCAGACTGGTGGAAGTGAAGATCCAGGAATCATTTAAGAAACAGTTGAAATGTCAATCTGCAGTGGAATGTGAACCAGAGACCGCAAAGTACTGGGCATTATTAATGACAACCATGTGGTCATCCAGACATTAGGTTCCCACTCCTCCTCCTTAGTTGTGTACTCTGATTTACCACTCAAAGTCCACTAACTGAACCCTCTTGGTGTGTGTAGCTGTGCTAGTATTTGCAAATATTGGTGAGTGAGATGCAGGATGTTGTGTGGTGCTGTCTTTATCTAGAGCACTAACAGAAAAGGAACACAAATGCTGCTTCCAAAAGTCACCTTCAATTAGAAGTTGCATTGCAAGATAGAGAGATAAAAAGCTGGTATCGGTAAAAGTGACCAGGGAGCTGTCATACTGCCATAAAAATCCAACTGGTTCACTAATGTCCTTTAGGAAAGGAAACCTGCAATCTTTATTAGTCTGGCCTATATGTAATTCGAGTTCCACACTAGCATGGCTGACTATTAACTACCTAATAAGTGGCCTAGCAAGCCACTCAGTTATCTCCAGGGCAATTAGGGATGGGCAATAAATGCCCACATCTTGAGAATGAATGCAATATACAATATTAAAAAAACTCACTGAGGAGGAGTGTGTGTAGACAATGCTTGGGGCTATATCTTTTCATGGTTTTTGAATGTTTTCCTTGATAAGTTCCAACATTAAAATCAACGTTTATTTTAAATTCTGAATTTATTTGTTTTAATCCTTCCAAATTGATTTTGCACTTCAGCAACAACTGTATGTTTTAAATCTTTGTTTGGCTGTTTTCAGCGCAGCTAACTGTAATCACCTCTGGAACAAACCCCACGTTTACCATAGTTCCATTTATCTGAAACAATTTTCAGTTCAAGGTCCGTGGAATGTTCCCGAATTCAAAACAAGCGAGCAGACAAAACAGTTACTTTTGTTCAATTTCCCACAATGGACAATATGGCGACAGCTTTGAATTCATTGATAATATACAATAAATAATTAGAGCACAGAGGCAGGGTTGTTAGGCTGCTTATACATAACTGAGGTTAATCTAGATCAAGCCAAGGTTAAACTAGTGGCATTTGAAATGCAGTTGTGTCAACCAGTCCTGCCTACATAGAATGCAGGACAAAGCAGCACTATTAACACGGAGTCAACGTGGCACCATCTTAGCCTGACTTCACTCAAACCCAAACACAAATCTGACTTGAAAGCTGAACCTGAACTTGAATCTAAGCCTAAATCCAAATCTAAACTGGAATCCAAATCTAGATCTGATTCTGTGGCTGAACCCAAATCTGAAACTGAACCCAAATTTGAACCCAAACTCAAGTCTGAAAGACAAACTCTGACAGTGTTTATCCAAAAGCAAATTGGACATGGTTCTCAGTCTCAGATGGTAGCAGATTGAAAACCACCAATCAGCTGAAGACTATAAAAACCATCCAAACTTCAGGTGGATACATGTCATTCAAACTCTTTTTAAGGATAGTGGTCACAAAGACTCTGGTAGTCTCGAAGCTCATCATTGTCTGGCTATGTTGGTTTATAATTGGAGTCAGTGCTGTGCATCAAGAAACTCTTGGGACAAAGTTTCTGATTTGAATGAAATCAGGGATCTGGGCTCAAATTTCCCCCAAAATTGTGTCAGTTTTGAACCACACAAACTAATTCGCATATTAGCAAATGAAAAATCTGCCACGAACCAGCGCAATCAGGCAGTGCTTTAAAATATAAGATTTTGTTTAATTTTGCTTTAAAAATATTCCTTGATATTTTTAGTAGTGGTAACTTGGTCTTGTTGAAAATGGGTTTAACACAAAAGTAAGCTTTTATAATCACACTGCAAACCAACCACCAGTAAGTAATCTGATTTTAAATTACTGAAATTACTTTTTAAAAATATAGCTATATTGGGGCACAGTTGTCAAGTTTCTTAGTAAATTTAAAACACAATTACACTGAAAAGTTTTAAAATGGTGCCCATTACTGTCCTTGCGCCCAAAGGAACCAGCTTAATTTTAAGAGCCTCCTTGAAGGCCTGCAAACAAGCAAAATTAACAGACACTCCCAATGGTGATTAATTTACTCTGGGTTGTAAGCCAGTTTTGTAGGCGGTTTCTAGCGAAATTGTTTTTAAACGAGCACAAAAAATCGCGGAAACTCAAGTTGCACCAAACGTAAATTGATCTTAACGTTCCGTGATCTTTTGCATGGGTTACACTGACTTCAGGAGAATTGCACCAGAAAAAACAGCATAACCAAATAGAAGCAATACCATGCCCATCAGTTGTCAGCCTTGGCTCAATGATAGCACACTCACATCTGAGCAAGAAGGTTGCAGGTTCAAATGCCACTCCAGACAATTGAGCAAATGTTCTAGGATGACACTGCAGTCTCAGTACTGAGAGAGTGTTGCACTGTTGAAGGTTCTGACTTTCAGATGAGACATTAAACCAAAGCCTAGTCTGCCCTTTCAAGCAAATGTAAAATGTCCCATGATACTATTTGAGGAACTGTGTGGTAATATGTCCTGGCCAATGTTTATCCCTTAAACAACATCGCTAAATCAGATTATCTGGTCATTATCTCATTGCTTGTTGTGGGCAAATTGGTTGCTGTGTTTCCTACATTGCAACTTGTGGCTACACTTCAAAGTGTTTACTATGAAGTACTTTGGGATATGCTGAGGCCATGAAAGGTGCTATAAAAATGCAAGTTCTTGCTTTCAATGGTAAACCTTTGCATAATTGAATTTTATTGGATACTTACAGCCATGTGGTCAGTCATGACACATTCAGTTCAACATCAACCACAGCAACCTGGCAGCCCTTCACTTTATCACATCTCATTTATTCACATATTTCATAGTGGCTGTGACATTTCTGGGGCCATGAATCTGTTGGCAGGTCTCAGACAGAAGGCCCACTGTCTCCACAATCACACACCAGTGCCCTCCAGCCTGACCAGGCCGTGAGTAATGTGGTTCCAGTCTGGATTCGGTTTCTATAAGTCTCTGATGTCAGAGCTACTGCAAGTTCAATTCCAAGTCAAAGAGGCAGTAACCATCGTTTAAAACAGGGCCAAGCAACTTTAGGATGAGTTTCAAATTAGGATTATCAGAATCATTTTAAAGAGCGTGTCCCAACATGTGTTTTGAACAGAAATCTCACCATAAGAAGGTATCTCGCCATCAGGCCCCTAATACTGAGATGAATGTGGCACAACAGTAGATGGCAGCAAATTGTTCCCTGTTTCCCAGTCTGTCCTGCATATGGGCAGGATCTAACATTAAAGCCTTAATTTTAACCTTTAATGGGCACAAGGCAGGTTTGGGATTGGATAAGACTTTAGACTTGGCTCCAATAGAGAGAAAAACTGAGCAGGGTGTAAAACTGAAATCCAAACCGAATCCACCCTGTGCCCACCACACAAATTAGGCACAAATTGAAGCATAAATTCAGAAGATGGGGATAGATTTCCCCCTTTTTCTGGTGTGTGTAATGTAAGTCTGTGCACACTTCAGACCCTGGGACACAGGCCTCGCATCCCGCATTCACTGGCTTTTCTCCCATGCAATTAGGCCTCACAGCAGGCCTTCCTCCCCACTCCACCACCATTAGCATAATTATTTTCCATGCAGAAGTTCCCACAGCAGGGATAGGAGCCTTACTGCTCCTTACCCATCACCCTTTACATCCATCGTGCTCCTCTCCTATCATGCTCCTCATCCATCAGGATCCTTTCCCATCATGTTCTTCACCCATCTTATTCCTAACTGATATAAAATGGGGGCATCTGTGAAGAACAAGCCAGCCTACCTCATAGCTTTCTATTTAATGATGTTTTTCTAGGAGACTGAATAACCATTTCAGTGCAGATTTTGATGACTGACCCTCAGAACTTTCCCACTGGAAAGGAAACAGTAACTGGAGAGGGCACAGAATGTTTCTAACCAAAAGTGCAGGGCAGTAAAGTCATTACGGCTCCATATGTGAACCGGAGAATTTGCATGAACAACAAGGGAATAATTCTATAAACATGTAGGTGATAAGTGACCATGCAAACATCATCCCATATAGCAATGTCTGCATTCCAGGGAGTTTCAAGAGAACTACAATTACTGAAAAAATGGAAGCACGTGGCAATGGCCAGGAAGCCAGCGCTGGAGATGGATCGGTAGGAGCGCACGGCGTCCCCTGTATGAGCGCAGGAATGCTGATGAAGACCAAGCTTGGCCAACTGGACAGGAAGGCCACTTGGCTGTATTCGGGGAGCCCATCCACGGCAGCGATCAGGAGGAAGAGCGGCCACATTGTCCCGGCAGCAGCTCCCGCTCACTCGGCGACTCCGCGCTGTTTCCACACAAACTTTCCCCACAAATCCGGCTCGGCTCCCGGATCCCGATCCCGATCCCCCTTGCACCCCCTTCCCCCCACCCCACCTCGCACCCCCTTCCCCCCACCCCCTCGCACCCCCTTCCCCCCACCCCCCTAGCACTCCCTTCCCCCCACCCCCTCGCACCCCCTTCCCAGCTCCCCCGTTGCAACATCTTCCCCTCGCACACCCTTCCCCTGCACTCCTCTCCCAGCTCCCCCCACACCCCCTTCCGTCCACCACTTCCCACCACATTCCTCCTCCTCGCACCCCCTCCCCCCCCGCACCCCCTTCCCCCCACCTCCTCCCACCGGCATCCACAGTGGCGCAGTGGTTAGCACTGCAGCCTCACAGCTCCAGCGACCCGGGTTCAGTTCTGGGTACTGCCTGTGTGGAGTTTGCAAGTTCTCCCTGTGTCTGCGTGGGTTTCCTCCGGGTGCTCCGGTTTCCTCCCACATGCCAAAGACTTGCTGGTTGATAGGTTAATTGGCCATTATAAATTGCCCCTATTATAGGTAGGTGGTAGGGAAATATAGGGACAGGTGGGGATGTTTGGTAGGAATATGGGATTAGTGTAGGATTAGTATAAATGGGTGGTTGATGGTTGGCATAGACTCGGTGGGCCGAAGGGCCTGTTTCAGTGCTGTAACTCTAAACCTCTATGTAGAGGCCCCAACAAACCCACTGCCTTGTGGGCATCTCGGGAGAGACCAAGGCTAAGGGAGTAAACCCTAACAGAAAATCTGGAGCGGAACCCCGAAGGCGGTCATGTGTCACCTTTGGCATGTTTCCGGCAGTTCCTGCAGCCATACCGGTGCCAAACGTCGTGCTCTGCACTCCTTTGGACCCCACCAGGTAGGCCGAGAGGGGGGTTTTGACGCTTGGACAACTCACAACCTCCATACATCCGCCCAGGCATGTGCCATGGAGAGGTCACTCCATAGTTGCCTCACAGCGACCAAAACAACACAGAAGGCAGCAGTTACGGGTTATAAGTCCAGCTCAATTGGCATAGAGATTGGCGCCACGGGTTGCCTTTGTCGGTGGGAGAGGTCATCGCATCTCACTGGACAGCTACCGCCCACCTCAAACCGGGCAGCCACCGGTCGGTAAGGTTCTGTTCCGCCACAGTCCACCTGCTTCAATGGGTGCTTGGAGCTCAGGGTCATTGCCCGACAAGTGGACTGTAACACCGCACCAAACAGCATGACCAAAAAAGGAAAGAAGGTACCAGCCCTTCGTTTTACAAGCTGGAACGTCAGAACTATGTGTCCTGGCCTGTCGGAAGACCTTACACAAATCAACGATTCTCGGAAGACCACCATCATTAACAACGAGCTCAGTAGACTCAATGTGGACATTGCAGCACTTCAGGAGACACGCCTCCCTGCGAGCTGATCTCTAAGAGAGCAAGACTACACCTTCTTCTGGCAGAGTAGGGAGCCTGAAGAACCAAGACAGCACGGAGTGGGCTTCGCCATCAGAAACTCCTTGCTCAGCATGATAGAGCCACCCTCAAATGGCTTGGAACGCATACTGTCCATCCGACTGTTTACCGCCTCTGGTCTAGTACTCAGCATCTACACTCCAACACTCTGCTCCTCACCTGAAGCTAAAGACCAGTTCTATGAGGAACTCCATGATATCATTAGTAGCATCCCCAACACCGAACACCTATTCCTGCTGGGGGACTTTAATGTCAGGATTGGGGCCAACTATGACTCATGGCCCTCCTGCCTTGGGTGCTTTGGAATTGGAAGGATGAATGAGAATGGACAGAGACTGCTTGAGTTGTGTACCTATCACAACCTCTGCATCATCAACTCATTCTTTCACACTAAACCCTGTCACGTCGTTGGCACCAGCTAGACCTCATCGTCACAAGGCCAGTCTCCTTAAACAGCGTTCAAATCACACGCAGCTTCCACAGTGCAGACTGCAACACCGACCACTCCCTGGTGTACAGCAAGGTTAGCCTCAAACCAAAGAAGCTGCATCACTCCAAGCAGAAGGGCCGCCCACTCATCAACACTAGCAGAATTTCTCATCCACAGCTGTTACGTAAGTTTCTAAATTCACTTGAAAAAGCCCTTCAAAACACTCCCACGGGGGATGCAGAGACCAAGTGGGCCCACATCAGAGATGCCATCTATGACTCAGCAATGAGCACCTATGGCAATCGTGTGAAGCGGAATGCAGACTGGTTTCAATCTCACATTGAAGAGCTGGAACCTGTCATAGCTGCGAAGCGCATTGCACTGCTGAACTACAGGAAAGCCCCCAGCGAGTTAACATCCATAGCACTTAAAGCAGGCAGAAGCGCGGCACAAAGAACAGCCAGGTGCTGTGCAAATGACTACTGGCAACACCTATGCAGTCATATTCAGCTGGCCTCTGACACAGGAAATATCAGAGGAATGTATGATGGCATTAAGAGAGCTTTTAGGCCAACCATCAAGAAGATCGCCCCCTTCAAATCTAAATCAGGGGACACAATCACTGACCAACACAGGCAAATGGACTGCTGGGTGGAACACTACCTAGAACTGTACTCCAGGGAAAATGTTCTCACTGAGACCGCCCTCAATGCAGCCCAGTCTCTGCCAGTCATGGATGAGCTGGACGTGCAGCCAACAAAATCGGAACTCAGTGATGCCATTGATTCTCTAGCCAGTGGAAAAGCCCAATGGGAAGGATGGCATTACCCCTGAAATAATCAAGAGTGCCAAGCCTGCTATACTTTCAGCATAGCACGAACTGCTTTGCCTGTGCTGGGATGAGGGAGCAGTACCAGAGGACATGCGCGATGCCAATATCATCAGAACAAGGGTGACCGCGGTGACTGCAACAACTACCGTGGAATCTCCCTGCTCAGCATAGTGGGGAAAGTCTTCGCTCGTGTCGCCTTACACAGGTTCCAGAAGCTGGCTGAGCGTGTCTATCCTGAGGCACAGTGCGGCTTTCGAGCAAAGAGATCCACCATTGACATGCTGTTCTCCCTTCGCCAGCTACAGGAGAAATGCCACGAACAACAGATGCCCCTCTACGTTGCTTTCATTGATCTCACCAAAGCCTTTGACCTCGTCAGCAGACGTGGTCTCTTCAGACTACTAGAAAAGATTGGATGCCCACCAAAGCTACTAAGTATCATCACCTCATTCCATGACAATATGAAAGGCACAATTCAGCATAGCGGTGCCTCATCAGACCCCTTTCCAATCCTGAGTGGCGTGAAACAGGGCTGTGTTCTCGCACCTACACCGTTTGGGATCTTCTCCTCCCTGCTGCTTTCACATGCGTTCAAGTCTTCAGAAGAAGGAATTTTCCTCCACACAAGATCAGGTGGCAGGTTGTTCAACCTTGCCCGTCTAAAAACGAAGACCAAAGTACGGAATGTCCTCATCAGAGAACTCCTCCTTGCTGACGATGCTGCATTAACATCCCACACTGAAGAGTGTCTGCAGAGTCTCATCGACAGGATTGCGGCTGCCTGCAATGAATTTAGCCTAACCATCAGCCTCAAGAAAACGAACATCATGGGACAGGACGTCCGAAACGCCCCATCCATCAATATCGGCGACCACGCTCTGGAAGTGGTTCAAGAGTTCACCTACCTAGGCTCAACTATCACCAGTAACCTGTCTCTCGATGCAGAATTAAACAAGCGCATGGGAAAGGCTTCCTCTGCTATGTCCAAACTGGCCAAGAGAGTGTGGGAAAATGGCGCACTGACACAGAACACAAAAGTCCGAGTGTATCAAGCCTGTGTCCTCAGTACCTTGCTCTACGGCAGCGAGGCCTGGACAACGTATGTCAGCCAAGAGCGACGTCTCAATTCATTCCATCTTCGCTGCCTCCGGAGAATCCTTGGCATCAGGTGGCAGGACCGTATCTCCAACACAGAAGTCCTCCAGGCGGCCAACATCCTCAGCATATAAACCCTACTAAGTCAGCGGCGCCTGAGATGGCTTGGCCATGTGAGCCGCATGGAAGATGGCAGGATCCCCAAGGACACATTGTACAGCAAGCTCGTCACTGGTACCAGACCCACCGCCCATGTCTCCGTTTTAAAGACGTCTGCAAACGCGACATGAAGTCCTGTGATATTGACCACAAGTCGTCGGAGTCAGTTGCCAGTGATCGCCAGAGCTGGCGGGCAACCATAAAGGCGGGGCTTAGGCGTGGCGAGTGGAAGAGACTTAGCAGTTGGCAGGAAAAAAGACAGAAGTGCAAGGAGAGAGCCAACTGTGTAACAGCCCCGACAACCAATTTTATCTGCAGCACCTGTGGAAGAATCTGTCACTCTGGAATTGGCCTTAATAGCCCCTCCAGACGCTACTTCACAAACCACTGACCACCTCCAGGCGCTTACCCATTGTCTCTCGAGACAAGGAGGCCAAAGAACAATTCTGCAGCCTTGCCACAATTATTTGAGCAGCCTCACCAAATGAATGGGTGGTTTTGGAAGATCAGGACTATTATTTGCAGCCCTGACTGATGGCATCTATCAGGAATGTCCAAAGTGCAGCAGAATGATGATACAATGCCATGACCAGGGTTACCATAAGGCAAATCACCGGCATGGTCCATCAACACTCGAGACCTTGTGGCAGGCTGAGGGAGCCCAGAGACCTGCATCTCCCAGAACGAGGAAAAGGAATAGGAGGAGGCCAACCTAGAGGGAGTTGATATGCCAGCATGTAGAATGGAATGACATGCATGGATCAGCAACTACTTTCCTCACTGGACACCTTTATCACTGTGTAGTTGTCCAGCTGTGCTATGGAAGTATGCACTTTGTAGCCCATCAAACATAACACACGTTCATTCCACTCAACCTGCATTGTCCTCTTTTTGCCTCAAAAAACAGTTGCAGACATGTAGTG
Organism: Heterodontus francisci; assembly: GCF_036365525.1. NCBI lineage: Eukaryota > Metazoa > Chordata > Chondrichthyes > Heterodontiformes > Heterodontidae > Heterodontus > Heterodontus francisci. Next base: position 47,516,497 of record NC_090402.1, read on the forward strand.
ATTCTATCCAACAAACTTTCAAAGGATACGCTGATAGGGTAAGATGAAGTGGGACGGAAGGAGACTTGTGTGGAGCATATGCACCAGTATAGACTAGTTGGGCTGAATAGCCTGATTCTGTGCTGTTCATTCCATGTAATTCAATGTAAAGCAGTACCCAGTGTAGGATGCTAAGCAGGCCTAAGACCCAGTGGTCAACTAGAGTTTAATGTTCAAAATAAGTGAGGTTTATTCACCGACAGCAGTTGTGTCTTCAAGAGTGAAGATGGATAAAACAGTAACAGGTGTTACTTTCCAGCGTACACCTTCTTCCTCTCAGCTTTTTCGTCTTTGACCTCCCCCAACTGAACTATTTCCCTGTCTTTTATCCTTCCAAGCTGGGAGTCATCCCTGATTGACCTTAACTGCCTTTAAAGATTATTTAAGGCTATACAGCCATGCTTTTGTCATTCTGACATTTTATACGAGTTCTTAAAGCTGTTCCCCGATGGCCGATACAGATCTTTCAAAGGTCTATGGCTCACATGTCATCCCTCTCTGATTCTCTTCCACCAGACAAAGGATAAGTAAAAAGACTTTCATTTAATTGGTACTATTTACATTGTGCTAAGCTGTCCAATCTCCCTGCCTTCGTGTCCTTCTTGGTAACTCTCAAACTAAGACTTCAGTGAAGATTTCCCCAAGTAGGAAAATTATTGTCAGCTGCTGTTACCCAGTTGGGATGGTCATGAGCTTGAACTTCTGGGTGTTGGGTCATGCGACATCCTTGTAAACCTGCAGTGACTTGTGGCACCTGTCCATTCCCTACCTCTACCTCACTCCCTTGAGGAACCTGGGCTGGAGTGGGAAATTGTGCCAACTCAATTAACCCAAGATCCTTCTCTTATCACACACTGTGTGCTGGGCATCCTGGTGTGGTCTGCTTTAGAGTAGACCTTCGGAGGTTGCCAGTGTAGGTGAATCCCACCACCACTACTCTTTCACAATGATCAGCCCATTTATCGAATGCAGCAGTGGCAGGATCCTGTAGCTGAGTGTTGAAGATTGCACTGATCACAAGGTCTGTGAAAGAACTGTTCTTTGCTTCTCCCTTCATTGCTTTTGGGCTCTGCCGCAGAGGTCCATGAAGATGACACTTGCCCCATGGCTCTTTATGTGTTAATAAATCCCTCTCATAAAATTGCAGTCATGTGACGGGTGCATTCCTGCACATTCTGTCTTGGTGGATCTAAGGATGTAACCAAGGTGCATGTTGCTCCTCCATTAACTGCCACCTGAAGGCAGGCCAGTCGGATACCAATCTCTCATCCATGCTACTGGCAATTGATATTGGCATCAGCCTCACCAACTCTTTCTGGTCCCTCTCCTGCAACCTCCACTGCTCCTGTTGTGACTCGTGCTAGTATGCATCCTGGTGTCAGTTGGACTGCTGTGTGGTGTCAAGCTCCTGGACTGTCACTTCAAAGCACCTATAGGACAAGAAAAGGAAAGAGATTCACAATACCTTCGAAAAATAAGTTCATAAGACATTTTGAGAATTCTGAGGATGCTTTGCAAGTGTATTCCCAATAGCAGGGTTGGGGAGATGCATACGAGTGAAGAAAGCAAATGTGGCCTGGATAATAATAAATGGAGGAAAACTGCTTCTTGGTGGCATCATGCCTACAAATTCACCCTCCCAGGCAACCAAGGTCTACCATAGACATTTTCTTCTTTCCTCCAAGGTGGAAATGCCTTGCAGCCAGAAACAGCCCCGCCAAAGTTATGAAAATGATCCTGACCCTGCTAAAACTGCCTGTATCAGTGTTCCAGGAGACAGATAGGTGCAAAGCCCACCCACCACGAGTCTAACTGGTTCTTCGCCAGTTTGGGAAAAATCGAGCTCTTCAGCTTCCTTCACAGGCAGGCATCAGCCCTTTACTAGCTGCTGCTCGGCTTAATTTTCCGATTGGCAGGCATCCTGTTCGTAGGCCTGATTTCCTGTGCACATTTTTCATGCGAAGGCAGCCCATTCAGATTAAGGCGAGGGCCCTAAATCAGACAATTGCACCATGCCAGCCTCTCATGCTGCTGTCAAGGATATACCACAATCCTTTTTATGCTGGAATCAGAAGCATAGATCCTTACAGATACAATAGTTGACACTGAGGCATGCAGAAACTCTACAGCACTAGATAGGGGTGAATTGTTCCATGTTACACAGTCTGTAGTGTACATGAAAAGGAGGTGTGACTGAGACATGGATAACCCTTAAAGCTCCAGATGGGAGTGAATTATTCCCTGTTAATTACTCTGTACTGTCCATAAGAAAGAGTTGACGTTGAAAAAAAGATCTACACATTAACAGACAGGAGTGAGTAGCCCCCTTTTTTACCTGATTTTACCATATACACGATCCGACCATGAGATACACATGAACACCAGAGAAGAATCGAGTGTTCTCTTTTACACTGTAGGTACTGTACAAGTATAGGAACTGACACCGAGGCACACATGAACCATACAGTATGAGATTGGAGTGAATCATTTCTTTCATCCTACATGTAGTGCACATGTATAGGAACCTTAACTGCGACACATATTAACCATCCAGAACTGGACTTAGTGCTAGAGACAAAACAGTTTAAATTTAGAGCATAAATTTTGAACGTCACGTGCCTCCACCACACATCGGAGAGCCTTGGGTAAGGTGTCCATGATTTTCGTTGGAGCAGGATGTGACATCAGGGTTAATCATTGAACGATGTCAACAATATTAACATCACTCAACTGGAGTTCAGAGTTCAGCGTATGTGTGGAGGAATGATTCCTCTGTTTGTTTAAGTGATGCCTTAGTTTAATAAACACATCAAGATTAATGATTCAATTAATAAAGGACAGATGACAGTGCAGGGAGTGTGCCAATGGGTTTGAATTACTGGACTGTTCAGTGATGGATTCATAAATGCTATAGTGGGGAACGTCCAGACCTATTCAACAAAATCTTTCACAAATAAAACATCTTTGCCTGTATGAATTCAATTGTAGAGTGTTAGGATCTTTAACACTCATTCAATGCTTGTCTCTGGTGTACCTGACATGGGTGTGATGATTGTGATTGTTTTCTAAGCTTGCTTTCTTCACCATGACAGAAGACTGTTGTTTAATAGAATGAACAAGTAATACTACTAATCAGAACGGGGAATGCAAGGTGACTATCGAAAATGAAACCTTTCCCTCGAACCAGAATAAGAGCGGCACAGATTTTGACTCTCAATGTGGACAGATAACAGACTACAGAGGATTGATGTTGTTGAGAGTGTTGTTGCACCTCTAGGGTCCCCAAATCAGATGTGCAGAAGCTCTTAAAGGGCTGCTACACTCTTATAGGAGTTTGTTAATGGATAACATGTCTGGAGAAGGTCTTTGAACTTCACTGAATAGGGTAAAAGTCTTTAATGGACAAGGTAACCTTGAGGAAACTGGCAATTTTTGGGTCTTTATATTCTCTTGGTCTGAGCATCACTCCCATTAGCGGATCTCATGTCCCCTATGATCAAATGCACCTATATTGTATAATATCTCGTAAAACAATAGCATGGCCCAAGGGTGTAATATAAATCCCCTACAACATAGCAACATGTCCCTTCCGCTGTTCACAATGGGCAAGGTACAGGCCGTATCCAACCAGCCCGTGCTTGCAAAACTCAAAACACAATGTCCAACATTAGATGTGATTCTGCGATTGGACAACATTTGCTAAGTGATCTGCGGTGTGCTAAGAATTAGGCTGACAACCAATTTAAGATTGTCAGTCAGGCCCGCAGTGTGCCACATTTGTGCATACTGGAAGCTACATATATTAATACACAGGGCCCTGTTCTTTGCAGACAGAATGAACATGTACGAACATTGTGCTTGCTTCAGCTAAACAAAATAAGTGACAGCCATTCATTGGTTCATTCCTCAGGTCCATGACTTGACCAATCAGAGTCAAGCTGCCTGGTTTAAATCTCAAACAAAGCTTGGCAGTTAACCGTCGGTCACCGTAAACTGATGCATTCATCATGGCAATGCCTCTACCAATCAGAGATCACTTGCCAACCAATCAGCACTCTCTTCTCATACTGTAAAATGTTGTTGTTTTCCTTTACTTTGGTATTCTTGTGAATTGTCCTGATGAGTGCAAGGCGAAAAACTTCAACAACATGTTTCTATTGTCAGCAATACTCAAGTTCTGTAATGAATACTATGATCTCACACCTGCCACTGCATATGATATGTCATTATGGATAATTGACTGAAAGTCACTTTAGTGAGGCATGATTGTAAATCAGCAAACTTGTTTATTTTAAACAATACCGTTTCCACAGCAATGTTCATCATTTTTCTCATATACTTATATCATTAAAGATAAACATTATATACAAGCTGTACTATTGCTTAAGACAAAATTCACTTTCAAGTTAGGTGCCCTTATGTGTAACTAAAGTTGGGTTACAAGCAGTGTAGGTTCACTCTGCCATTCTGGAGCCGTTGAGTGTTTCTCTGAAGACACACATTGACTCTCCAGAGAGGGGATGCACCCCAATGAGAAGAATCTATTGTAACCAGTGAGGTGCATATAAGGTGAGAGTCAGAAGAATGGAGAGTTCTGAGGAGTGGTTTGTGGGGCTAAATGCCAGGAAAAAAACAAATAAATAAAGCAAAATGGTGCAGCAAAGGCCTAAAAACTATTGAAGAACTTTCTCACTTTGATCTTACTTCTAACCACGGTTTAGTGGTTAGTCACTGTTCCCAATGCAAAGGCCTGTAAAGGCTTAAAAGAGCTCAGTGTCTCACTCCTGTGCTATTGCATTATAGTGAATTTGCCATCTATTTCAGGCAAGTGTTTCCTCCAACCACCACCTAGCTACCAGAAATGGGCTTCAGGGCCTAGATTATCCTCTGAATTACTAACCATTTTGGGGAGATTTAGGGGCAATAACAGAGGAAGTGTAATTTTAAAGGCTAAAATGGGAATATCGGAATGGGAATAGGACATTCAGCCCCTCAAGCTTGTTTAGCCATAAATTATAGGTGATCTGTAAATTAACTCCATTTTCCCGATTTGGTTCCATAACACTTAAAACCCTTGCCTGACAAAGAACAATCAATCACAATTTTGGCATTTTCAGTTGACACCCAGCCTCAACAACTGTTTGAGGGAGAGAGTTCCAGACTTCCACTACTCTTTGTGTGAATGAGTGCTTCCTGACATCACGCCTGAATAACTTAGCTTTACTTTTAAGGTTAAGGATTCCCCTACCAGGGAAAATATTTTCTCTCTATCTACCCTATCAAATCTTTTTAGCATCTTAAACACCTTAATTAGATCACCCCTTAATCTTCTACACTCAGCAGAATACAAGCCTACTCTATGCAACATGCACTCATAATTCAACCTTTTCACCATTGGTATCAATCCATGTTTCAATGATTCTACTGGCTTTTAGTGAATTCTATACACGGAACCCAAACCTCTCTGCTCCTCCACAGTTCTTAGGTTTTCACCATTTAGAAAATACTCTGATCTATGTTTCCTAGGTTCAAAGTGGATTACATCATACTTCCCCACATTAAACTGCATTTGCCATAGTTTTGCCCACTCACCATATATCAATGTCCCTTTGCAGCTTTTTTGCTTCCATCTATTCTATTTACCATGCCACTTAACTTAATGTCATCAGCAAACTTGAAAATGTGGCTCTCCATTCCTTCATCTAAGACATGGCTGTCCAACATACAGCCGGCGGGCCAGGATCCGGCCCGCCAAAGGTTTCCATCTGGCCCGCAGATGTATTCCGGAGATGAGAAATTTTCCATTGTCTTCTTCTTTCAGACCGTCTTTTTTAAAAATCAAATTGTCGGATTCACAGCTGACAGGTGTCAGAGGGGGGACATAGAGATAGGGGGAGGGGGGACAGAGAGAGAGAGAAACAGGGGGACAGAGAGTGATCAAGATGGACATCTATCTGGAATACTCTGCATCGCTACAAGAAACATTGACTACTTGTGCAAGCAAAGAAATGCCAGGTATCTCACTAAATCAGTGTCCAACATAGTGATGAGAAAGTAAGTCAATAAATTAATCTTCTCATTTAAAGCTTTTTCACAAAAATGCACATTTGTTGTTTTGATTAATAGTAAGATAAATTTTTAATGACATTATCTTTCCAAAATTGTCTCACTGGCCCCCTGTGTAAGACAAAAATTGTAATGTGCCCCCCACATGAAAAGGTTGGACAACCCTGGTCTAAGACATTTCTAAATATAGTGTAAAGCTGAGGCCCCAGTACAGATTCCTGGAGGTGCCTCTAGTCACATACTGCCAATTTGTATACCCATTATCACTACTGTCTGTCTCCTACCGCCTAACCAATCACTACTCTTGTCAATTGATTACCCCCAATACCATGGGATCTGATGAAAAGCCACAGACCTGAAACGTTAACTCTGGCAGATGCTGCCAGATCTGCTGATTATTTCCAGATCTCCATGGGATCTCATTTCAGTTCTATACAACTGAAGCATGACTTGCTCCCCCTTGAGATAAAGGCCAACATTCCATTGGCCTTCTTGATTACTTTTTGTGCGTGTCTACTGGCCTTAAGAGATTTGTGCTCTTGGACTCCCAAATCTCTCTGCTCCTCCACAGCTCATCGACTTCCGACAATTAGAAAGTACTCTGGTTTACCTTTTTCAGCTTCAAAGTGGATGACATCAAACACCTACATTGAACTCCACCGGCACAGTTTTCCCACTCAATCTGCCTATATGTAATTTTGTAACTTCTTGATCCCATCTACAGAATTCACTGTGACTCCAACATGGTGCCATCTGCAAACTTGGATACATAAATGTCTATTCTTTAATTCAAGTCATTGATGTATATATATATATATATATATATATATGTGGTGAAAAGCTGAAAAGCTGAAGCCTCAGTACAGATCTTCAAGTTTGCCATAAAATTGAATTTTTGCCATTGAATTTTAAAGCCAAGCTTGTTTAGCTGTGCACACAGTGACATCTGCCCTTAAAGGAATAGTGTGCGAGTGTATGGGCATTGCAATACTCTGAGAAAGTACAAGAAGCTGAAACTATACATAACGAGCTTGCCCAGCCTTTACCAATCTTTTGTGTTCCCACTCTCCCTTTCCTACAAGTTCTCCTGCTCATCTGCCTCGTCTTCACAGCGATTGAAGTGATGTTGATCTTCAGCCTGGTTGCATTCCTGCAGTGCTGAGTGAATATGTTTCCATTGGAGGGAGAGAAGACAGTGGCCCAGAAATTCCTCGTCACTGCTCTGGCTTTACCGTCATGCCTTCAGCAGACGTGTGGTGGCAACCGCAGTTATACATGCAAACATGTAATACACTTCCGCTGGAGTTGGGCGGTCGAGAAAGAAGTTCTGAGAAATATCTGGGTCAGTGTTGTGGGGATGTGTGTATTGTAGCAACCTTGCCCCATGTGAGGCCATGATGACAAAGCGAAAATGCCTCGCCCCTTCAAAAGTGCCCTTGAAAACTAGTGGAAGCCCTTGTGTCAGGTACAGTGAGTTGAGAATGTGCTTTTGATGTGCTTGAGTGCTAAGTAAGGTTTCCCTCAGTAGGAAGGGAGTTTCCCTGATGCACACAAGTGACAGCAATTTTATGAGTGGTAGCTGATGGCCTGAATGGCCTCACTCTAATTTTAAGATTTTGCCCCCTTGTTTTGGGTTCCCCACCAGAGGAATTAGTTTCTTTTTTTAACATCGTAATCACCTCAGTCAGATCACCCCTCAATCATCGATACTCAAGGAATACAAGACAGATAAAATAAAAGCAAAATACTGCGGATGCTGGAAATCTGAAATAAAAATAAGAAATGCTGGAAAGACTCAGCAGGTCTGGCAACATCTGTGGAGAGAGAAACAGAGTTAATGTTTCGGGTCAGTGACCCTTCTTCGGAACTGATAAGAAGGGTCATTGACCTGAAACATTAACTCTGCTTCTCTCTCCACAGATGTTGCCAGACCTGCTGAGTCTTTCCAGCATTTCTTGTTTTTATTTTATATTATATTTGAATACAAGACAGACCTTGGCCACCATTTGTGAGGCTATCAAACCTCTTCCTGCATTGGTGCAGCAGCTCTTGGGATGTCGGAAGATGCATTCCCTGTGTCTGCCACCTCTCTCCACACAGTTTTCACTAACCTGTTATGGGGCCTCCTGACCTCAGTGCCCTTCCTTCCTGCCATCAGCAGCTCCACGGAATAATTAGAAACTCTGGAGGATTCTGAGCTACTGCCATCCTGACGCTGCTTTTTCATCTGGATGAGAGTTCTGGAGGACAGTGTGGCAGATTAGTGATGCTTTCCCATTGGTGGGTGTTAGGACCATTCTGCCACAAATCCCAACAATTGAAGAAGTATTCTAGTCTGCATGCAAAAGGGGGCAGAGACCCAACACTATGGATATCCGTATCACTTCTTGTGTATAACTCCCTGTGAGTTGGCACATGTAGTGCATTCACAAAACAAAATCAGCCCCACTCATTTTTAAGGTTTTATTGCCTGTCTTGGCAGGCATACTTGCCTTCATCGGTCGGGGCATAGAGTGTAAAAATTGGCAAGTCATGCTGCAGCTGTACAGAACCTTAGTTAGGCCACACTTAGAATATTGCATGCAATTCTGGTCGCCACACTACCAGAAGAATGTGGAGGCTTTGTAGAGGGTACAGAAGAGGTTTACCAGGATGTTGCCTGGTCTGCAGGGCATTAGCTATGAGGAGAGATTGGATAAACTCGGATTGTTTTCACTGGAACGACGGAGGTGGAGGGGCGACATGATAGAGGTTTACAAAGTTATGAGTGGCATGGACAGAGTGGATAGTCAGAAGCTTTTTCCCAGGGTGGAAGAGTCAGTTACCAGCGGACATAGGTTTGAGGTGAGAGGGGCAAAGTTTAGAGGGGATGTGCGAGGCAAGTATTTTACACAGAGGGTGGTGAGTGCCTGGAACTTGCTGCCGGGGGAGGTGGTGGAAGAAGGTACGATAGTGACATTTAAGAGGCATCTTGACAAATACATGAACAGGATGGGAATAGAGGGATATGGTCCCCGGAAATGCAGAAGGTTTTAGTTTAGGCAGGCATCATGACTGGCGGAGGCTTGGAGGGGCAAATGGCCTGTTCCTGTGCTGTACTGTTCTTTGTTCTTTGCAATCCACCACAAAAATGTCATCTTTCATCCTCTGTAAACTCCAGTTCATTCAAAACTCTTCTTTTCATATCCTAACTCACGTTGAGTCCCATTCATCCGTCACTTGCGTGTGCACTGACCTGTACTGGGTCTCAGTCCAGCAATATTTCAATTTTAAAATTATTATCCTTTCTCTCTAACCTTCTCCAAACGTGCAAGCTTCCGAGATCGCCTCTAATTCCAGCCTCTTGCGCATCTCCAATTTCCTTTGCTTCTCATCAGAACTCTGATGAAGGGTCACTGACCTGAAACATCAACTCTGCTTCTCTCTCCACAGATGCTGCCGGACCTGCTGAGTATTTCCAGCATTTCTTGTTTTTATTTCAGATTTCCAGCATCTGCAGTGTTTTGCTTTGATTTCTTTGCCTCTCCTCTGGTGGCTGTGCCTTCAGCTGCCTAGGTCTTAAGCTCTGGAATTCCATCTCTAAACCTCTCCACCTCTCTACCTCTCTCCCCTCTTTTAAGATACTCCTTAAAATCTACCTCTTTGACCAAGCTTTTGGTCACCTGTCCTAAAATCTCCTTATGCAATGTCAAATTTTGACTAATATCACTCCTGCAAACCTTGGGATGTTTTACTCCATTATAGGCACTATATAAATGCAATTTGTTCTTGTCATCCGGTTGCTGACAGCAACTATATTTTTTTAAATGTTAAAGTAAAAACTGAAAGCCTCCAAACTGGCTGATGTTTAGTCCAGTTTTCAAAATGCCTCCAGCTGAGACTTTTACAGAAGCACTGCACCTATCTGCAATCAAGAAACGTGAAGCTCACTGTCCCTTTAAATGTAGCTGTGCAGGTTCCAAAGGGAGATAGAGTGAGCTCACTTGTGTTCCATCTCATTGCCAGCATCCACTCAGCACGAATACGGCTGAAATATTTCACATCAGCTTTCCTTTAATGAAGGTTCCAGGCAGTTTACGCTCAATCAGGGGAAAGGGTTTGTGATTAAGCCACAGCACCCACTGCTTTATTTGAGCACCAGGCAAGCTGGAGGATTCATTTTGACCATTGGTAGCGAATCTGTAAAGGGACCTGAGGTCAACCAGGAATGTAGGCTTTTACCAAGAATTACATCACAGGGACATTAGTACCACTGCTATTGTAAGTGCCTCAGTAACACTCAGAAAGTATGATGTTGCAACCGTAATCTGTTTGAATTAAGTTTCCAAACAGGATCCAATATCCATAATGAATGAGGAAGTGTTTATGTATCAGGCTTCACACTGAAGCAATTACTGACACGGCAAAACCTTCCGAAGAGCATATGCCCCCATCATTGTTATTTGCATAATTGGTGCCTTCTTCCTTGGCCAACAAAATGCCCAAGGCTTCAACAAAGTCTGCTTACTGGAGTCAGTTCAAAAACAAGGAAAATAAATTAACTCGTGAGGTGGGTCTCAGGTACAGGCCATATCCCATCTCACTGTGGCAACTTTACATCAGGTAGGTAACTGAGAAAAAGGATACCCATCGGTCTATAAAGAAAACAGACATGCATTTATATAGGGCCTTTCACAGCCCCATGATGTTCCAAGGTGCTTTACAACCAACAAACTCATCAATGGGAATCGGGGGGAAATTCTGCTTTGGTTGGAGTCAAACCTATCACAAAGGAAGATGGTGGTTGTTGTTGGAGGCCAATTATCTCAGCCCCAGGACATTGCTGCATGGGTTCCACTGGACAGTGTTCTAGGTTCAACTATCTTCAACTTCTTCTTCAATGACCCTTTGGGATGTCGCTGATAATTGCACATTTGTGACTCCTCAGATATTGAAGCAGTCCATGCCCGCATACAGCAAGATCTGGACAATATTCAGTCTTTGGGCTGATAAGTGGTAACATCCACGCCACACAAGTGCCAGGCAATGACCAACTCCAACAAGAGAGAATCTAACTATCTCAGCTTGACGTTCAACGGCATTACCATCACTGAATCCCACACAATCAATATCCTGGGGGTTACCATTGACCAGAAACTTAACTAGACCAGCCATATAAATATTATGGCTACAAGAGCAAGTCAGAGGCTGGGAATTCTGCAGTGAGTAATTCACAGCCTGACTCCCCAACTCCCCTCCACCATCTATAAGGCATAAGTCAGGATTGTGAAGGAATACTCCTTACTTGCCTGGATGCGTGCTGCTCCAATAACACCCAAGAAGCTCGACACTATCTAGAACAAAGCAGCCTGCTTGATCAGCGCCCCATCCACCACCTTAAACATTCACTCACTGCACCACTGGCACATAGTGGTGGCAGTGTGTACCATCTATAAGATGCACTGCAGCAACCCGTCAAATCTCCTCCAACAGCACCTTCCAAACCCATGACCTCTACCACCTAGAAGGACAAGGGCAGCAGGTGCATGGGAACACCACCATCTGCAAGTTCCTCTCCAAGCCACACACCATCCTGACTTGGAACTATATCGCCATTCCTTCATTGTCACTGAATCAAAATCCTGGAACTCCCTTCCTAACAACACAGTTAGTGTACCTACACCACATGGTCTGCAGCAATGCAAGAAGGCAGCTCACCACCACCTTCTCAAGAGCAATTAGAGATGAGCAGCGATGCCCACATCCCCTGAATGAATAAAAAATAATCCCTGCTCACTGTGCCAACTTTAAATGAAGTAAGCATAAGAGAGCCGAGGATACTGATCAGTTTATAGCATCATGACACAGAGCACAAGGTGCATCAGTACACCGCATAACAGTGTCTCCCCAGAGTCATTTGGACACCATTTGACATTTTCAGCTTTCTGAAGCATTTTTAAAAATATTTTTTCTCATAACTTTTTGCCTCTTTTATTTTCCCCTCGCATATTTCTGTTATATTGTGTATTGAAGTAACCCTTGACCCCCACTGTCCTTTTAAGCTACCGTCCCATCTTCAACCTCACTTTCCTCTCCAAAGAACATGTTGTCACCTTCCAAATCTGTTCCCATCTTTCCAGGAACTCCATGACTGAATCCCTCCAACCAGGTTTTCAACCCTGCCGCAGAAACAGCTCTTATCAAAGTCACAAATAACATCCTATATGACTGTGACAAAGGTAAACTTTCCCTCATCATCCTGCTCGACCTCTGTGTAGCCTTGGACACAGTTGACTACACTATCCTTCTGCAACACCTCTCCACTGTCGTCCAGCTGGGTGGGACTGGTCTCACCTGGTTCCATTCTTATCTATCGAATCATAGCCCGAGAATCACCTGAGTGGCTTCTCTTCCTGCTTCTGCACCGTTACCTCTGGTGTCCCCCAGGATCTATCCTTGTCCCCCTGCTATTTCTCGTCTACATGTTGCCCCTCGGCAACATCATCTGAAAGCACAGGTCAGTTTTCACATGTATGCTGATAACACTCAGCTCTACCTCATCACCACTTCTCTTGACTCCTCCACTGTTGCTAAATTATCAGACTGCTTATCCGACACCCATTACTGGATGAGCAGAAATTTTCTCCAATTAAATATTGGGAAGACTGAAGCCATTGTTTTTGGTCCCTGTTCCAAACTCCATTCTCTAGCTACCGATTCCATCTCTCTTTCTGGCAACAGTCTGAAATTAAGCCACCTGGTGTTACATTTGACCCCAAGATGAGCTTCCAACCTCATATTCGTGCCATCACTAAAATCGCCCATTTCTACCTCAGTATTATTTCCCAACTTTGCCCCTGTCTCAGCTCATCTGCTGCTGAAACCCTCATTTATGCCTTTGTCACCTCTGGACTTGACTATTCCAATGCACTTCTGGCTGGTCTCCCACGTTCTACTCTCTGTAAACTTGAGGGTATCCAAAATTCTGCTGCCCGTGTCTTAACTCGCACCAAGTCCCATTCCCCTATCACCCCTGTGCTTGCTGACCTACATTGGCTTCCAGTCAAGCAATGTCTTAATTTTAAAATTCTCATCCTTGTTTTCATATCCCTCCATATCTCTGCAATCTCCTCCAACCCCACAAGATATCTATGGTCCTCTAATTGTGGCCTCCTGAGCATCCCTGATTTTAATTGCTCCACCAAAATTGGTGGCTGCGCCTTCAGTTGCCTAAGCCCCAAGCTCTGGAATAACTTCCCTAAACCTCTTCACCTGGCTTTCCTCCTTGAAGGCACTCCATAAAACCTACCTTTTTGGCTAAGCTTTTGGTCATCTGACCTAATATCTCCTTTTGTGGCTCACTTAGTTTTATAACACTCCTGTGAAGTATCTTAAGGTGTTTTATTACGTTAAAGGTGCTATATAAATATAAGTTGTTGGTGAATTATATGATAACATATAGTGTAGTGTGGCTCAATAGTAGCACTTCTGCCTTAAAGTCAGGAGATTGTGGGTTCAAGTCCTTTCATTGCAAAAGTTAGGCTGATGCTTCAGTGCACTACTGAGGAAGCATTGCACTGTCAGAAGTGCTGTTTTATTGGATGAGACTTTAAACACAGCCCCATCTACCCTCTCAGGTGGATGTAAGAGATCCCATGGCACTATTTCAAAGAACAGTAGGTGAGTTATCCCCAGCGTCATGGCCTATATTTATTCCTCAACCAACATCAATAAAACAGATTATCTGGTCATTATCACATTGCTGTTTGTGGGATCTCACTGTGTGTAAATTGGCTGCTGTGTTTCCTACATCAACAACAGTGACTACACTTCAAAAAAAGTACTACATTGGCTGTAAAGCACTTTGGGACCTCCGGAGGTTCTGAAAAGCGCTTTAGGTGCGCTTTTCTTTTAGTGAATGAAACTCCATTAAACAGACTGTCATCCAGCATAGTAACTGAGATCTGGATTAAATAGTCTGGCACCTAACACAGTGAATGGGAGCTCAATTGAATAAACTGTCAGTCAGCATAATGAATGTGGAAGCAGTTAAGCAGTCTGCCATCTAGCGCTGTGAATGAGAACCTAGCTCTGTAGGGTGCGACCTAATGTGCTGAATGAGGGCTTGGTTGAATAGACTACCACCGAGCACTGTGAAGTCAGCTGAACCACTCAAATAAACAAATGGACAGAATCCTGATTCAGCATAGAGCAGAGAGGACAGAAACTTGGTGCCAGAGTAGGAGGAAAATGAGATGATTTAAGTGAGTTTTGTAAATAGATCTGTGCAATAGGATAGCTGAATGATTTCTTTTCATTCTCAATGTAGTGCAGCGTTAGCAATGAAATGGTACTGTAGCCATCAAAGGGTTGATAGGCCTTCTCCCTTTCTCTGCGCTACTTGGTTCAGTCCAGTGGCAGAAGCTCAAGCCTGGATGCTGAATTTCCTGGTGGTCCTGGTAATCAGTTTGCGGAAGTAGCACGAGAGAGAGGGGAGTAGTCCCCAGGCACTGGAATCTCAGTGAGAACCCAGTTCACCTTCAAGTCCATGGAGTGGCCCATGTCTTGGTATCTTGTTACAGTATGGCAAAGATCTCCTTAAAATGTTCTTTATACTTGCTAGAGTTTGCGGTTGTTTCACACTGAAAGAAGGTGACTCAATCCTTTTGGGAGAAGGGATTAGAAAAACTAACAGGAACACAAATCTGAAGGTTCAGACACTCTCTGAAAGGGTGCCAAGTGCTAACCTATCATCTGTTGTTATGTGAGTCAATGGAGTCTGGAGCACAGCCTACCCCATTATGTAATGTTCCAGTGATGTGTAGAACAAATCAGACACACAGGGGACCCATATACTGAAAGCCAAAGGGCTATAAAGGAGTTTTGTTTAATATAGTGTGTCATAAAATGTATTTAAGGCAAAACAGAAATGTTTTTTGTGGTTCTGACATCATCATAGCAGCTTTAATAAACACCCATCATTTCAACGTTGTGGTATCACCTAAATGCGGTAACCAAACTAACCCATTCTTCACTACACCGACTTTTATTTTACATAATATCCATGCAGCAACAATTGTGCCTTTCAATTTATTATTTTACATTTTAAAAATTGATCTCAGATGGTCCTTAATAACCAAGTAGAGAAATGCATCAACAGTGTGGTAAATAGATATATTAGGCAGGAAGCTCCTGGCTTGGATACAACTTGCATTTAGTGCCAGATGAATTGCTTGGGAATCTCAACACACCACAACAAATTACAATTTTGAAGTGCAGACACTGCAATTATGTAGGAAACACAGCAACGGATTTTCACGCAGTGAGGTCCCACAAACAGCAAAGGAACTGAATTAACAGTTTTTCTTGAAAGAGGGGCCTTTCACCTCCAGTGATGCAGAATTTCCCCGGTACTGTACTGGTGTCAGCCAAGATTATGTGTTCAAGAGCCTAAAAGTAGGGCTTCAACCCACAGTCTAATGATGCTGAGGCAAGACTATTACCACTGAGCTGCCTGTTTTTAATTCATTCTCAGCCTATGAGTATAGCTGGCAAGGCCACAGTTATTGCCAATCCCTAGTTGATCTTGGGAAGGTGGTGGTGGTCCTTCTTGAACCGCTGCAATCTATGTATTTCAAATAATCTCAATGGTAGAAGTGGTATGATTAGCCTCAATTAGGTTAGGGAAGGAAACAAAGTCAGCTGGGGTTCTGCCTTCTGATTGCTATCTAATAGCAGCAATAGGTTGCATTTATATAGCACTTTCAACATAATAAACATCCCAAGGAACTTCACACAGAGGAAACAGATGCTGGGCATGAATGGGAGATGTTAAGAGTTTAAGTAAACTTTTGAAGACAAGGAAAGAGGTGGCAAAGCCAATGAATTTAATGGGGAGAGCACCAGGTAGTCAGGCATGTGACAGCTGAAGGAACAGAGGTAAGGAGATGCACAGGAGCCCAGAGACAGAAAACCAATGGCAGATGGTTGGATGTGGTTGTCATATTTGGTATTCCTGAAATAGGGAAGGGCAGAATTGTGAAAGGATTTGTAAATGAATCATAGAATGGTTAACAGCACAGACAGCTCTTTGTAAGTGGAAATCACCTAGTCCTACTTCCCCATCCTTTCCCCATAGCTCTGCAATTATTTTCTCTTCAGGTGTTTATCCAATTTCCTTTTGAAAGCCATGATTGAATCTGCCTCCACCACACTCTCAGGCAGTGCATTCCAGATCCTAACGACACACTGCATAAAAAAAGTTTTCCGTATTTCACTTTTGGTTCTGTAGCCAATTGTCTTAAATTAGTGTCCTCTGGTATCAACCCCATCACCAATGGGCACAGTTTCTCTCTTATCTACTGTTTACATGTCTCATGATTTTGAACACCTCCATCAAATCTCCTCTCAACCTTCTCTTCTCTAACAACCCAGCTTCTCCTATTTATCCATGTAACTGTAGTCCTTCATCCCTGGAACTATTCGCGTAAATCTTTTCTGCACCCTCTTTAATGCATTCACATCCTTCCTAAAGTGGAAGCCCAGAATTGGTCACAATACTCCAGTTGAGGCCGACCCACTGTTTTAAAAATGTTCATCATAACTTCCCTTCTTTTGTACTTATGCCTCTATTTTTAAAGCTAGGATCCTGTATGCCTTATTAACTGCTTTCTCAACCTGCCCTGCAACCTTCAACAATTTGTGCACATATACTCGCAGGTCTCTCTGTTCCTGCACCCCCTTTAGAATTGTACCCTTTATTTCATATTGCCTCTCCTCGGTTTTCCTACCAAAACCTATCACTTCACACTTCGCTGCATTAAATTTCATCTGCCACATGTCCACCCATTCCACCAAGCTGTCTATGTCCTCTTGAAGTCTATCGCTATCCTACTTACAGTTCACAAGACATCGAAGTGTTATGTAATCAGCAAATTTTGAAATTGTGCCCTGTACACCCAAGTCTAGGTCATTAATATAAATCAAGAAAAGCTGTGGTCCTTGTACTGACCCCTGCAGGACCCCACTGTATACCTTCCTTCAGTCCAAAAAACAACAGTTCACCACTAGTCTCTGAATTCAGGAGAAATTTTTGGCCAGTATGTAGCAAATCCAACAAGAGAGGATGCTGTTTTCGACTTAGTTTTAGGAAATGAAGATGAGCGGTTGGAAGGAGTGGCAATGGGAGAACATTTTGGTGGTAGTGATTATAATTCAGTCAGTTTTAACATAATTATGGAAAAGGACAAGCATAGGACAGGAGTTAGAGTTTTCAATTGGGGCAAGACCAATTTTACTAAGCTGAGGAGTGATTTAGTGAAAGTGGCCTGGAAACAGCTACTTGAAGGTAAATCAGTGTCCGAGGCATTCAAAGGGAAGATTCAAGGGGTTCAGTACAAACGTGTTCGCACAAAGGAAAAGGGTGGTACGGCCAAACCTAGAGCCCCATAGATGTCAAGGAGCTTACAGGGTAAGATAAGGGAGGAAAGGAAAGCTTATGCCCAACACAGAGAACTCAATACTACAGAAAGCCGAGAGGAGTATAGAAAGTGGAAGGGTGAAATCAAACAGGAAATTAGGAAAGCAAAGAGTATTGGTAAGCAAAATCAAGCTGAACCCAAAGATGTTTTATCAATACATTAAGAGTAAGAGGATAACTAAGGAAAGAGCAGGGCCCATAAAAGACCAAAAAGGTAACCTATGTGTAGGGGCATAGGATGTTGATATTGTTCTTAATGAATACTGTGCGACTTTCTTCACTAAAGAGGGGGACGATGCAGATATTGTAGTTAAGGAAGATAGGTGTGAAGTATTGGATGTGATCAACATAGGGAGAGAGGAAGTATTAATGGGATTAGCATCCTTGAAAGTTGATAAATCACCAGGGCCAAATGAAATGTACCACAGGCTGTTAAAAGAAGCAAGAGAGGAAATAGCGGAAGGTCTGACCATCATTTTCCAGTCCACACTGGCTACAGGTGTGCTACCGAAGGATTGGAGGGCTGCTAACGTTGTACCTCTGTTTACAAAGGGAGCGAGGGATAGACTGAATAATTACAGGCCAGTCGGTCTAACCTCAGTAGTGGGCAAATTATTGGAATCTATTTCTGAGAGACAGGATAAACTGTCACTTAGAAAGGCACAGATTAATCAAGGATAGAAAGCATGGATTTGTTAAGGAAAAATCTTGTCTGACCAACTTGATCGAATTTTTTGAAGGAAGATAGATGAGGGTAGTGCAGTTGATGTGGTCTATATGGATTTTAGCAAGGCTTTTGACAAGGTCCCACATGGCAGACTGGTTAAAAAAATAAAATCCTATGGGATCCAGGGAAATACAGCAAGGTGGATACAAAATTGGCTCAGTGTCAGGAAACAAAGGGTAATTGTTGACGGGTGTTTTTGTGACTGGAGGGCTATTTCCAGTGGCATTCCACAGGGCTCAGGGTTCCCTGTTTTTTGTGGTATATATTAATGATTTGATGTAAATGTGGGGGGCATGATCAAGAAGTTTGCAGACAACACAAAGATTGGTCATGTGGTAGATAGCGAGGAGGATAGCTGTAGGTTGCAGGAAGATATTGATGGTCTGGTCAGATGGGCAGAAAATGCCAAAAGGAATTCAACCCGGCGAAGTGTGAGGTGATGCATTTGGGGAGGTCAAACAAGGCAAAGGAATACACGATTAATGGGAAAATACTGAGAGATGTAGAGGAAGTGAGGGACCTTAGAGTAAATGTCCACAGATCCCTGAAGGTAGCAGGACAGGTCGATAAGGTGGTTAAGAAGGCATATGGAATCCTTTCCTTTGTTAACTGAGGTATTGAATATAAGAGCAGGGAGGTTGTGCTGGAACTGTATAAATCATTGGTTAGGCCACAACTTGAGTACTGTGTGCAGTTTTGGTCACCTCATTATAGAAAGGATGTAATTGCACTAAAGAGGGTACAGAAGAGATTTACAAGGATGTTGCCAGGATTAGAAAATGTCTTTCAACACACCATTAACATATTGTTTGCCTTTGTTCCATGACCTTCTGGTCAGCTATTCTGTGACCTTGTCCTATCTACACCTTCTCCTTTGTTATCTCTTGCCCCACCCCTGCTTTACTTGCTTATAACCTTTGACATTTCTAATATTTGCCAGTTCTGAAGAAGGGCCACTGACCTGAAACGTTAACTCTGCTTCTCTCTCCACAGATGCTGGCAGACCTGCTGAGTATTTCCAGCATTTTTTGTTTTTATTTCAGATTTCCAGCATCCGCAGTATTTTTCTTTTATTCTAGAAAAATGCAGCTATGAGGAAAGATTGGATAGGCTGGAGTTGTTCTCCTTGGAACAGAGAAGGCTGAGGGGAGATCTGATTGAAATGTACAAATTTTTGAGGGGCCTGGAGAGAGTGGAGGTGAACAGCCTATTTATCTTAGCAGAGAGGTCAGTGACTAGGGGCCATAGATTTAAAGTGATTGGTAGAAAGATTAGAGGGGACATGAGGAAAGGTTTTTTCACCCAGAGGGTTGTGGGGGTCTGGAACTCACTGCCTGAAAGAGCAGTTGAGGCAGAAACCCTCAACTCATTCAAAATGAGTCGGATATGCACTTCAAGTGCCATGATCTGCAGGGCTACGGACCAAATGCTGGAAGGTGGAATTAGAATGGGTGGATCGTTTTTCGGCTGGCACAGACACGATAGGCCAAGTGGCCTCTTTCTGTGCTGTAATCTTTCTATGATTCGATGATTCTTGTCACTCAGCCAACTTTGTATCCATGCTGCCACTGTTCCTTTTATTCCATGGGCTTCAACTTTGCCAGCAAGTCAATTATGTGGCACGTATCAAATGCCTTTTGGAAATCCATGTACAATATGACAGTGCAGATTTTGAATTCAATGCAATGGGATACAGGAAGACAGTGGAGGTTGGCAAGGACAGGAGTAAGATTTAATGTGTGACAGTAATAAGATAATAAAGATCTCAAAGCACTTTGAAGAGCAGAAATAGATGCCATGCAGGAATGTGAGAGCTGGAGGGGGCAAGACTGAAACCAGGAACTCGGAGATGTTGGCAGCGAAGTGAGCCACCACCCAGATGTCAAAGATTTAAAATAATTGGCAAAAGAACTAGAGGGGAAATGAGGGAAAAAAAATTTCATATAGAGGATTTTTAAGATCTGGAATGCACTACCTGAAAGGGTGGTGACGTAAGAACATAATAAATAGGAGCAGGAGTAGGCCGTACGGCCCCGTGAGCCTGCTCTGCCATTCAGTAAGATTATGGCCAATCTGATCTTGACCTCAAATGGTGTCAGATTCCATAGGAACTTTTAAAAGGTAAGTGAACTTGAAGGGGACTAATTGCAGGTTTATGAGGAAAAGGCTGGAGTGTGGCACTAAATTGGACAGCTCTCTTGAACAGCTGGCAGAGGCACGACAGGCCAAATTGCTTCCTTTTGTACTATAAAATTCTGTGAGTCTATGTTTAACTAATGTGTTGAAGAAGTTACAAAGGCTAACAAAAAGCTGTAAACATAAAATATGAGTCAAATCAAAGTTAGGCTGGGTTGTACAACACACTGGTCAGATTATATAGATTAATGAAAAATACATTTTGATTAGATTGAGAAGAAAATTCTGCATCTGACAGATGGTAAATACCTGGCATAATCCACCAGGCAAAGTGGTAGAAAGGAGAGCATTGAGGTCCTTAAAAATGCAGCTAGGAGTATTGGAGCACTGGTGTAATGAGCTCTGAGTTGGGCGGGTGAGGGGGGGGGGGGGTTGGTGGCGGGCGAGTCACTGGAATACTGGACAGATGAGTTAAAGTGAAAAGAGTTAGAGTCCTGGAAAGATGAGCTTAGGCACTCTCTTACTCTTAATATATTTATAAAAACTTTTACTATTAGCCTTTATATTTCCTGCAAGATTGTTTTCATGTTCCCTTTTTGCAGTTTTTAATATTTTCTTTGTGTCTCTTTGTTCCTTTTTATATTTCTGCCAGACCACTGGATTACCACTTTTCTTGGCATTTGTGTAAGCCATTTCCTTTAGCTTTATACTCAGTCTTACCTCATGTGTTGACCATGGTTGCTTGACTGTACAAGTGGAACTTTTCCTCTTTAGGGGTATGTAATGGTCTTGCATTGTACAAAATACTTCTTTGAATACCTCCCACTGTTTTTCTGTAGGTTTGCCGATTAACAACTCAGCCCAGCTTAACATGTTCTGTTTGGTTTTTTTTGTGATCTTGCTCCTTCTCAAACTTAATGTCAAACTCTATAATGTTATGGTCATCATTTTCAAGGTTCATTCCTTACTATCAGTTTATTAATCAATTCTGCCTTGTTATCCATTAGTAAATCTAGTAAGGCCTGTTCCTTTGTCGGATCTAACATACAATGGCTCAGGTTTTTGGATCAAGGGTGAATCAAAGGAGCTTTATATTCTTTACATTTAACACTCACCCACAGACTATCTATGGGCTTTTGCATTGGAACTTGCAGTAATTAGAATTCCATTTCAGTGCAGTGAACTTTAAGAAGGGACCACCTTAAGAGCAGACCACCTTAAGAGCTGTAAGTGAAGATCACCAGAGGAAGTGATGTTGCATCATACATAACCAGTGAGTTGTGGTGAAGCCCAACAGAGTGAGACATGTGTAGGTGTGCTCATGCAGTAACTGTTTGTATACATATATATGTTCTAGTTAGGTCATAATAAAAACCCACATTTTCTTTGAATATTACTTTAATTCCTGTGAGTCTTAAATTAGCTCACATTTTTTTCTTTTTATTCGTTCAGGGAATATGGGCATCGCTGGCTAGGCCAGCATTTATTGCCCATCCCTAATTGCCCTTGAGAAGGTGCTGGTGAGTTGCCTTCTTGAACCACTGCAGTCCTTGGGGTGTAGGTACACCAACAGTGCTTTTAGAGAGGGAGTGCCAGGATTCTGACCCAGCAAC
Organism: Heterodontus francisci; assembly: GCF_036365525.1. Classification (NCBI taxonomy): domain Eukaryota; kingdom Metazoa; phylum Chordata; class Chondrichthyes; order Heterodontiformes; family Heterodontidae; genus Heterodontus; species Heterodontus francisci. Next base: position 47,538,536 of record NC_090402.1, read on the forward strand.
AGTGAAGGAACAGCAGTACAGTTACAAGTCAGGATGGTGTGTGGCTTGGAGGGGAACTTGCTGGTGTTCCCATGCATCTGCTGCCCCTATCCTTCCAGGTGGTAGAGGTCACAGGTTTGGAAGATGCTGTCAAAGGTGCATTGGTGAGTTACTGCAGTGCATGTTGTAGATGGTACACACTGCGGCTACTGTGCTTCGGTGGTGGAGGGAGTGAATGCTGAAGATGGTGGATGGGGTGTCAATCAAGCGGACTGCTTTGTCTTGGATGGTGTCGAGCTTCTTGAGTGTTGTTGGAGCTGCACCCATTCAGGCAAGTGGAGAGTATTCCATCACACTCCTGTCTTGTGCCTTGTAGATGGTGGAAAGGCATTGGGGAGTCAGGAGGTGAGTTACTCGCCACCGAATTCCCAGCCTCTGATCTGCTCTTGTAGCCACAGTGTTTATGTTGCTGGTCCAGTTCAGTTTCAGGATGTTGATAGTGAGGGATTCAGCAATGGTAATGCCATTGAACGTCAAGGGGAGATGGTTAGATTCTCTCTTGTTTGAGATAGTTATTGCCTGGCACTTGTGTGGCGCGAATGTTATGTGCCACTTATCAGCCCAAGCCTGGATGTTGTCCAGGTCTTGCTGCATATGGACATGGGCTGCTTCAGTATCTGAAGAGTCATGAATGGTGCTGAACATTGTGTAATCATCAACGAATATCCCCACTTCTGACCTTATGATGGAGGAAAAGTCATTGATGAAGCAGCTGAAGATGGTTGGGCCTATGACACTAGCCTGAGGAACTCCTGTAGTGATGACCTGGACTGAGATGATTGACCTCCAACAACCATAACCTTTCTGCTAGTTATGACTCCAACCAGTGGACAGTTTTCTCCCTGATTCCCATTTACTCCAGTTTTGTTCGGGCTCCTTGATGCCATACTCAGTCTAATGCTGTCTTGATGTCAAGGGCAGTCACTCTCACCTCACCTTTGAAATTCAGCTCTTTTGTCTATATTTGGACCAAGGCTGTAATGATGTCAGGAGCTGAGTGGCCCTGGCGGAACCCAAACTGAGCATCAGTGAGCAGGTTATTGCTGAGCAAGTGCTGCCTGATTGCACTGTCGATGTCTCCTTCCATCACTTTGCTGATGATTGGGAGTAGACTGATAGGGAGGTAATTGGCCTGGTTGGATTTGTCCTGCTTTTTGTGCCCAGGACATACTTGGGCAATTTTTTGCCCAGTGGATGCCAGTGTTGTAGCTGTACTGGAACAGCTTGGCTAGGGGCGTGGCTAGATTTGAGCACAGGTCTTCAGTACTATTGCCACAATATTGTCAGAACACATAGCCTTTGCAGTATTCAATGCCTTCAGCCATTTCTTGATATCACGTGGGGTGAATCGTCACTGCTGGCTGAAGATTGTTGCAAATGCTTCAGGCAATGCCTTTTGCACTGATTTTCTGGGCTCCCCCATCATTGAGGATGGGGATGCTTATAGAGCCTCCTCCCCCTGTTAGTTGTTTAATTGTCCACAACCACTCACAACTGGATGTCATATCAAAGGAACAAGTAATATTGCATGGTGGCAGTAGTGGGATATATTTTTTCTGAAGGCCACCAAATATTACATTGTGGAAACATTTGATTTTTTCTGAAGAACACACGAGAGAGAACAAAGAACAGCAGGCCACCTACCTGGAATGGTTGATGATCTGGCAGGACAGCAATTAGCAGCAGACCCCACAACACTACAGTGAACTAGGAGCACCAACAGGACCCTGGGAGATGTTGAAACACTGTGAGTACAGTGGGTAATTTTCCAGGAGATCGAAGCTTTCATCTAATCTGGCAGTGGGTCGAAAACTTTGAAAAGCAGAAGCTGAAGCCATTACTGTTTTGAATTTCCCATTTTTTTTTTTGTTTTGTGGGCAGGGCCCAAGCTGTAAAGAGCAGGAAGAACTACACAGCGCCATTGGAGAGCCAGCACAAAGAAATAGGCTGGTTGTGACAGCTGCTGGTAGTGCAAGCTGCAGCCCAATTAAAAAAAGCTCTCTGTTTAAAAAAATCTGAGTTTAAAAAAAAATTAACAGTTCTGTAAACAATGAGCTGATCTCTTGGTTTAAAAAAAACAAAGCTGTGTAAACAATGAAAGCTGTAGTCTCTCACCCTTAAAAGGGGCAGGCCTGCAAAAAATGAATCCATCTTAAAAAGGAAACAAAAACAAGCATGCCATGGAAAAAGAACACCTGTAAAAAGTCCTATATTTATAAAAGGTAGGATCATTAAGACAATGGCGTTCAGATATCTGGTTATAGATTGGAAGGTTTTGGACACAGCTTCTGAATTTAAACTGTTTCAACAGCATTGGAACTGTTTTTCCTGGATTACGAAGTGAGTAAACCAGAGAAATAACCTATCAAAATTAAGATAACACTGGGCAACAAAGGCCTGCAATGGATAAATACATCAGGATTGTCAGCTGAGTATCAGATGGATCCTAGCAAGCTATGGACATTCCTGAAGCAGCAACTGAAGGTGAAGTTAAGATGTCACTGTTAAGATTCCAGCAACGGCAGGAAGAGGCCCTTAATTCACCATCAATGTTGGCCTATCCCGCCCCGTGAAGATCGGGTCCGGCAATCTCGGTGTCAGGTTCCATGGTGGCCACTGCTGCTCCAGTTCGCTGCCCCGCCACCGCCATGGTACCCGACGTTAGGCTGCAAACAAAATCCAGCCCAACATTTGCAAGACAGGATGACAAATGCAGCAAAATGTATGCCAACACACCACAAAAGCCCAAGCCTGTACATCAGGTCAGCAGAGCGACAGATTACCAGGAGGATAAGGATGAAGTGCGAATCCATGCGAACAGTGAGCAGGCATTTCATATTGTTAATGAGGATCAGCATATCAATTCTATCACGCAATCTGAGGAATTCACCACAAAGAGGGGCAGGCATAAGCTCAGAGTAAAAATCGACACCAGAACCAGTACAAATATTCTGCCCATCTGTATCCTGTCATGCAGGCCCCGACCTGCCAAGAATGAGGTGCATTAATTTTGCCATGTGGACATTAAATTTCAAATTGTTGCTGGGAAGAAGAGAAGGCCTGTACCAAGGGATTTAAAGCCCCTGGCTGGAAAGACATTTTTGCATATCAACAGTCAGTGTTTGCAGACAAAGAACCATTCCCTGACACAGGGAGGCTGTGGTGTAGTGGTAATGTCACTGGACTTGTGATCCAGGGTATTGCTCTGGGGACATGGGTTCTAATCCCAACACAGCAGAAGGTGGAATTTGAATTCAATTAACAAATCTGGAATTAAAAGCTAGTCTAATGATGGCCATGACACCATTGTCGATTGTTGTAAAAACCCATCCGGTTCACTCATGCCCTTTTGGTAAGGAAATTGTCTGGCCTACATGTGACTCCAGACCCACAGCAATGTGGTTGACTCTTACATGCCCTCTGAAATGGCCTAGCAAGCCACTCAGTTGTATCTAACCGCTACGAAGTCAATAACAAGGAATGAAACCGGACGGACCACCCGGTATTGACCGAGGCACCGGAAACGACAACGGCAAACCCAGCACTGCCGACCCTGCAAAGTCCTCCTGACTAACATCTGGGGGCTTGTGCCAAAGTTGGGAGAGCTGTCCCACAGACTAGTCAAGCAACAGCCTGACATAGTCATGCTCACGGAATCATACCTTACAGACAATGTCCCAGACACTGCCATCACCATCCCCCGGTATGTCCTATCCCACCAGCAGGACAGACCCAGCAGAGGTGTTGGCATGGTAAGGAGGGAGTTGCCCTGGGAGTCCACAACATCGATTCTGGACCCCATGAAGACTCATGGCATCAGGTCAAACATGGACAAGGAAACCTCCTGCTGATTACCACCTACCGCCCTCCCTCAGCTGATGACTCAGTACTCCTCCATGTTGAACACCACTTGGAGGAAGCACTGATGGTGGCAAGGGCACAGAATGTACTCTGGATGGGGACTTCAATGTCCATCACCAAGAGTGGCTCGGTAGCACCACTACTGACCAAGCTGGCCGAGTCCGAAAGGACATATCTGCTAGACTGGGTAGGCGGCAGGTGGTGAGGGAACCAACAAGAGGGGAACACATATTTGACCTCATCCTCCCCAATCTGCCTGCTGCAGATGCATCTATCCATGACACTATTGGTGGGAGTGACCACTCGCCTTCACATTGAGGATACCCTCCTTTGAGTTGTGTGGCACTACCACCGTGCTAAATGGGATAGATTTCAAACAGATCTAGCAATGCAAAACTGGGCATCCATGAGGTGCTGTGGGCCATCAGCAGCAGCAGAATTGTACTCAACCACAATCTGTAACCTCATGGCCCAGCATATCCCCCACTCTACCTTTACCATCAAGCCAGGAGACCAACCCTGGTTCAATGAAGAGGGCATGCCAGGAGCAGCACCAGGCATACCTCAAAATGAGGTGTCAACCTGGTGAAGCTACAACGCAGGACTATGTGCGTGCCAAACTGCGTAAGCAGCATGCGATAGACAGAGCTAAGCGATCCCATGACCAATGGATCAGATCTGCAGTCCTGCCACATCCAGCCCAGAATGGTGGTGGACTATTAAACAACTAACTGGAGGATGTGGCTCCACAAATATCCTAATCCTCAATCATGGGGGAGCCCAGCAAATCAGTGAGAAAGATAAGGCTGAAGCATTTGCACCAATCTTCAGCCAGAAGTGCCAAGTTGATGATCCATCTCGGCCTCCTCCTGAAGTCCCCGGCATCACAGATGCCAGACCTCAGCCAATTCAATTCACTCCACATGATATCAAGAAACGACTGAAGGCACTGGATACTGCAAAAGCTATGGGCCGTGACAATATTCTGGCAATAGTACTGAAGACCTGTGCTCCAGATCTTGCCGTGCCCCTAGCCAAGCTGTTCCAGTACAGCTACAACACTGGCATCTACCCTGCAATGTGGAAAATTGCCCAGGTATGTCCTGTACACAAAAAGCAGGTCAAGTCCAACACAGCCAAATACTGCCCCATCAGCCTACTCTCAATCATCAATAAAGTGATGGAAGGTATCATCAACAGTGCCATCAAGCGCACTTACGTAGCAATAACCTGCTCAGTGACGCTCAGTTTGGGTTCCGCCAGGGCCACTCACCTCCTGACCTCATTACAGCCTTGGTTCAAACATGGACAAAAGAGCTGAACTCAAGAAGTGAGGTGAGAGTGACTGCCCTTGACATCAGGGCAGGATTTGACTGGGTATGGCTTCAAGGAGCCCTAGCAAAACTGAGGTCAATGGGAATCAGGGGGAAAATCCTCCGCTGGATGAAGTCAAACCTAGCACAAAGGAAGATGGTTGTGCTTGTTGCAGGTTAATCATCGGAGCTCCAGGACATCACTGCAGGAGTTCCTCAGGGTAGTGTCCTAGGCCCAAACATCTTCAGCTGCTTCATCAATGACCTTCCTTCAATCATAAAGTCAGAAGTAGGGATGTTCGCTGATGATTGCACAATGTTCAGCACCATTCATGACTCCTCAGATACTGAAGCAGTCCATGTAGAAATGCAGCAAGACTAGCACACGAGTCCCAGGCAATGCATGCCACACGAGTCCCAGGCAATGACCTTCTCCAACGAGAGAGAATCTAGCCATCTCCCCTTGACATTCAATGGCATTACCATTGCTGAATCCTCCACTATCAACATCCTAGGGGCTACCATTTACCAGAAACTGAACTGGAGTAGCCATATAAATACCATGGCTACAAGAGCAGGTCAGAGGCTAGGAATCCTGCGGTGAGTAACTCACCTCCTGACTCCTCAAAGCCTGTCCACCATCTACAAAGCACAAGTCAGGAGTGTGATGGAATACTCTCCATTTTCCTGGATGAATGCAGCTCCAATAACACTCTAGAAGCTCGACACCATCCAGGACAAAGCAGCCCACTTGATTGGCACCCGAACTACAAACATTCACTCCCTCCACCACCGATGCACAGTGGCAGCAGTGTGTACCATCTACAAGATGCACTGCAACAATGCACCAAGGCTCCTTAGACAGCACCTTCCAAACCTGCGACCTCCACCAACTAGAAGGACAAGAACAGCAGATGCATGTGAATATCACCATCTGCAAGTTCCCATCCAAGTCACACACCATCCTGACTTGGAACTATATCTCCCTTCCTTCACTGTCGCTGGATCAAAATCCTGGAACTGCCTTCCTAACAGCACCGTGGGTCTACCTAACCCAACTGGACTGCAGCGGTTCAAGAAGGCAGCTCACCACCACCTTCTCAAGGGCAATTAGGGATGGGCAATAAATGCTGGCCTGGCCAGTGACGCCCACATCTCATGAATGAATAAAAAGAATACAAACCACAAAGCCAGAAGTGGTTATACCAGTCAGTCACATGACTACCCTGCTTGCCAACTTGGGGAGTTTTAAGTTGCAGAGACAGTGTTTGAACTCGTAGAAAGTAGAATGCTCCGGGACTGATGCAGACCTCCTCTCCCGCTCCCATCTCTTTCTCACGGAACTCCAAAAACCCACTGAAGACATATGAGCCAAGAGAGAAAAGTCTCCTATATTGAACAAGGTTTAAGAAGAATACTGGGCCCCAACAGAAAGCAAGAACTACCTATAATCAAGGACTATACAGTGAGCTCACAGACCCATTACAAAAACTCTTCAGATATTGCCTCAAACCTTTCCACTTTATTTCTTCTGCTCTTTTCTGTCTCTATCTCCATGTGTGTATCGCATATGCATGCTAGCATGGACACGTCATGTATCCGTAGGCATAAATCGAATTAGAGTTTAAGTTTAATAAATGTCACTTTTCTTCTTTGAACCTAAGAAAAATTGTATTTGGGAAGCAGTGAACAAGGATTCACCAAGGGGTGCTAAAAACATAGTGTGTTTAAAAATAAAACCCTGTTACAGTAAGACCAGGTGAAGGCTGAAAAGGAACCCTAGACCCCTTTCTCACCTGGTCGTAACAATCCTGAAGGACATCCTGCCTACAATGGCTCTCCAATCAAATGCATTAGAACAATAACCTTACGGTGTGGCTATGGGAGCGCTGAATAGCTATCACCAATGTTTTATACTGTAGACACAACTGGACCAGCTGTTGCAGGACCTCCAGTATGTCAAGCTCTACAAATCGTCATAACACATGAAGTTAGTAATGCACCAAAGATGGTAGAAAATACCCAGGTTGAGTGTATGGGGTCAGTCCATGTAAAGGACGACATAAAGGCTGGGAGTCTTGACACAAAGAGGCAAAAAGACCAGGAGTCTCTCCTTGGGCTTCAGTTCGTTGCAGCAAGTACCCGGAGGCCAGTGATCAGTGATGTTGCCAGTTATCATTTTTCTACACTGTCTAAAAAGGGAAGATGAAGGCATCATATGACAGGCAAGCAGGACCAGAATTAGCTCAATTGCGAGTAGGACAGAAGATTAGAGTCCTCAATCATGTGCTGGGAACTTGGTATCCTGCAGAGGTTGCTAGGATATGAGCCCAGATTATACGAGGTCCAGGCACCCAATGGTTCAATTCTCAGACAGAACTGAAGTCAACGAAGAGAGCTGCATGACAACACTACATATGACAAAGACATGTTCAAAGACAAAGTCTGAAGATGTACGTACAGAGGCTTCAAGCACAGAGGAAGAACATGCCAGCAGAGTTCTGTGTCACCAGTGTTTCAGAGGAGTCATCAGGATGAGCTCAGCTCTGGGAAGAGATTCACTATCAGAAGATCGGATGAATAAGCAAACCTCCTCTATGTTTTAGAAAGTGTTAAACATGCTAATTTGTAAATAACATTTTGTTTTAATCATGTATAGTTAATCCTAACTGAAACATCATTGTATATTGTACATATGTTTTTATCTTTGGAAAAAGGGGGATGTTGTGGGATGACCTTAAGGGACTATCTTAAGAGCGGACCACCTTAAGAGCTGTAAGTGACGATCACTAGAGGAAGTGATGTCACATCACACATGACCAGTTAATTGTGGGTGGAGCCCAACAGAGTGAGACATGTGTAGGTGCGCTCGTGCAGAAACTGGTTATATATACGTGTTCTAATTTTTATTTTATTTTAGTTTTTATTCTAGTTTTTAGAGAATTTATATATACATGTTCATAGCGCCTTGGGCGCTATGGCAATGGAAGGATGAATGAGAATGGGCAGAGACTGCTGGAGCTGTGTACCTATCACAACCTCTGCATCACCAACTCATTCTTTCATATTAAACCCTGTCACCAGGTTTCATGGAGACACCCAAGATTACATCGTTGGCACCAGCTGGACCTCATCGTCACAAGGCGATGCCTCCAAGGCGGCACAGTGGCGCAGTGGTTAGCACCGCAGCCTCACAGCTCCAGTGACCCGGGTTCAGTTCTGGGTACTGCCTGTGCAGAGTTTGCAAGCTCTCCCTGTGACCGCGTGGGTTTTCGCCGGGTGCTCCGGTTTCCTCCCACAGCCAAAGACTTGCAGGTTGATAGGTAAATTGGCCGTTATAAATTGCCCCTAGAATAGGTAGGTGGTAGAGGAATATAGGGACAGGTGGGGATGTGGTAGGAATATGGGATTAGTGTAGGATTAGTATAAATGGGTGGTTGTGGGTCGGCACAGACTCGGTGGGCTGAAGGGTCTGTTTCAGTGGTGTATCTCTAAATAAAATAAAATAAATAAACAGTGTTCAAATCACACGCAGCTTCCACAATGCGGACTGTGACACTGACCACTCCCTGGTGGGCAGCAAAGTTAGACTCAAACTAAAGAAGCTACATCATTCCAAACAGAAGGGCCGCCCGCGCATCAACACTAACAGAATTTGTTATCCACAGCTGTTACATTAGATTCGAAATTCACTTGAAAAAGCCCTTCAAAACACTCCTGCAGGAGATGCAGAGACGAAGTGGGCCCACATCAGAGTCGCCATCTATGACTCAGCAATGACCAACTTTGGCAAACGTGAGAAGCAGAATGCCGACTGGTTTCACTCTCACTTTGAAGAGCTGGAACCTGTCATAGCCACTAAACGCACTGCACTGTTGAACTACAAGAAAGCCCCCAGTGAGTTAACATCTATAGCACTTAAAGTAGCCAGAAGCGCTGCACAAAGAACAGCCAGGCACTGTGCAAATGACTACTAGCAACACCTATGCAGTCATATTCAGCTAGCCTCTGACACCGGAAACATCAGAGGAATGTATGATGGCATTAAGAGAGCTTTTGGGCCAACCATCAAGAAGATCGCCCCCCTCAAGTCTAAATCAGGGGAAACGATCACTGAACAACGCAAGCAAATGGACCACTGGGTGGAGCACTACCTAGAACTGTATTCCAGGGAAAATGTTGTCACTGTGACCACCCTCAATGCAGCCCAGTCTCTGCCAGTCATGGATGAGCTGGACAAACAGCCAACAAAATCGGAACTCAGTGATGCCATTGATTCTCTAGCCAGTGGAAAAGCGCCTGGAAAGGACGGCATTACCCCTGAAATAATCAAGAGTGCCAAGCCTGCTATGCTCTCAGCACTCCATGAACTGCTTTGCCTGTGCTGGGATGCGGGAGCAATACCACAGGACATGCGCGATGTCAATATCATCACCCTCTGTAAGAACAAGGGTGACCGCGGTGACTGCAACAACTACCGTGGAATCTCCCTGCTCAGCATAGTAGAGAAAGTCTTCACTCGAGTCGTTTTAAACAGACTCCAGAAGCTGGCTGAGCGTGTCTACCCTGAGGCACAGTGCAGCTTTCAAGCAGAGAGATCGACCATTGACATGCTGTTCTCCCTTCTCCAGCTATAGGAGAAATGCCGCGAACAATGGATGCCCCTCTACGTTGCTTTCATAGATCTCACCAAAGCCTTTGACCTCGTCAGCAGACATTGTCTCTTCAGACCACTAGCAAAGATCGGATGTGCACCAAAGCTACTAAGTATCATCACCTCATTCCATGACACTATGAAAGGCACAGTTCAGCATAGCGGTGCCTCATCAGACCCCTTTCCTATGCTGAGTGGTGTGAAACAGGGCTGTGTTCTCGCACATACACTGTCTGGGATCTTCTTCTCACTGCTGCTCTCACATGCGTTCACGTCTTCAGAAGAAGGAATTTTCCTCTACACAAGATCAGATGGCAGGTTGTTCAATCTTGCCCATCTTAGAGCGAAGACCAAAGTACAGAAAGTCCTCATCAGGGAACTCCTCTTTGCTGACAATGTTGCATTAACATCCCACACAGAAGAGTGTCTGCAGAGACTCATCAACAGGATTGCGGCTGCCTGCAACGAATTTGGCCTAACCATCAGCCTCAAGAAAACAAACATCATGGGACAGGATGTCAGAAATTCTCCATCCATCAAGATCAGCTACCACGCTCTGGAAGTGGTTCAAGAGTTCACCTACCTGGGCTCAACTATCACCAGTAACCTGTCTCTCAATGCAGAAATCAACAAGTGCATGGGAAAGGCGGCCGCTGCTATGTCCAGACTGGCCAACAGAGTGTGGGAAAATGGTGCACTGGACACGGAACACAAAAGTCTGAGTGTTTCAAGCCTGTGTCCTCAGTACCTTGCTCTACGGCAGTGAGGCCTGGACAACATCTGTCAGCCAAGAGTGACGTCTCAACTCAATCCATCTTCGCTGCCTTCGGAGAATCCTGGGCATCAGGTGGCAGGACCGCATCTCCAACACAGAAGTCCTTGAGGCGGCCAACATCCCCAGCTTATACACCCTACTGAGCCAGCGACGCTTCAGATGGTTTGGCCATGTGAACATGGAACATGGCAGGATTCCCAAGGACGCATTGTACAGCGAGCTTGTCACTGGTATCAGACCCACCAGCCGTCCATGTCTCCGCTTTAAAGATGTCTGCAAACGCGACATGAAGTCCTGTGACATTGACCACAAGTCGTGGGAGTCAGTTGCCAGTGATCGCCAGAGCTGGCGGGCAGCCATAAAGGTGGGGCTAAAGAGTGGCGAGTCGAAGAGACTTCGCAGTTGGCAGGAAAAAAGACAGAAGTGCAAGGAGAGAGCCAACTGTGTAACAGCCCCGGCAACCAATTTTATCTGCAGCACCTGTGGAAGAGTCTGTCACTCTAGAATTGGCCTTTATAGCCACTCCAGGCGCAGCTCCACGAACCACTGAAGAAGAAGAAGAAGAAGAGTTAGGTTACAATAAAAACCCTTGTTTTCTTTGGATAGTAATTGGAGTCCTGTGAGTCTTACAATAGTTCACATATCAAAGGAACATGTAATATTACAGGACCTGTGCAAGCAGGGCATGCAACTGTGTATCTATTTAACCAATCAGATTTAAGAATCCTTACTGAGCCACATAAAGTCTAAATCAGGAAGTGTAGATTAGAATATTTAATTCAATGTCAAATCATGTACAGAAAGTGAATTAAAGAGAAAGACCTAATTAAGCAAGCAAGATAAAAGAGACAAAAAAAACAAAAATTACATTTTTTAAAACCTCCAACAATAATTAAAGTCTGAAGGAATGAGACTCCACCCTCATGAAAGTTAATTTTCAGTCCCAGAGAGGTTGTTTGACAGAAATTACAACTTAACACACTGTTAAAAATCCACTTATACCAGAATGGACCAGACCTAACTTTTTCTGGTGCTTTTAATGGGTACGTACTGCAATTTCACACATTCCATGTGGTTAAATGGATAAGGTATCGGTATAGTGAAGCCTCTGGAGAAACAGGGTAACTCGGACAGCAACATCCTAATTTCTGCCTTTAACTGCGTCTGTGCGATAGCTGGAAGTTGCTGTCCAATTTACTCTTTAATAACAATGAGCGCTGATAGTTCATGCAATATCCAGAACAAGGTGATAGGTGACATGACTGATGCTGCCAAATGAGTCACATAGAGCCTGACTTCACGGACATTGCATCAGTCAGAGTAGAGCACCTTCTTCTGTTACCAAAATTATCATTGCTCTTGACTGGTGAGCTCCAACAGAGAATTATCAGGAATGTACTCTGAGCAAGATAATCACAGATCATCAGACACTACAGGAACTCGACACGCTGGGCTGAATTTCTTTGCTGATGGTGAAGTCCCGCCACCGGGCCCAAAGCGGGGGCTGAGCCCGCTCAGCCAGCGGGCAGTACCTTGAGCGGAATATTGATGGTAGCGGCCAATTGAGATACCACCACTGGGACTGCCAACCAATTAAGGGTGACAGTCTGCTCCGAAGAGCTGGCGGCCCAATCAGAGGGCTGGCAGTACAGCAGCAATTGCTGACATGCAACTCCAGGATGAGGGCATCTCAATGGCAGGGCACCCTCGAAGACAGGTCAGTGTGGTTGGGGGAATCCGGAGACTGGCAGCCAGGCCCTGACAATCGGAGGCCGTGGAGCACCTGTGTCGCTGTTGCCGCAAGAGCGGCCATTTTGTCGGGGGCCCCACCATAGGCCAAACAGCGCTTATCAAGGAGGCCCTCCTACAAGGAACCTGCTGGGAGGCCACCAGGGGTCACCCAGAGCTCTCCCCACATGGCGAGGTGCCCTCCTGATTGAATTTATTTCTCTTCCTATTGGTATTTTCCCTCTTTTTGATGGTATTCACCTTTTCTGCTCGTATTTGTCTCTCTGTAAGTACTTTTTTTTTATTCATTCATGGGATGTGGGCATCACTGGCTATGCCAGCATTTATTGCCCATCCCTAATTGCCCTTGAGAAGGTGATGGGGAGCTGCCTTCTTGAACCGCTGCAGTCCATATGAGGTAGGTACACCCACAGTGCTGTTAGGAAGGGAGTTCCAGGATTTTGACCCAGCGACAGTGAAGGAACGGTGATATAGTTCCAAGTCAGGATGGTGTGTGACTTGGATGGGAACTTGCAGGTGGTGATGTTCCCATGCATCTGCTGCTCTTGTCCTTCAAGGTGGTAGAGGTCGTGGGTTTGGAAGGTGCTGTCCAAGGAGCCTTGGTGAGTTGCTGCAGTGCATCTTGTAGATGGTACACACTGCTGCCACTATGCATCGGTGGTAGAGGGAGTGAATGTTTGTGGATGGGGTGCCAATCAAGCGGGCTGCTTTGTCCTGGATGGTGTCGAGCTTCCTGAGTGTTGTTGGAGCTGCACCCATCCAGGCAAGTGGAGAGTATTCCATCACACTCCTGACTTGTGCCTTGTAGATGGTGGACAGGTTTTGAGGAGTCAGGAGGTGAGTTACTCGCCACAGGATTCCTAGCCTCTGACCTGCTCTCGTAGCCACAGTATTTATATGGCTACTCCACTTCAGCTTCTGGTCAATGGTAGCCCCTAGGATGTTGATAGTGGAGGATTCAGCAATGGTAATGCTGTTGAATGTCAAGGGGAGATGGTTAGATTCTCTCTTGTTGGAGATGGTCATTGCCTGGCACTTATGTGGCGCGAATGTTACTTGCCACTTATCAGCCTAAGCCTGGATATTGTCCAGGTCTTGCTGCATTTCTACATGGACTGCTTCAGTATTTGAGGAGTCGCGAATGGTGCTGAACATTGTGCAATCATCAGTGAACATCCCCACTTCTGATCTTATGATTGAAGGAAGGTCATTGATGAAGCAGCTGAAGATGGTTGGGCCTAGGACACTACCCTGAGGAACTCCTACAGTGATGTCCTGGAGCTCAGATGATTGACCTCCAACAACCACAACCATCTTCCTTTGCACTAGGTATGACTCTAACCAGCAGAGAGTTTTCCCCCTGATTCCCATTGACTCCAGTTTTGTTAGGGCTCCTTGATGCCATACTCAGTCAAATGCTGCCTTGATGTCAAGGGCAGTCACTCTCACCTCACCTCTTGAGTTCAGCTCTTTTGTCCATGTTTGAACCAAGGCTGTAATGAGGTCAGGTGCTGAGTGGCCTTGGCGGAACCCAAACTGGGTATCACTGAGCAGGTTATTGCTAAGCAAGTGCTGCTTGATGGTACTGTTGATGACACCTTCCATCACTTTGCTGATGATTGAGAGTAGGCAGATGGGGCAGTAATTGTCCGGGTTGGACTTGTCCTGCTTTTTGTGTACAGGACATACCTGGGCAATTTTCCACATTGTCAGGTAGATGCCAGTGTTGTAGCTATACTGGAACAGTTGGCTAGGGGTGCGGCAAGTTCTGGAGCACAGGTCTTCAGTACTATTGCCGGAATATTGTCAGGGCCCATAGCCTTTGCAGTATCCAATGCCTTCAGTCATTTCTTGATATCACGCGGAGTGAATTGAATTGGCTGAAATCTGGCATTTGTGGTGCTGGGGACTTCAGGAGGAGGCCGAGATGGATCATCAACTTGGCACTTCTGGCTAAAGATTGATGCAAATGCGTCAGCCTTATGTTTCGCACTGATGTGCTGGGCTCCCCCATCATTGAGGATGGGGATATTTGTGGAGCTACCTCCTCCAGTTAGTTGTTTAATTGTCCACCATCATTCTTGGCTGGATGTGGCAGGACTGCTGAGCATAGATCTGATCCATTGGTTATGAGATCACTTAGCTCTGTCTATTGCATGCTGCTTATGCAGTTTGGCATGCAAGTAGTCCTGTGTTGTAGCTTCACCAGGTTGACACCTCATTTTGAGGTATGCCTGGTGCTGCTTCTGGCATGCCCTCCTGCACTCTTCATTGAACCAGGGTTGGTCTCCTGGCTTGATAGTAACGGTAGAGTGGGGATTTGCTGGGCCATGAGGTTACAGATTGTGGTTGAGTACATATGCCTGTATATGTCTCTTTTACTGCTGGTATCTGTCTCTCTTTTTGCTTATGTTTGCCTTTCATTCTCCTGGTGTCTGTAGAATTTGCCTCTCATTCTCTTGGAGAATGAGTAATGCAGCATCTGCTGGCATTTTTATTTGCCTTTTACCGAGTGTCCACTGCTATTTCACTTTCTGATTCTGATAATATTTGACCCTCTTATTTGCAGGTCTTTGTCTTTTTCAATCTGTCTCTCTTACTACAGGTATTTGCCTCTTTGCTGCATGTGCAACAATCCATTGATGTTCAGCTCTTCTATTGCTGGGTTTTGCCTCATTTTATTGGTATTTGGATATCCTGTTAGTACTCTGTGGTCTTTCTACAATAACTGTCTTTTTTAGTGGTAGAACTTGGGTTGATTTTGACTAAAATTCACTACTCATTTTGGTGAAGTTTGATTAGTTCTCATGGCATTTGTCTTTTTTGCCTCCTGTTCATCTCTTTTTCTGCCAGCAATGTCTTCCCTTGGCTCTCCTTCCTTGTTTCAATGGGGTACAGCAACAACAGTGACAAAACTACTTAGATGAAACACATTTCAATTTTTCTTATTCTTTCATGGGATATGAGTGTTACTGGCAGGGCCAGCATTTGTTGCCCATCCCTAACTGCTCTTGAGAAGGTGGTGGTGAGCCACCTTCTTGAACCGCTGCAGTCTGTGTGAAAGGGAGTTTCAGGTTTTTGACCCAGTGACAATGAAGGAACGGTGATATAGCTCCAAGTCAGAATGGTGTGTGAATTGGAGGGAAATGTGCAGGTCGTCATGTTCCCATGCATCTGCTGCTAATTGGCAGAGGTCCCAGGTTTGGAAGGTACTGTTGAAGGAGCTTCGGCGCATTCCTGTATTGCATCTTGTAGATGGTACGAACTGCTACCACTGAGCGCTAGTGATGAAAGGGGTGAATGTTTAAGGTGGTGGATGAGATGCAGATCAAGGGGCCTGTTTTGCCTTGCATGGTGTCAGGCTTCTTGAGTGTTTTTGGAGCTGCGCTCATCCAGGCCAGTGGAGAGTATTCCATCACACTCCTAACTTGTGCCTTGTTGTTATGACCTGAGTAAGACTGTTAACATGAAAAATACGAGATATGAACCCCCAGACCAATCTAAAGAATTACATGATGAGATTTCACATTTTAAGTGTTTTATTATAACAACTAAACTAAGATAAATTCCCATTAACTAAATAGTACTTTGTAAGTAGCTGATGCCCTAAATTACAAAGAAATGTGTTTTCTTTACTTATTAAAATACTTGAAAACTTCACATCATACTTATACTCCACACAGTTCTTCTTGATGGCGAAATTCTTTGTGGTTAAATGTCCCAAACTCCCCCCAGTTGCAATGGGTTGGATCTCCCAGACCTTTTCAAAAATCAATGTCCTCTTTGCTCACTGCTCTGAGCACTTCTGACCTGAACGTCCATGAATAAGGTGTTTCCCGGTGATCCTATTGGTCTTCCACTTCTTCGCAAGTTTCAACTTTCAAAACAGGTTCAAGTCTTCGCAGCCTTTCGCTGTATCAGGCTTCTGAGAGCAGTTGTCCCCTCTATCTCTCTCTCTCTCGAGGCTGTAACCCCACCAGTTGTCTTCCTTACAGCCTGCTCTCAGGCTGCAACTGCTGAGTTCCCTTCTTACAACCTGCCTTGGGGCCACAACCACTGGTTTCCTCTCTTATAGGCTGTCTGCCTTCACAAAAACTGTCACATTTATCTGGACTCAAAAGTCAATAGCTTATTATCCTGTTCCAATATGCAAAGTCCAGAAGTCTGGTTTCACAGAGCCACCTGGGCCTTTCATTTCCCAGATGTTAACAGCTGCTTGGTACATTTGTATCTTCAGAATCACTGACCCCCTTGTTTATGATCCGAAAGTCTGGGACAGCCAAAACCCATTGTTGTTCAGGTGTTGTACCCCTGCAGTCTCTTTTTCAAAAAAAGTCTTTGATCTGTCTTCTCCTTTAGCAGAGTGGATGTGAGGTCACCTGACCTTCCAAACTCCATCTTAATTTTTTAAAGGAGGAGAGAGAGAGATGGAGAGGCTGAGATGATTATAGAGGGAATTCTAGACTGTGGGCCTAGATTGTTTAAGGCATGGCCCACAATCATGAGGGGAAGGGAAGTAGGATCCACAAGAGGCCAGGGTTGGAGGAATGCAGTGTTCTGGAATGGGAGAAGGGAAATAGTGCTGGAGGAGGTTACAGAGATTGGGATGGGCAAGGCCTTGGAGGGATTGGCCTTGGCCTTTGCTCCTGCCACAAGGTAGCAAGGTCAGGATTGGAGAGATGAAGGCTACAAAAACTTTCAAACCGTGACCATGTCGATTATATTAGATTCATGGCCACTAGTGAACTTCCAGCACTGATTCAGCTTGAGGTTGTGGGATCAGAGGTGGGTCATTAATTTATACATGTCAGGCACTACAGGTCCATCTCTGCAGCCCACCTGCCCCACACTAGTAAGTCTGGCATGTGCCTGGCTTGAGGGAGGAGTGTTTCCCCAGAATCCACAATCACATCCTTTTTGGAGCAGCCATGTCACTAGCCTGGCCTGGAAACCCAGCTTATGCCCATCCGGAAGCTGGAACACTCATCTCACTGGGAGTACCGGTCTCTGGTACTGTATCTCCAATGAGCTTGGAAGCGTAAACTCCACATTGTCGGCGTCTCCGCCACTGTCAGATCTGTTCTTGACGATACTTACCTTGCAAGGGGCCAGTCGGAGATTCCACCCTTTATAAGGCAGGCCAGTAGATCCTGGAAGTAGAGGAAAGCCAGCACATTTGGGTCCCTTCCTCTTTTCTGCTAGGTTCTGCTGGTCGCCTGCCAGAGTAATGGACAGACTCCAGCTAAGCCCCTCACCCTAATGAAATTAGGGGCTCAGATTTGGGGTAGAGAGCATGATTTTGTGGGCAAAGTGGTTGGGGGTCAGATGCACTGAGGTCAATACCAGAAAGGTCAAGATCATAGCTAGAGAGGTAGGGCAGAGTAAACAAGATCAGGGTCACAATGGCTAAGGAGGAGGTGAGGGCAGAAAGACTTAGATCAACAGTCAAGATAGTATTGTTTTGGCAACAGAACCAAGTTGGGGACAATGTGAATGACTACAGAGCAGGAACAGACTAGCTCCTGTTAACCAATTATGTATTAATCAACCCGTTGTTAGCACAAACTGATTGGATGTGCAGGAATGGATAGGCATAGACGGACACTTATATACTTGTTAACAGTTGTGTGTGCATATGAATGTGCCTTGATACATTTTATCTATGTCATAGGAGTTATTAGCCATGATTCAGTTGGTAGCACTTTTGCCTCTGGGTTAGAAGGTTGTATGTTTAAGCCCCACTGCAGAGATTTGAGTACCAAATCTATGCTGTTACTTGCAGTGAGGGAGAGATGCACTGTTGGCGCTGCTTTCATTTAGATAAAGTGTTAAACCAATGCCCCATCTACCTTCTTGGATGGATGGAAAACCATAGCACTATTAGAAGAGCTGGAGTGTTCTCCCTGGTGGACTGGTCAACATTTATTTATCTTCAAACCCCACTTAAAAAAGCATATTATCTGGTCATTATCACATTACTGGTTATGGAAGCTTGCTGTATGTAAATTGGCTGCTGCATTTCTCTACATTACAAGATACTGCACTTCAATCGTGAAAGACAGTATGGAAATACAAGTTGTTTTGTGTATGAGTCTGTATGTCCATGGCTGTATGTAAGCACGCCTCTATGTATCTGTGTCCATGTTTGAGTCTGTGTGTGAATGCATATGTTTATATCCAGTGGTCTAGGTCTGCACCGAGAGTGGGGAAGGGGAAGAGTTACCACTTCCATTGACTTCGCATTTGTGATCCCTACAGCTGGATGGCTGCTGTATGAAACAGAGAGATGCAGACAGCGGGAGGTGTGGGGATGGGGGGAGCAGTGGTTGGCAGAATAATTAGCAGGAGGTTCCAGCCAAAAGACACGTTGAGAAATTGACATAATCATGAAGGAGCCAACTGGGGGTTGCAGAGTGATGTCACCAGATGATGTCAGCCTAGTAGGGCACCTCTCTGGAGGCTAAGAGGGCAGCGCTAGCAGCCAAATGCCATAAAGAACTGCTTCTGCCTCGTAAAGCTCTAGGAACTGAATGGTCTCTTGTTTTTATAGAGAGTGTTTATTGAGACAAGGCAAGGAATAAACTGTTATCCTTTCTTAATGTTGCTTAAAATTGGGCTTTCCCTTCAGGACAAATGAGACTGTTCCTCTGTCTCGTTCCATTAAAAAAACTGGGTGTGAAGTATTACATCAGTTAATTGGCTTTCAGTGAGAAAATTCTGGAACCAGAGCTGTTAACTCGTCGGTGCCCCTGAGGCTGCCGTTTGACATAACCCTTTAACCGCCAGCAGTCTCACTCAATAAGGCTTGCCTTCATGGCCACTGGCATCAATCACCCGTGGGATGTGTGCTGATTAGAAGCAAAAAGCTAAAATAAACGGAACTTCTGCCAAGCCTGATAAATAAATTGTATAATTCAAGATAGCCTGCTATGAACAGTGCTGGGATAGCAAGCTCTGCTACTTATTCCTAATGTGGAACACTCTGAAATTCCCTCCGAAGAAGTCTTCTCTCCCACTGTTGTTGAGATGGTACCCAATATTCTTGTAGGTGGAACAATCCACTACTTCCCTCAAGATGGACCACTCCAGTCCTCCCCTCATTAAAATGGACTACTCCCCTTCTACCCCCTCATAATGAATCATCCCGTTACCCTCCACTTTGATCAGTGGAGCACTCTGTTGCAGCACTGTGCCTCCAATTACAGATGGGCAGAAGCCTGTAAGGTTCCAACTGGTGACGATGGATGTTAGCCCAAGCCAGATTGTGTGGGAGGGGAACATGTGACAGCCCAGCATTGCAAGCACCTCTAGCAGCATCCCAGTAAATGCACTGCACAACTGGGGGAGGGGTGTTACATTTTTTTAATGTTTTACATCAGCAATCCCTGTCTTCTAGAAAAAGAAATCAGCCACACACTTCCAGCCAGCCTATCAGCGTGATGCATGTAACTTGGCAGATTGTCCCACTGTATAACTAGCAAAAGCTTTCTGGGTAGAGCGCAGCCAGTGAACCAGGAGTCTGGCAGCGCAGTCACTGCCAAGCAACTGCAATTACAGCAGTAAGACCCACTTCCTATGAAGGAAATTAGATTGTGCTTTCCTCAAAATTTGCTAACAGTGCTTATTTTCTCCTTAAATATAAAAAATAGCTTTGAGAAATCATGAACGTCCCATAATTTAGTTAAGTACAGGGCAGTAGAGTGGCCTTTTGCCATTGAACAATCTGTGTACAACATTCACTGGCCTGTAAAACTAAGAGTTAATCACAATAGATTTTGTTTTCCCACAGGAAGAGGGAAATGAGAGAGTGAGGCCCCTTGACTCTCATCATTCTCATATAACTCCCTGTGGTCAGTTTAAGAGCAGTGTTGAAAGGAAGACCAGAGGTAATACCTTCAAATCTTGCCGCTGGGCATTCTGGCACAGTTTCTGGAGGTCAAACACCGGAGGTAATATTGTGATATGGATATTCCTATAGCAGCAGAGTCATGGAGAAGAACCTGATGAGACAGGGACAAAGGTTTCAAGCACAGGCAGCTTGTGCTTCAACAATGACCTTCCCTTGATCATAAAGTCAGAAATGGAACTGCTTGCTAATGAATGCATTTCTATTTGCAATTCCTCAGATAATGAAACAATTTGTGCTTATGCAGCAAGACCTGTACCTCATCCAGACTTCGGCTGATAAATGGTTAGTAACATTCACACCACACAATTGTCAGGAAATGCCGATCTGCAACAATAGAGAGTCTAACCACCTCCCTTTGGCAATACAATCATTGAATCTCCCACTATCAACTGCTAGGGGTCACCATTGACCAGAACTTCAACTGGGCCAGCCACATAAACATAATGGCTACTAGCGCAGGTCAAAGGCTGAGTATTTTACCACAAGTGGCTGAACTCCTGACTTCCCCAAAGCTTCTCTACCACTTACAGGGCACAAGTCAGGAGTGTGATGTAATATTCTCACTTGCCTGAATGACTGCTGCTCCAACAACTTTTAAGCTCAATAATATCCAAGGAAAAGGCCTGCTTGATTGCCACCCCATGCACTGACTTAAACATCCACTCCCTTCACCACCAGCATAACATGGCTGTACTGTCTACGGGGTTCACTGCACCAACTCATCAAGGCTTCTTTGTCAGCACCTCCCAAACCTGTTGCCAGGTCCCTCAGGTCCAGAATCCGGGAATTGACCTCCCTGGCCACCTGCTCCCACTCCAATCTGAGATGGTCCTTGCTTGAGGGCCGCCTGCCCCCTATGGAAACACAGCATCTCACTTCCTGCCCACCTCCACCACTAATGCCTCCAGCACTGCATCTGTCACTCTGGAACCCTCTCTCTGCCTTGGTGTTCAATTTTCAATGTTTTACATTGCAGCAATCTTCTTCAGCGCAGCTTCCCTTTAAAAGGGACCGTCCTGTCCTTAAGAAGAGCAGGCTGGCTGCACCATGTGATTTGTGAACAATGCTCCTCAGCTCCCCTGTTGAGTGCAGTGGGAGCCGGCAATGTTAACAAGATGATAACACGGGACCTACTGGGCCCAACACTACAACCATGCAGATGAGGTACACCAAGTTTGCCTGTTGCCCAC
Source organism: Heterodontus francisci (assembly GCF_036365525.1). Classification (NCBI taxonomy): domain Eukaryota; kingdom Metazoa; phylum Chordata; class Chondrichthyes; order Heterodontiformes; family Heterodontidae; genus Heterodontus; species Heterodontus francisci. The sequence continues at coordinate 47,560,026 of NC_090402.1, forward strand.
ATCGATCTGAACGGGCATGGACATGTCGCAAATCGCGACCCTTACACCCAAAAAAGAGGATAAACAAGTTTCAGCCCTGAGATTAGGGAAAGAGAAAAGATTAGAATACAATGCAAATGCATTTTTGCCTTTTTTTTGTAGCTAATCCCTCTATGCACCAGCTCCAAAAAGAGAGTACAATTGTGCGGAACACCTGCTCCCACCATTGAAAATTCCATCATTAGTGATTCACCCCCTGAATTTTACTTCTTTATTATCCCTGATCAACATTGGTTCCTGGACCGGCAAAGTGTCAAATTTAAAATTTTCATCCTTGTGTTCAAATCTCTCCAGGGCCTCGCCCCTCCTACCTCTGTAACCTCCTCCAGCCTTACAATCCCCCAAGAGCCCTGCGTCCCTCTAATTCTGATCCTTTATGCATCCTGATTTCCATCACTCCACCATTAGTGGCTGTGCCTTCAACTGTCTCAGTTCTAAGCTCTAAATTTCCTCCCTAAAGCTCTATGCCTTTCGACCTCTCTCACCTCCTTTAAGACATTCCTTAAAACCTGCCTCTTTGACCAAGCTTTTGGCCATCTGTTCTAACGTCTAATTGTGTGGCTCAGAGTAAAATTTTGTTTCATGCTCTTGTGGAGCATCTTGGAATGTTTTACCAAGTTATATAAATCTACGTTGTTGTTGTTTACTTTTGACTTAGACTTAAAATGTAGGGGCCATGATTAAGAAGTTTGCAGACGACACAAAAATTGGCTGTGTGGTTGATAGTGAGGAAGAAAGCTGTAGGCTGCAGAAAGTTATCAATGGACTGGTCAGGTGGGCAGAAAGATGACAAATGGAATTCAACCCGGAGAAGTGTGAGGAAATGCATTTGGGGAGGACAGACAAGGCAAGGGAATACACAATAAATGGTAGGATTATGAAAAGTGTAGAGTCATAGAGTCATACAGCACAGAAACAGGCCCTTTGGCCCATCGTGTCTGTGCCGGCCATCAAGCACTTACCTATCGTAATCCCATTTTCCAGCACTTGGCACGTAGCCTTGTATGCTATGGCATTTCAAGTGCTCATCTCAAAACTTCTTAAATGTTGTGAGGGTTCCTGCCTCTACCACCTCTTCAGGCAGTGCGTTCCAGATTCCAACCACCCGCTGGGTGAAAATATTTTTCCTCAAATCCCCTCTAAACCTCCTGCCCCTTACCTTAAATCTATGCCCTCTGGCACATTCGGACCCCGGAAGTGCAGAAGGTTTTAGTTTAGGCAGGCATCAAGATTGGCGCAGGCTTGGAGGGCCGAATTGCCTGTTCCTGTGCTGTACTGTTCTTTGTTCTTTGTTATTGACCCCTCTGCTAAGGGAAAAAGTTTCTTCCTATCTAATCTATCAATGCCTCTCATAATTTTGTATACCTCAATCATGTCCCCCCTTAGCCTTCTCTGCTCTAAGGAAAACAACCCTAGCCTTTTCAGTCTCTCTTCATAGCTGAAACGCTTCAGCCCAGGCAACATCCTGGTGAATCCCCTCTGCACCCTCTCGAGTGCAATCACATCCTTCCTTTAGTGTAGTGACCAGAACTGTACACAGTACTCCAGCTGTGGCCTAACTAGCATTTTATACAGCTCCATCATAACCTCCCTGCTATTATATTCTATGCCTCGGCTAATAAAGGCAAGTATCCCATATGCCTTCCTAACCACCTTATCTACCTGTGCTGCTGCCTTCAGTGATCTATGGCCAAGTACACCAAGGTCCCTCTGACCCTCTGTACTTCCTAGGGTCCTACCATCCACTGTATATTCCCTTGCCTTGTTAGTCCTCCCAAAATGCATCACCTCACACTTCTCAGGATTAATTTCCATTTATCACTGCTCCACCCATCTTACCAGCTAATCTATATCGTCCTGTAATCTAAGGCTTTCCTTCTCACTATTTACGACACCACCCACCAATTTTTGTGTCATCTGCAAACCTACTGATCATACCTCCCATATTCACGTCTAAATCATTAAAGTACACTACAAACAGCAAGGGTCCCAGCACCGATCCCTGTGATACACCACTGGTCACAGGCTTCCACTCACCGAAACAACCCTCTGCCATCACCTTCTGCCTCCTGCCACTAAGCCAATTTTGGATCTAATTTGCCAAATTGCCTTGGATCCCATGGGCTCTTACCTTCTGAACCAATCTCCCATGCGGGTCCTTGTCAAAAGCTTTACTGAAGTCCATGTAGACTACATCAACTGCCTTACCCTCATCTACACATCTAGTCACCTCCTTGAAAAATTCAACTTTGGTAGACACAATCTCCCCCTGATAAAGCCGTGCTGACTATCCCTGATTAATCCCTGCCTCTCCAAGTGGAGATTAATCCTGTCCCTCAGACCTTTTTCTAACAGTTTCGCTACCACTGATGTTAGACTCACCGGCCTGTAATTACCTGGTTTATCCTTGCTACCCTTCTTGAATAATCATACCACATTCGCTGTCCTCAAGTCCTCTGGTACCTCTCCTGTGGCCAGAAAGGATTTGAAAATTTATGTCAGATCCCCTGCTATCTCCTCACTTGCCTCACATAACTGCTGGGATACATCTCATCTGGGCCTGGGAATTTATCCACTTTTAAGCCCGCTAAAACAGCTAATACTTCCTCCCGTTCAATACTAATATGTTCAAGTCATAGAGTTATAGAATCCCCCTCCCTGATCTCTACACCTACTTCATCCTTCTCCATAGAGGATCAGAGGAACCTTGGAGAGCATGTCTACAGATCCCTGAAGGTAGCAGGACAGGTGGATAAGGTGGTCAAGAAGGCAGCTGTAGCCTAGAGTATAAGAGCAGGGAAGTTATGCTGGAATTGTATAAAACATGAGTTAGACTGCAGCTAGAGATTACTGCATAAAGGTCTGGTCACCACATTTCAGGAAGGATGGGTTCACACTAAAGAGGGTACAGAGGAGATTTACAAGGATGTTGCCAAGAATGGAGAATTTTAGCAATGAGGAAAGATTGGACAGGCTGGGTTTGTTTTCTTTGGAACAGAGGAGGCTGACAGGAGATTTAATTGATGTGTATAAAATTATGAGGGGCCGAGATAAAGTGAATAGGAAGGACCTATTTCCATTAGCAGAGAGGTCAATAACTAGGGGTATATATTTAAGGTGATTGGTGGAAGGAGTAGAGGAGAGTTGAGAAGAAATGCTTTCCCCTGAGGGTGGTGGATGTCTGGAACTCAGTCCCTGAAAGGGTGTAGAGACAGAAACCCTCATCGCATTTAAAAAACAGTTGTCTATGCATTTGAGGTGCTGTAACCTACACCAGACCAAGAGCAGGGAAGTGGCATTAGACTGAATAGCTCTTTTACGGCCGGCAAGGACATAACGAGCCTAATGGCCTCCTTCTGTGCCATATATGTTTCTATGTTTGACCTATCTGGAATCTTCTCAGGTACATGTTGGCCCTACCAAGATGACAAATAGGAATCACTGGCGTTGAGGAAGCATACATCACAGCGGCTCATCAGTACATGTTACCAAAATGTTCCAAATGTGAAGGTCAATGTAATCTTTCCAAAGAGTGTTTAAATGATCATATTTATTTTTAATGCACATACTTTGCAGATTGGATGCAGCCTTCAGCACTCAGAAAGTACATGACTTAAATTACTCAGGCACTGAAACAAAAAATCCAATAAGCCAGGTAAGCAACTCTGAAGGTTGTGCGTGAGATTAAAAAAACTGTTTAGACTGCGCCTTCAGTATTGGAGCAAAGGCCTTGCATTTTTTTGAACTCCTGGATTCTTTAAAAAGCCTAGTCTGTTCCGTACTAACACAGGGGAAAAGAATATTGGAAGAGATCATGATTCAGGTCTTAAATATGATGAGAGACAGTGATAATGTTGATGGGTGATGAATGGAGGTTGTTTAACACAGACCATGATAATGAGAAGTTATCTCCAGTGTCCAGGCCAACATTTATCTTTCAACCAACATCATTAGAGCAGATTAATTGATCATTGTCTCATAGCTGTTTCTGGCACCTTACTGTGTGCAAACTGGCTGTCGTGTTTCTTACATTACAACAATGTAAAGTGCATTGGGACATCCTGAAAGAGCAAATCTTTATATAGCAGGCCTCAAGTAAGAGCAAATATTAGATTTTTTCTACCACAGAATGGAATTCCAGCAAGAGTGGCTGATTCTAAGTGCGTTGAAACTTTCAAAGAAAAGACCTGGATAAATAGCATTTGAACAGGAATGAAGGATAAATATAATGCTCAACTGCTCTGTGGAACACAATGGTTACTGTGCTATTGGGATCATGAATGAGACTTCTATCCTTTGTAATAAGTTGGCTTTCTGATGTGGTTTGTAACTAATATTCTATGATTTTTCTCATTTGGAGGGGTTGGCGGGGTGGAGGGGGGCACATCCATAGCAGTCATCTCCTGAGTGCCTACGTCAGGAGGCTGAGTTTGTAGGATAGACTCCATGATAGAGCAAACTATACATGGGTGGCAGGATGGGTGCAACTGTACCCACCCAGTGCTGGTGGGGTCCTTTTCTCCATATCCATGTCATATCCCAAGACTGCAATCTTTACCAGAAAGCCTAGCGTGAAGTGGCAGTGGATTATTTGCCAAGCCAACCCAGTGATGAAAAGTATCCGGGCCAGAAGAGGTGTCAAAAGGTCCAGTTTTCAAGAGCATTCCCCCAGGTCTGACAGGAAAAGTTTAGGGATCAAAGGCGAAAGGGGAACCAAAGCCAGGTCTCCCTGAATGACGAGGGAGATAGAGAATATGTGAAACATTAAAAAAGTGTGTATGATGCATGTCAGATGAATTCTTCAAGCAAGAACCAGGCCAAATACGATAAGTGGAGGGGAAGTGAAAAGGAAAATAAGACTGGCAAAGAGAGAATATGAGAATAGAGTGGCAGTTAATATAAAAGGGAACCCAAAAATCTTCTGCCGGCATATAAATAGCAGGCGGGTAGTAAGGCAGGGTGACCCAATTAAGGGCAAAGAGGGTGATATATGCTTAGAGGTGTAGGACAAGGCTAGAATACTTAATGAGTACTTTGTATCGGTGTTTACTAAGGAAGAGCACGCTGATAAAATATCAGTAGAAGCAGAGATGGTAGAGGAAATGGATGGGTGAAAATTGGTAGCCAGGATGTACTGGAAAGGCTGGTTATGCTTAGAGTGAGTAAGTTCTCTGGTCCGATGGCTTGAATCCCAGGTTGCTAAAGGAAGTGGGAGTGGAAATAACAGAAGGGCTTGCCATAATCTTCCAATCTGCCCTACATACAGGGGAGGTGCAAGAGGATTGGAGAATATGACACCCTTATTCAAGAAAGGGTATAAGCACATTCCTAGTAACTACAGGCCGGTTAGTTTAACATCAGTGGTTTGTGAGATTTTAGAAATAATAATGAGGGAAAATATCAACAGGCACTTGGAGAGGTCTGAGTTAATTAAGGAGAGCCAGCATGGGTTTATAAAAGGCAAATCATGCTTCACTAATCTAATTGAATTTTTTGAAGTAACGAGAAGGTTGATGTAGAGAAAGCAATGGATGGTGTCTATATAGATTTTAAGGAAGTGTTTGACAAAGAACCACATAAAAGACTGGTTTACAAAATTGAAGCTCATGGAATAGGAGGGTCAGTGTCAGTTTGGATAAAAAATTGGCTTAAGGATAGAAAACAGAGAGTTGTGGTAAATTAATCTTTTTCAGACTGGAGGATGGTAGACAGTGTTGCTACCCAAGGGTCAGTGCTAGGAGCACTGCTTTTTTGACATATATAAATGACTTAGATATTGGAATACTGAGTAAAATTTCAAAATGTGCCAATGATACCTGTTTCATCTTAATGTTGTTCCTGGATCCCAGATGTTGGAAAAGAATCACACTTTAATCTTGGAAAAGGCTGGAGTCAGTCACCATGCTTTGTACGTAGAACCTGACTCTTGTGATACATATAATATGACTCCCCAGTGCAGCTGTGAATGAGGCCCCCCCACTTAAACAAAACAACTAGTTCCAAGCCAATTAGTTCCCAACACTTTATAGATAGTATAACAATATATATAGATATAATATCCCTCTTTCTTTAAAATATAATGCCCCATATCAATATAACTGTCAATATAAATAAAGAAGATTATCACCCGACTTGTGGAAATAATCTGAACCCCTTTTTAGAGTCTGCTATAGCGTGTATTTTTTAAAAATATATTATTCACAGTATCGCTTGAGTGGTGAGATGTTTTGCCTCCATCTTGTAGATTTGGCATTTGTTGCTCTCAGTGGTGAGTTGGCATGCTGTACAGGCGATGTTGTGTCACTTGCTGGTGATGTTATGAATGTTGTCTCGCTGGATAGTGATGTTTCCGGTGTTGTTGATGGTCTTTTCTGTTGTTCCAGCTCAGGTGTAGGTCGAATATGGATCCTGTTCCTTCTCATTTGGTTACCGGTTTCGGTCTCAATGATATATGACCTTGGAGTCTCAGTTTCACTAACAACTTTTGTTGGGCTTCAGGTTTTCATGATTGGATCCTGTACATGTACAGTTTGTCCTTTCAACAGTTCGGGTAGGGATTTAGCATATTTGTTGAATCTCTCCTCTTACCTGTGCTTCAGTGAGTTGTTGTCTCACTTCCTCCTGGTCACTTGAAGGATGTATTTTGCTTGGATGAGTTGTCTTATATTTTCTTTCATTTAACAGCTCTGCAGGTGATTTCATGTCAGTCTTGAGAGGGCAAGAGATGCAGAGGGGATGTGAGGAAGAACTTTTTTATGCAGCAAGTGGTAATGACCTGGAACTCGTTGCCTACGCAGGTGGTGGAAGTGGAGACAATAACTGATTTCAAAAGGAAATTGAATAGACACTTGAGGGAAATAAACTTTCAGGGCTATGGCGATAGAGTGGGGGAATGGGACTGGGTTGCTCTGCAGAGAACCAGCATGGACTTGATGGGCCGAATGGCCTCCTTCTGTGCCATAATGACTCTACCATGTTAATGATTATATTAATAAGCTAACTGCCACTTGCAAATGACTCAGCAGTAGTATGGTGCCGGCAAACTGGCACGCTGGCCGGTGGCGTGAAATTACATGCTGCCCTGCCTCCGTTCTCACCCCCATATCGGGGTGAAAATCTTGCCTCACATCTAAGAATGTATATATTGGCTTTGGAGGGGTTGCAACACAGATTCACCAGAATGATACCAGGGATTAAATTATGACAGGTGGCATAAACTTGTTTTCTATTCCCTTCACTATAGACGATTGAGGGGTAATCTGATTGAGGTGTTTAAAATGTTTAAATAATTTTATGGAGTAAATGGAGTTGACTACAGATCTAATTGAATGGCAGAGCAGGCTCAAGGGCTGAATGACCACAACAACCATCTAGCAAATGGAGTGCGATCCCTCAGTTCCTGGCAGAGGAGGGGCCCTGCAAGCAGGAGCGAGTAAAGAACTTGTACAATTATTGTCAGAACCTTTTGTTTTAAAAGATGAGAAATTAAGTTGACCTGAGAAGAGGCAGCTGTTCACAGAGTCAACATAGTTCTGTGAAAGAGAAATCATGTTTAACCAATTTATTGGAGTTCTTTGAAGGAGTTACATGTGCTGTGGATAAAGGGGAACTGGTGGATGTATGGTACTTAGATTTCCAGAAGGCATTTGATAAGGTGCCGCATCAAAGGTTATTGCAGAAAATAAAAGCTCATTGTGTAGGGGTAACATACTGGCATGGATAGAAGATTGGTTAGCTAACAGGAAACAGAGAGTAGGCATAAATGGGTCATTTTCTGGTTGGCAAGATGTAAGAAGTGATGTGCCACAGGGATCAGTGCTGGAGCCTCAACTTTTTACAATTTATATAAATGACTTAGATGAAGGGACCGGAGGTATGGTTGCTAAATTTGTTGATGACACAAAAATAGGTAGGAAAGTAACTTGTGAAGAGGACATAAGGAGGCCACAAAGGGATATAGATAGGTTAAGTGAATGGGCAAAGACCTGGCAAATGGAGTATAATGTGGGAAAGTGGGAAATTGTCCACTTTGGCAGGAAGAATAAAAAAAAACATATTATCTAAATGGTGAGAGATTGCAGAGCTCTGAGATGCAGAGGGATCTGGGTGTCCTACTGCATGAATCACAAAAGGTTAGTGTGCAGGTAAAGCACATAATTAGCAAAGCTAATAGAATTTTATCGTTTATCACGAGGGGAATTGAATACAAAAGTAGGGAGGTTATGCTTCAGCTATACAGGGCATTGGTGAGATCACATCTGGAGTACTGTGTACAGTATTGGTTTCCTTATTTAAGGAAGCATGTAAATGCGTTGGAGGTAGTACAAAGAAGGTTTACTAGACTAATACCTGGAGTGGGTGGCCTGTCTTATGAGGAAAGATTGGACAGGCTATGCTTGAATCTGCTGGAATTTAGAAGAGTAAGAGGTGACTTGATTGAAACATATAAGATCCTGAGGGGTCTTAACAAGGTGGATGTGGAAAGGATGTTTCCCCTTGTGGGAGAATCCTGAACTAGGGGTCACTGTTTAAAAATAAGGGGTCGCCCATTTAAGACAGAGATGAGGAGAAATTGTTTTCTGTCAGAGGGTCATGAGTCTTTGGAATTCTCTTCCTCAAAAGGCAGTGGAAGCAGAGCCTTTGAATATTTTTAAGGCAGAGGTAGATAGATTCTTGATAAGCAAGGGGGTGGAAGGTTATCGGGGGTAGGTGGAAATGTGGAGTAATCAGTTCAGCTATGAACTTATTGAATGGCAGAGCAGGCTCGAGGCGTCGAATGGCCTACTCCTGCTCCTAATTCGTATGTTCATATGTTCACCAGTCACGGATTTTAGGATATGTTTAATATATTGTCATGAAGGTGCTTCCATTATTCATTATTCTTTTTTGAGGACTTGTGTTTAAAAGACTGTGGAAATTACCCGAGACGATGCCTGGACATGATTTTTCTAAAAGGGTCACTGGAAGGACTCTTGGGACATTGTTAAAAAAAGTACTTACTGGAAGTCACATTTCTTAAGCTAAGTAAACAGCCAGAGTCTTATGGACTATGGAACTGTTTGCAATTAGAGAAGTCACATGTCTGGATTTATGTCTGTCAGGAGTGTTGGTTTTGTTTTTGGATCTTGTTTGGAGTTCAGTTGGTGTGTATCCTGCTACGAGAGAAGCCACCCAGTTCATCCTTTTCCACCTGTTTTGAAAAATCTTCTGAGAATCCAGTGTGATAGCTGAAACCACAGATGCAGTAATTCTCCTGAAAAGCCTGTAAGACTACTCCTCGAATAAAAACAAAAAATGCTGGAAATGCCCAGCAGCATCTGTGGAGAGAGAAGCAGAGTTAACGTTTCAGGTCAGTGACCTTTCATCAAAACTGGCAAAGGTTAGTGTCAGGCAAACCCCCCCCCCCCCCACCTGCTAAGACTGAGGCACACATTATTTCACCGCATGAACATTAAAACTTAAAATTGCAAGACCCTGACTGGAAGGATATTTGTATAGAACTAGCAGTGTTAGAACAAAAGGGGCCCAGTCGTTGCTTTCCCAAGACACAGAAGACGTGGACAGATGACTAGCTGGCTGTTGAGATTTAAACTTCCAACAAAGGATGTGAATTCAGTAAGCTCCTGGCTCCTGGTTTGAGAAGACCTCTCCTCTCCTGCCTGCTCATCTCTCAGGGAAGTGAAACCATTCAAGAAACATAAACTCAGAGAGAGAAAAATCTCCTACATGAACAAGGTTTACGAAGAAGACTAGGCCCCAGTGAAACTTAAGGGGAGCCGGTGGCATAGTGGTATTGTCATTGGACTAAGTAACCCAGAAACCCAGGGTATTGCTCTGGGGACATGGATTCAAATCCCACCACAGCAGAAGGTGGAATTTGAATTCAATTAATAAATCTGGAATTTAAAGCCAGTCTAATGATGGGTATGAAACCATTGTAGATTGTTATAAAAACACATCTGGTTCACTAATGTCCTTTAGGGAAGGAAATCAGCTGTCCTTACCTGGTCTGGCCTACATGTGACTCCAGACCCACAGCAATGTGGTTGACTCTTAAATGCCCTCTGAAATGGCCTAGCAAGCCACTCAGTTGTATCTAACTGCTACAAAGTCAATAAAAAGGAATGAATCCAGCATCGACCAAGGCACCAGAAACAACAATGGCAAACACAGCCCTGTTGACCCTGCAAAGTCCTCCTTACTAACATCTTGGGGCTTGTGCCAAAGTTGGGAGAGCTGTCCCACAGACTAGTCGAGCAACAGCCTGACATAGTCATACTCACGGAATCATACCTGACAGACCATGTCCAAGACACTGCTATCACCATCCCTGTGTATGGCCTGTCCCACCAGCAGGACAGATCCAGCAGAGGTGGCAGCACAGTGGTATACAGTAGGGAGGGAGTTGCCCTGGGAGTCCTCAACATCGACTCTGGACCCCATGAAGTCACATGGCATCAGATCAAACATGGACAAGGATACCTCCTGCTGATTACCACCTACCGCCCTCCCTCAGCTGATGAGTCAGTACTCCTCCAAGTTGAACAGCATTTGGAGGAAGCACTGAGGGTGGCAAGGGCACAGAATGTACTCTGGGTGGGGGACTTCAATGTCCATTACCGAGTGGCTCTGTAACACCACTACTGACCAAGCTGGCAAGTCCTAAAGGACATAGCTGCTAGACTGGGTCTGCAACAGGTGGTGGGGGAACCAACAAGAGGGGAAAATATACTTGACCTCGTCCTCACCAATCTGCCTGCCGCAGATGCATCTGTCCATTACAGTATTGGTAGGAGTGACCACCGCACAATCATTGTAGAGATGAGGTCCCGCCTTCACATTGAGGATACCATCCTTCGTATTGTGTGGCACTACCACTGTGCTAAATGGGATAGATTTTGAACAGATCTAGCAGTGCAAAACTGGGCATCCATGAGGCGCTATGGGCCATCAGCAGCAGCAGAATTGTACTCAAACACAATCTGTAAACTCATGCCCCGGCATATCCCCCACTCTACCATTAGCATAAAGTCAGGAGACCAACCCTGGTTCAATGAAGAGTGCAGGAGGGCATGCCAGGAGCAGCACCAGGCATACCTCAAAATGAGGTGTCAACCTGGTGAAGCTACAACACAGGACTATCTGCGTGCCAAACTGCGTAAGCAGCATGCGATAGACAGAGCTAAGCCATCCCATAACCAACAGATCAGATCTAAGCTCTGCAGTCCTGTCACATCCAGCTGTGAATGGTGGTGGACAATTAAACAACTAACTGGAGGAGGAGGCTCCACAAATATCCCCATCCTCAATGATGGGGGAGCCCAGCACATCAGTGCGAAAGATAAGGCTGAAGCATTTGCAACAATCTTCAGCCAGAAGTGCCGAGTTAATGATCCATCTCGGCCCCCTCCTGAAGTCCCAGGCATCACAGATGCCAGACTTCAGCCAATTTGATTCACTTCGCATAATATCAAGAAACGACTGAAGGCACTGGATACTGCAAAGGCTATGGGTCCTGACAATATTCCGGCAAAAGTACTGAAGACCTGTGCTCCAGAACTTTCCGCACCCCTAGCCAAGCTGTTCCAGTACAGATACAACACTGGCATCTACCCGGCAATGTGGAAAATTGCCCAGGTATGTCCTGTACACAAAAAGCAGGACAAGTCCAACCCGGCCAATTACCGCCCCATCTGCCTACTCTCAATCATCAGTAAAGTGATGGAAGGTGTCATCAACAGTGCCATCAAGCGGCACTTGCTTAGCAATAACCTGCTCAGTGACGCTCAGTTTGGGTTCCGCCAGGGCCACTCAGCTCCTAACCTCACTACAGCCTTGGTTCAAACATGGACAAATGAGCTGAACTCAAGAGGTGAGGTGAGAGCAGCATTTGACCAAGTATGGCATCAAGGAGCCCTAACAAAACTGAAGTCAATGGGAATCAGGGGGAAAACTCTCCGCTGGTTGGAGTCATACATAGTGCAAAGGAAGATGGTTGTGGTTGTTGGAGGTCAATCATCTGAGCTCCAGGACATCACTGTAGGAGTTCCTCAGGGTAGTGTCCTAGGCCCAACCATCTTCAGCTGCTTCATCAATGACCTTCCTTCAATCATAAGGTCAGAAGTGGGGATGTTCGCTAATAATTGCACAATGTTCAGCACCATTCGTGACTCCTCAGATACTGAAGCAGTCCGTGTAGAAATGCAGCAAGACCTGGACAATATCCAGGCTTAGGCTGATAAGTGGCAAGTAACATTCGCGCCACGCAAGTGCCAGGCAATGACCATCTCCAACAAGAGAGAATCGAACCATCGCCCTTGACATTCAATGGCATTACCATCGCTGAATCCCCCACTATCAACATCCTAGGGGCTACCATTGACCAGAAACTGAACTAGAGAAGCCATATAAATACCATGGCTACAAGAGCAGGTCAGAGGCTAGGAATCCTGCGGCGAGTAACTCACCTCCTGACTCCCCAAAGTCTGGGGACGCCCACATCCCATGAATGAATTAAAAATAACGCAAGATCATATCTTCAATCAAGGACTATGGTGAGCTCGAGAAACAGTAATAAGATATTGCCCCAAATTGTTCTACTTATCTTTTCTTCTGCTCTTTTCTGTCCCTATTTGCACATGTATATCGCATGTGCATGCTAGCATGGGTGTGTCATATATCCATAGGCGTTAACCGTATTAGGATTTTGGTTTAAGGTTTAATAAAGTTCATCTTTCTGCTTCAAACCACAGAAAGCCTGTTTGTGTTCATTTCTTTGCCTTATAATTGGAAACTGTGAACAAGGATTCACAAAAAGGGAAGCTCAAAACACAGTGTGTTTGAAATTAAACCCTGTTACAATAAGATCAGGTAAAGACAGCAAAAGACCCCTAGACACCTTTCTCACCTGGTCGTAACAGTTAGAAATGTAATAGGTTTTAAGCAAATAAAATGGGGGTGGGGCAAGAGATAACAAAAGGAAAGGTGTTGCTAGGACAGGGTCACAGAGAATAACTGACCAGAAGGTCATGGAGCAAAGACAAAGCGTTAGTGCAGAGAAAGTGTTAATTGACAGAAAAATGAACAGCTCTGGCCCAAAACACAAACATGGAAAAAACCAGTGGGCAGGCACATGGTAAAAAAATGAATGATGAAACAAACAAAAATAAAATAAACAAATAAAAAAGAAAAAATAACTAAAAATAAAAAGGGGGCCCATCATGCTCTGAAATTATTGAACTCAATGTTCAGTCTGGCAGGCTGTAGCGTGCCTAATCAGTAAATGAGATGCTCTTCCTCGAAATTGCATTGATGTTCACTGGAACACTGCAGCAAGCCCAGGACAGATATTTGGGCATGAGAGCAAGGGGGTGTGTTGAAATGGAAAGCAGCTGGAAGCTCAGGGTCATGCTTTCAGATTAAGCGGATGTATTTTGCCAAGCAGTAACCCAATTTGCGTTTGGTCTCCCCTATGTAGAGGACATCACATTGTGAGCAGTGAATACAGTATACTAAATTGAAAGAAGTACAAATAAATCACTGCTTCACCGGAAAGGAGTGCTTGGGGCCTTGGATAGTGAGAAGAGAAGAGGTAAAAGTGCAGGTGTTACACCTCCTGCGATTACATGGGAAGGTGTCGTGTGAAGGGAACAAGGTGTTAGGGGTAATGGAGGAGTGGACCAAGATGTCGCGGAGGGAACGATCCCTTCAGAATGCTGACAGGGGAGGGGAGGGGAAGATGCGTTTGGTGGTGGCATCACGCTGGACGTGTCAGAAGTGGAGGAGGGTGATCCTTTGGATGTGGAGGCTGGTGGGGTGGAAAGTGAGGACAAGGGGAAACCTGTCACGGTTCTGGGAAGGAGGGGAAGGGGTGTGAGTAGAGGTGCGGGAAATGGGCAAGACACGGTTGAGGGCCCTGTCAACTATAGTGTGGGGGAATCCTCGGTTGAGGAAAAAGGAAGACAGATCAGAAGCACTATTGTGGAAGGTTGCATCATCAGTGCAGATACGTCTGAGACGGGGAAACTGGGAGAATGGAATGGAGTCCTTACAGGAGGCAGGGTGTGAAGAAGTGTAGTCGAGACTACTCCTCGTGTCTCCTGAACAGAACTGCTTCTGAAAAGATCCCAGTGACAACCACATGTGTCTAGTGACACTCATCTATGTGTACCAATACGCCAAACCGAAAGTCATCTGGAACATTCCATATCTTATCATTTTTCCTAAAAGAATTAAGAATCATTTGGCCAAAGTATCTTTTTTGTATAGCTGATCTCTGCAGAGATAGCTTCTTTATTTTTCTTTAACCGATGTGTGTGTGTGTGTGCGTGTGTGCGCGTGTGTGTGTGTGAATATATTTATACTTCCATATTTCAACCTTTGTGTTAAGAAGTTTTGCATCTTTAGTGAATAAGTCTTGTTTGATAATAAATTAATAATTTCGTTATTCATTAAAGAAATCTAGTTGGTGGATTTGTATTCTGAAACAGATAGATAAAAGTATATAATTGGCCATATCCATAACTGGTTAAAATATTTTTAAATATATGTTGTGACCAGTGGAGTAGTGGGACTAGAGGGACACAGTGCACTCTTCCAACCTCAGTCATAACAATGTGACATAATCACAGACAGAAAGAGTCGCATTGAATTATTGTAAAATATTTTTTTAATTGATGTGTTTTAGAGGAAGGGACAAAAAAGACCTAGGAACTTATTTATTTTTTTAAAAAAAGGTTAAGGCCAGTTTAGTGTTAACAGTGAAAAGAAAATAGAAAAAACAGAAAACAGTTTTTAAAAAATTAAATAAAGAGCTTTAGGGCATTAAATGCTGCAATTCTCTGTCAGTTTATTCCAGGGCATTTACTTGTCCCATGTCAGTAGAGAGACAGACAGATCTGTGGAGAGTTGTTAGCTTTGCTCTTGATTTTTTTTTTAAACTACTGGAAATACAAAGTCTAATATTTGTGACAGCAATAAATGCTATTTTGTGAAAATGCAGCATGGGGGCATTTTTTTTTGTTTTAATTGTTTTGTTCTTTGCTTTCTCTGTCAGCCATGGTTCAGTTGGTAGCACCCTCACCTGTAAATCACAAAATTCTGGGTTCAAGTTCCACTCCAGGATTTGAGCACAAAAATCAAAATTGACACTCCAGTGCAGTACTGAGGGGGTGCTGTGCTACTGAAGGTGCTGTATTTTGGATGAAACATTAAACCAAGGCCCCATCTGCCCTTGCAGGTGGATGTAAAAGATCCCATGGCACTATTTTAAAGAAGAGCAGGGGCATTATCCCCGGTCTCCCGGCCAATGTTTATTCCTCAATCAACATCACAAAAACAGATTTATCTGGCCATTATCACATTGCTGTTTGTGGGAGTTTACTGTGTGCAAATTGGCTGCTGCATTTCCTACAACAGTGACTACACTTCAAAAAGTCGCTCACAGGCTGTAAAGCACTTAGAGACATCTGGTGGTCATGAGAGGCGCTATATAAAGGCAAGTCTTTCTTTTTCTTATGCTACCGTTATCCCTCAGTTCGATTTTCTCACCAATGCTCTGCTCAACTCTCTCTCAAAACTATTTATGTCATCAGCCTGATCCATTACTCAACAGAACATCCCATCCCCAAGACCCCCCGAAACAGAAATTGGACATTTCTAATTTTCATCTCGCTGTAATCTCGTCCTTAAATGTTCCCTTTGTTCTGCCAGCAAGCTGCTCCTGCAAGAAAGCCATAAGACTTTGCAATGTCACGTGGGCACTGACAGTCATTACATACTGATGGACAATACCAACCTTGTTCTCAAGTGGTTCATCAGTAACAATCGGGACAAGTTTACAAATTCACACTCCTAGTGATGAGTCTCCCATGCCAGAAGCTCATTTCAAGAAACGTGCCCCATGATTCTCCATCCATAAAAATTACTAAATGGGAAACTGTGAGAGTGCATGCTCAAATTCCCAATATGCATTTCTAGGAGTGCTACTTCATAAAATTAGCCCTATTGTCAGCTGTGGCACAGTGGTAGCTTAGTCACCTTTGATTCAGAAGATTGTGGATTCAAGCCCCACTCCAAAGCCTTGTGTGAATCTAGAGTGGCAACTCAGTGCAGTGCTGTGGAAGTGTGGTGCTGTTTCTCAGATAAGATTTCAAACCAATACTCTCTCAGCTGAAAGATCCCATGACACTATTAGAAAAAGAGCATGGGAGTTCTCCCTAGTGTTCAGGGCAACATTTATCCCTCAACCAACAGCTTCCACAGATCTTCTTTGGCCTCCTTGTCTCGAGAGACAATGGGTAAGCGCCTGGAGGTGGTCAGTGGTGTGTGGAGCAGCGCCTGGAGTGGCTATAAAGGCCAATTCTAGAGTGACAGACTCTTCCACAGGTGCTGCAGAAAAATTTGTTTGTTGGGGCTGTTACACAGTTGGCTCTCTCCTTGCGCCTCTGTCTTTTTTCCTGCCAACTGCTAACACAGATCATTTGGTCATTATCTCATTACTGTTTGTGGGACCTTTCTGTGCACAAATTAGCTGCAGCATTTTCTACATTACAACAGTGATTACAGTTCCAAAGTGCTTCATTGGCTGTAAAGTATTTTGGGATGTCCTGAGGACATGAAAGGAGATATAGAAATACAAGACATTGAACTATATGGGAAAGGAGCAATCCCCAATTATTCTTCAGCCTAAGAAAAGTGACTGCCCTCTCAAGTAATTGACTGAACGCAAAGTGCTTTGGGATGTTTCTGAGAAGTTATAAGGAGCTATATAAATGTACATGCTTTCTTCTTTATGACATAGAATTCCAATGAACTGAATTTCTTTCCACTAACTGCCATTATATAGAATTTGAATTGGGCAAACAGCCTCGCCATTCATTCCAGTGATATTGATTCCAAATGGACCAAACCCTTTCCTACTCATTCCCATGTTATCAAATTCCGAGATCCAAAACAAATCATGTTCCTCAGTAAACTGGTTTGTGACACATTGTGCACTATCCATGTCAAACTTCAGTTTGAAACAGCAGCACATTCGAGAAGACTGTTATCTCTATCTGCATTTTTACTTCAAGTTTTCTATTTGCAAGTTGGCTCTGCTACTGGCTAATTTATTAAACAGACTGTGGTACAAATTAGTTTTGTTTAATTTGCTGTTTCTAGACAACCCTTGTGTGAGTAGAAAATATCTTAGAGAACTGGTTATTCACCTATTGGATGTAAATGTATTTAATGCCGGAATGAGGCAGGTATAATCTGTTTTTACAGCCTGCAATCAACATGCCAAACAAGCAGATTGGGGGTGACTTTTGGTAATACAAGATGGTCAAGATAGAGTCTTGAGCTGAAACGGTGATTTAGGCTGTGTTTAATGCATGACACCATCTTGGTAAAGGAATTGAAGCCTGAACTAGAAATGGCTGTCCAGAGGTTCGTTAAGGGGCTGATTGTCACTTAAAATGCCTGCGAGAGCTCTCATTAAAGAGGCTGCACAGCATTTTGGTGGCTAGTGTCCTCTCCTAACAGTGATCAGCTGTTTGGGAGTAAACACGGCATTGATGTTGATTTCAAGCACTTCATACGGGGATACTCACCGTTTTATGTTCACTTGCTGCTGGAGCTGTGAAGAGGACCTCCGAAATAAATCAGGAAACTTTCTGAGACATTTTGCCAAGCCTTCACCAACACTCTAGTAACATTTATTCCAAAATTCTCTGAGGACTTCCTCCCCAGGACACTGTATAAGAGTCACCAGAAGAAAGGGAATACTTCGTCCTGAGCAGCTTGATAAGGATCCCCTTTGATATGGACTAGGAATAGGAGGAGGACATGAGGTCAGGCAGACAACACCAGCTGTTGCAGGAGAGAGAGACAGGCAGCTGAGGAGGGTGAGGGATGACCTGGTGCGAGTACAGGACATCCCTCTTCCACCAAGACCTCCAGTGCTGCATCTGAAAACCCCTGTACCCTTTCCCTTACTCCTTGAGCCATCCTACAATGTGCCACTTTGTACCAGCCAGAGCACTCCCCCCTTCAACAATTTCCAGTTTCCTGGCCCTAACCGTCTCCTCTTCACAATAGACATCCAATCTCTACACCTCCATCCCCCATAGGGACGGTATGAGGGCTCGCCGCTTCTTCCTTGAACAGAGGCCCAACCAGTCCCCATCCACCACCACCCTCCACTGCCTGGCTGAACTTGGTTCTTACATTGAACAAATTCTCCTTCAACACCCATTTCCTTCAAATAAAAGGTGTTGCTATAGGTACCCGAATGAGTCCTAGTTATGCCTGTCTTTTTGTGGGATATGTCAAACATTCCTATTCAGGCCTCCTCCCTCACCTCTTTTTTCCGGTACATTGATGACTGATCGGTGCTGCTTCCTGCTCTCGCCCAAAACTGGAAAACTTCATCAACTTTGCCTCCAATTTCCACCCTTCTCTCACCTTTACATGATCAATCTTTAACACTTCCCTTCCCTTCCTCGACTTCTCTGTCTCCATCTCTGAGGATAGTCTGTCCACTAATATTCATTATAAGCTCACCGACTCCCACGGCTACTTTAACTGCATTTCCTCACACCCTGTTTCCTTATGGACTCCATCCCATTCTCCCAGTTTCTCTGTCTCCGAAGCATCTGCTCTGATGATGCAACCTTCCACAACAGCGCTTCTGACATGTGGTCCTTTTTCCTCAACCGAGGATTCCCATCCCCACTGTGGTTGACAGACCCTCAACCGTGTCCGGCCCATTTCCTGCACCTCTGCCCTCCCCCCTTCCCCTCCCTCCCAGAACCGCGACAGGATTCCCCTTGTCCTCACTTTCCACCCCACCAGCCTCCATATTCAAAGGATCATCCTCCTCTATTTCCGCCACCTCCAGCGAGATGCCACCACCAAACACATCTTCCCTTCCTCTACCCTGTCAGCATTCCAAAGGGACCATTCCCTCCAGAACACCCTGGTCCACTCCTCCATCACGCCCGACACCTCGTCCCTTCCCACGGCATCTTCCCATGCAATCGCAGGAGGTGTAACACCTGCCCTTTTACCACCTCTCTCCTCACCATCCAAGGCCCCAAACACTTTTTCCAGCTGAAGCAGCAATTTCCTTGTACTTCCTTCAATTTAGTATGCTGTATTCGCTGCACACAATGTGGTCTCCTCCACATTGGGGAGATCAAATGTAGATTCGGTGACTGCTTTGCAGAACACCTCCGCTCAGTCTGAAAGCATGACCCCAAGCTTCCGGTTGCTTGCCATTTCAACACACACCCCTGCTCTCATGCCCACATTTCTGTCCTTGGCCTGCTGCAGTGTTCCAGTGAACATCAACGCAAGCTCGAGGAGCAGCACCTCATCTTTCAATTAGGCATTTGTAGAGTCAACATTAAGTTCAACAATTTCAGAGCATGACTGGTCTTCTTCAATTTTTTATTTACTTTTTTAAAATTCTTTTCTTTTCTTCTCTTTTTTAACCAGGTTCCTTTTTTTCATGGTGTGCTTTTGGACAGAGTTGCTCATTATTCGATCACTAACACTCTCTCTGGACTAATGCTTTGTCTTTCACCACAACCATTAACACGCTCTTTGCCTTTGTCCCATGTCATCTTTATTATTTAATCTCTCCTGCTCTCTGCCCTATCACACACCTTCCCTTTTATTCTTTTTCCCACCACCACTGCTCCCCCTTCACTTGCTTAAAACCTAATACTTTCTCACCTTTGCCGGGTCTGTTGAATGGTCACATAAATGTTTCATGATGATGGCGGTGGGGGGGGACGGTGGCGGAAAATGGAGCGGGAGGCTCCGGGAGGCCTTCCCGACCCGCTCCCGCCCCCGTCGCCACTTTACGTAGGGCCGCAGGGGCAAGAAAAACATACCATTTAATGGCCACTTAAGGGCCTTCGCCCGCCTCCACGCGAATTTTACGTGTGGCTGGTCGAGCGGCCGAGGACCAAAGACGCCGCCTGCAAAATCAGGCAGCTTCAGAGTATCCCGAGGTGGCCCTCATAATCAGGTACCCTGTACCTGATGGAGGGCCTTCTCCGCCAACCCAACCACCCCCAAGACCCAAAACGCTCCCTTCCCCCCAAACGAACACCCTTGCCTTGCCGGGGCCCGACCAATTACCCCCGGCAAGGCAACTGTCATGCAGGCCCCCACCTGCCAAGAATGGGCACAGATATTTCGCCACATGGACATTAAATTTTAAAATTGTTGCTGGGAAGAAAAGAAAGCCTATTACAAGGGGTTGCCAAGCCCACGACTGGAAGGGCACTGGCATAGTAACAGACAGTGCTTGGAAAGGACAAAGGGGCCACTCCCTGCCCCAATTTCATCCACAATGGACTTTTGATTACCAGACGTTGAAGGTGCAGAGGCTAGCATTCCAGGTTAACTGCTAAGATGGACGAATACACAAACAGATGCGGTCAGACCAGTTTAGTCACATGAGTTGGAGTTTTTTGAATTTGAACTTGCCACAAAGAATTTGAACTCAGAAAGCTATTTGCTCCTGGACTGAAAAGACCTCTCTCCGGTCTGCTCCCATCTCTTTCTCAAGGAGCTAAAGACCCATTGAAAACATATGAACCCCAAGACAGAAAAGTCTCCTGCAGTAAACAAGGTTTAAGAAGAATACTGGGTTCCAACGAAAAGCAAGACTACCTACAAAAGGACTACAGTGAGCTCAAAGCACAGTAACAAGAAACTCTTCTGATATTGCCTCAAACCTCTACTTATTTTTTCTTCTGCTCTTTTCTGTCTCTATTTGCATGTGTGTATCATGTTTGCATGCTAGCATGGGATATGCATATATTCATAGGCATTAACCAAATTAGAGTTGACGTTTATGTTTAATAAAAGTTCACTTTTCTTCTTTACCCTAAGAAAGCCTGTTTGTGTTGGTTTCTTTGCCTTATAATTGGAAAATGGTGAACAAGGATTCACCAAGGGCGAGCTCAAAACACAGTGTGTTTAAAATTAAAACCCTGTTGCAATAAGACCAGGTGAAGGCTGAGAAAGACCCTTAGACACCTTTCTCACCTGGTCATAACAGAAATTTGGGTGCTAGTATCCAGAATTTTATCCACACACAAACGAGAGAAATTGGAAGTGGGAAGCCAAATTGTTCCCGATCAAAAAAGAGAAAGATTAATACAGGTTTTCTTGTGGTTGTGTGTGATTGAATACTAACAAGTCTGCAACTGAAGTGAGTAGCTCTCCAAGTCAGGATGAAGTAACTTGGGATAAGTTAAAAGCACTGTCTATGGAGGAGTTGAGGAAAATGGCTGAGCTTGGTGGGATCACTGTACGTGGCAAGGCTAGGAAGTCTGAACTTCTAAGGCTAGTGGCCAACCATTTTTCCCTTGAATCTAAAGAAGCAGCAGCAGCGTTAGAATTAGACCCAGACAGGGTACTGATAGCAAAGATACAATTGGAACAAAAGAAACTTGAATTAGAAGAAAGGGAAAGAGAAAGAAAAAGGGAGAGACAGGAAAAAGACAGATAGAGGCAAGAGAGGGAGAAAGAGAGAGCCTTCCAGAAGGAATGTGAAAAAAATGAAAGGTAGGAGAAAGAGAGAGAAAGAAGCTTCCAGAAAGAATGCGAAGGAAGAGAGTTGAAGCAGCTTGCGTTAACTAGGGGGCAACAGAGTAACCCTAGTGAAAGCATGGTGATATTGGAGGTGCAGAATTCAGGGCTAGGTACAAAATTGCTAAAACTCGCTCAATTAATTCCAAAATTCAATGAGGAAGATGTGGAAGTGTTTTTTTGTCGTTTGAGAAACTGGCAAGGCAGCTACAATGGCCAGTGGAGACCTGGTCTCTTTTAATACAAAGCAAGCTAACGGGAAACGCCCATGAGGTTTATTCCTTGTTGCCAGATGAGAATTCATCAAATTATGAACTGACCAAAATGCTATCCTCGGGGCATATGAATTAGTACCCGAGTTCTACCGCCAAAAGTTTAGAACCCTCAAAAAGCAAGCTAATCAAACTTATCTGGAGTTTGAAAGAAGTAACCAGCTGGCTTTTGACCAGTGGCTGAGGGCTCTTAAAATACAGCTCAGCTATGAGAATCTCAGAGAAGTAATTCTGTTAGAGGAATCTGAACACTCTTTCCCACTCTCAATAAAGACCCATATAGAGGAACAGCAGGTTCAGAGAGCCTGGCAAGCAGCCGTTCTGGCCGATGCATTTGCTTTAATTTATAAGTTGGTTTCCTGGGGGAAATCCTTTTATAACCACTCCCGCAAATCCGAAAAGGGCAAAGGATGGGAAGGTGATCTCCGCCCAGGCAGTCCTGGGAGAGAAAGAAAAGCAGGAGACACAGGGGGCCCTCCTCCAGCCAAAAAGGAAGGTGCTGTGAGCAAGAGTGAGACCCGGAGATCTGTGTGCTTCCATTGTAATAAGGCAGGGCATTTAAAAGCTGACTGCTGGAAACTAAAAGGAAAACCTGTAGAGTTAATCAAGGCACACCCTCTCAGTGAAGTCGGGACCATGATGTAAAGCATATAACAAGCTGTGGCTTTGACTGCAGTAAGAGTGAGGTCCAGGAAGCTTACTACAGCCAGTGCAGGAAAAGTTAATAGGATTCCTGAAGGTTATCAGGGTTTTGTGTCTGAAGGGAAAGTAACCCCATACCCCTCGAGTGGAGCAAGCAAGCCTATAGTAATTCGCAGGGACACAGGGGCCACTAGATCCCTTTTACTGGGAAAAGGCCTGACCTTTCCCCCAGAGAGTAGAGTGAACACCAAAATGATGGTGAATGGTATTGGAGGGCAGTGTATGCCTGTACCTGTACACCAGGTGCATCTGGAATGCAACCTAGTTTCAGGACTGGTGATCGTAGGAATTGTCCCTATTTTGCCTGTGGATGGGGTTAACCTGCTCTGAGGTAATGATCTGGCGGGGTGAATGTGGTAGACCCCCCAGTAGTGAAAGAAAGACTTCAGGAGGTCAGAGAGACAGGGCAGTGGCAGGAGCTGGTATCCTGCAGTTTCCCTGAATGTGTAGTGGATCAGGCCATGATCAAACCAGCTCCCCCAGAGGAGACTGCATTGGCACTGCAGGGAAATGACCACGAAGTCTGTCTGTCCGAGACTTTCTTTGGAAAGTTAGGAGACCCAGGGAATGAATGAAATGGATTTTCCCTAGGTGAGGCTCAGCGAGCAGACCCAGTATTGCAAGAGTTAGCACAGGCTGCCCAGTCTGAAAGTGAAGCAATCCCTGATTGCTACTATTTAAAGAATGAGGTACTGATGAGGAAATGGAGTTCTCCTCACAGACCTGAGGGCAAGGAGTGGACAGTAGTTCACCAGTTAGTGGTGCCACAGAAATACCGGGGAGAAATATTAAGAATGGCCCACGAGACTACAGTAGCTGTACATGCCAGTATACAAAAGACCAAAGCCCACATAAGACAGCAGTTTGACTGGCCAAAACTCCACAAAGGTGTGATGGAGTACTGCAGGAGTTGCCACATGTGCCAGGCTGAGTGAAAACCCCAACCTACAGTGAAACCTGCACCCCTAAGTCCTGTACCGGTGTTAGAAGGACCCTCCAACAGAGGGCTGGTGAACTGTAAGGGACCCCCACACAGAACAAAAGGGGACAGGCAGGCACACGGCTGGCAAATGTTTAGACAGAGAAGGGGAAAGAGTGACCAAGAGGGCAGGTTAAAGGAAGTCTGGGGGGAAATCCCGGATGAAAACCCCTACCGTCCGGTCAGCCCACCCCGAAAAATTTGAAGAGTTAGACCACACGTCCTTCTATGTAAATGCAGACTCTAGAAGCACCTCACCAGAGTTGCTAACAGCATTTACAGGAACTCTGCGGAGACAAAGCGAGACCTCTAGGGGGCACAGTAACTGTGACGGTGATGCCTCATTTAGTCGAAGTGCCACAGGAGAGAGCAGTTGAGTCTGCACACATAGCTGCAGGTAGGAGTGTCCCAGAGAACAAAAAGGGAGATTAACAAAGAATCCTCCCCACAGTCAGAGAAAAAGGGAACCACCTATCCCCTGAAGTCAAAAGTCTTTGCATGACTCAGAGAGTTCAGGATAGACCCACCCACTACTAACTCTACTCGAAAAAACATTGCCTCAACATGAACAAACCCTAGGCAGTCATAACAAGGGCAAACTGAAGAAAAGCTTCCACAAAGAACCACATGGCTACTGGGATGCCACAAACAAAAAAGGGAAATTAAGGCAGCTCTGGCGCCCAGAAAAGCCAATTCTAATAGGCTTTAAGATTGATGAATGAATGGAAATGAATAAGAAAAATGCCTGGTTTTTCTTTCTGTGTCTTAAATTTCTCTCAAACCTTTTAATGAGATGCGCCGTTTCTTTTCAAAATCGCACTTCATTCCCCTGGTTGTGGAGGTGTCATGCAAGACACCTGCTAAGAATGGAGCACAGATATTTCACCACATGGACATTAAATTTTAAGATTGTTGCTGGGAAGAAAAGAAGGCCTATTACAAGGGGTTGCCAAGCTCCTGACTGGAAAGATATTTGTATAGTAACAGACAGCGCTTGGAAAGGACAAAGGGGCCACTCCCTGCTCCAACTTAATCCACAATGGACTTTTGATTACCAGGCATTGAAGGTGGAGAGGCTAGCATTCCATGTTAACTGCTAAGATGGCCGAATACACAAACAGACGTGGTCAGACCGGTTTAGTCACATGACTAACTGGCTATTGGAGCTTTTTGGATTTGAACTTGCCACAGAGAATTTGAGCTCAGAAAGCTGTTTGCTCTGGGACTGAAATGACCTGTTTACTCCCATCTCTTTCTCACAGAACTGAAGGCCCATTGAAGACACATGAACCCCAAGACAGAAAAGTCCCCTACAGTGAACAAGGTTTAAGAAGAATACTGGGCCCCAACAAAAGGCAAGACTACCTACAAAAGGACTACAGTGACCGCAAAGCACAGTAACAAGAAACTCTTCTGAAATTGCCTCAGACCTCTCTACTTACTTTTTCTTCTGCTCTTTTCTGTTTCTCTTTGCATGTGTGTATCGTGTATGCATGCTAGCATGGGACATGTATGTATTCATAGGCATTAACCAAATTAGAGTTGAAGTTGATGTTTAATAAAAGTTCACTTTTCTTCTTTAAACCTAAGAAAACCTGGTGTGTTGGTTTCTTTGCCTTATAATTGGAAAGTGGTGAACAAGGATTCACCAAGGGCGAGCTCAAAACATAGTATGTTTAATATTAAAACCCTGTTACAATAAGACTAGGTGAAGGCTGAGAAAGACCCCTAGACACCTTTCTCACATAGTCGTAACATAACCAAAATCTACCCATTTTCCCGACTCCAGGGCATCTTCCCTTCATGCTGGGCTGCATTCCCAATCGTGGCCACTGCTCCCAGTAGCGCTTCTCGGACCAAGAGCTGCTGGTCCGCTGATTGGCTGGCAGCTCTATTAGGCGGGACTTCCTCCCTCAAGCAGGTGGAAGTCCAGCCTCACACCAATTGAAGCCCGGTGACCCACAAAATACGGGTCGGATCCCTGGGCGAGATGGAACGGGTTCACCACCGACTTTTCAGTCGGTGGCCGGCTCCCATTCGCCTACTATAAAATTCCGGCCTGTATCTCACATGTGTTGTATGTGCCCTGGGAGTGTTTGATAGGACAGTACAGAGGGAGATTTACTCTGCATCTAACTTGTGTTGTATGTGCCCTGGGAGTGTTTGATAGGACAGTACAGAGGGAGATTTACTCTGCATCTAACTTGTGTTGTATGTGCCCTGGAAGTATTTGATAGGACAGTACAGAGGGAGATTTACTCTGCATCTAACATGTGTTGTATGTGCCCTGGGAGTGTTTGATAGGACAGTACAGAGGGAGATTTACTCTGCATCTAACTTGTGTTGTATGTGCCCTGGGAGTGTTTGATAGGACAGTACAGAGGGAGATTTACTCTGCATCTAACTTGTGTTGTATGTGCCCTGGGAGTGTTTGATAGGACAGTACAGAGGGAGATTTACTCTGCATCTAACTTGTGTTGTATGTGCCCTGGGAGTGTTTGATGGGACAGAATAAAGAGAACTTTACTTAAATTAGAAAATGAGTACTCAAGGGTGAAGTGGGCCCTCTAAAAACAAATGCCAGTAATACTGCACATGAAAATAAGGTAATAGTAGACTTGTTGAATAATTACTTGGGCTGGATTTTAAGTTCGCGATGTGCTTAAGTATGTTCAGCATGCCTGAAGTGACTTTTTAACGCAGCCACTGTATTATCATCATATGATTTCTGGGTTTCCCTGATAATTAACTTCAGTGGATGTGATGATGATTCACAGGACACGATTTCAACTCCACTATTTAAAGGGACACTCCGAACACACAAGTTGAAGCAGTTTGAGGTGGAAAAGTGAGAGAAACAAGTCTTGCTGTGGAAGGTAGAAGGTCAAAAGCTGTGTCCACTTCAGCAACACCTCCCTGGATGTGCTGCTTGGAAGCTGTGATGACCCGGAGGATGTACTGTTCCCTAGCAATGGGAAGAAGAAGCTGGCTGGGGAGATCAAGAAGGCCCGTCGTTGGAGGTGGCATAAGAGGTCAGTAACCGGCACATGGTACCACCCTCCTGAATCCAATGCAGGAAACGATTCATTGACCTAAGCAGGGCAAGAAAGATGAGAGTAATGATACATTCGTATGTATCACCCCACCCTTGCTCTGCCTTCTCAAGCCAATCCAACACATCACTCCTAACACCAACCTACCTTGCAGGTACACCCATCCCTCTGAGTCTATGCAGATTCTCACATCACCTTTCACCACTGACACTCACCCTCATCCTGATGCAATGTCACACCTTCCCTCATAGTCACCCTCAACAAATACTCTCTATCCATCCGTTCAACACATGACATTACTCTCACTCATAGGTCTCTTCTTTCCCTCCTTGTAGAAGAGAACAGAGAACACAAGGGAGAAGCAAGAGAACCAGAGGTCAACCTCCAGCCATCTCACAGCTAACAAGTGCAGAGGGGCAGGTCCTGGAAATCACTGGAGTCTCAGCATGCCTGGCTTTTGGAGGTGGAGGCAGAATTAAATATCAAACAGTCACATGGCATACAGCACTCACTCAATTTGACTTGATGTCAACAGCGAGTGAAAAATGATCATGTGCATAATGATAACTTCAAGCATTCTTACCTTGACAGTACTCATTCATGTCTTTTATCACCTATAAGGCCTTCACACGTCCCATAGGAGATGGTCCAGGTCACAGCCAACAACGACAATTCCTCTGATAAGATCAATCCCTCTGAGGGTTCACCATCACAGGACTCATGCAGACAATTCACCAGTTCAGAAACTCACACTTCAATGGCACCAGTAATGCAGATAGTTGGGTTTTTACCTGGTGACTCACACATCACAAGTGAGCAAGAGCAGATGGTGGAGAGAGGACAGCAGTAGAGAGTCCCCAAAGGACACAAGATGCTCCAAGCTCTGCACAGCTGGACACAGAAGCTGTACCTGGAGGGCAGTCGATGAGCAAGATACTTCTGGAGCAGCAGCAGAAAACATGCAATGTAATGGCAGGCGTTTAAGCTACACTGTGGCGTTTGCAGACAGATTGCAAGAGATCGTCTCAAGCATGAATGGTCTGATGTCACACGCCTTTGTGTCGGAATCTGGTAAGTGCGGCCACCCGCATGGAACATCAAACGTGGCAATTGAACATGCATGCAGGCCTTCACCAATGACTTGCACACTATGAATGCCACCTTAAACAGGATGGAAGATACCCTAACCTTAATCTTTCATCGCTCTGCTGATCTGCAGCAAAGTGTTCTCCAGTTCACTGCTAGCAAGGAAGCGTGACTGGGCCATAAGAGGGATGAAAGAGGACATGGAAGTGGGGGCTCAGCTCAAAGAGCTTCCAGTTCTAACCTGTTGCTACTCAACTCACACCCCACCGCACCACCACCCCCCCCCCCCACCCCCCCAGTATCCCAATGGCTTATTTGATGATACACCGAGTGATCATTCGGGATTTATAGGCCTCATTCCATGGGTTTCTGAAAAGTGTCATCAGCCACATTTTAAGTGGTTATCCCTTGTCTCTAATCAGCCAGCCGGTAACTCTATTTCGAAGTGTGAAGAGATCAGGGAGGGTGGTCTGCTGCAGGATGAAAACATCTTGACAGCTGCCCAGGAATCTTGTGCACATCTGCATAAAGATCTTTTTGTGGTTCCACATCAGCTGCACATTGATAGAGTAGAAGCCTTGCAATTGACAAACTCTCCCGGGTGATCGATGGGTGCCTCAATTGCCACATGCATACAGTCAATAATGCCCTACATTTTGCTGCAAACCCGAGCACCCACTCATTCTGACTGGCATCATCGCAGGAATAGTTGATGTATTTAATGGTCCTGGAAAACTAGCCATCAGTCGCCTGTCTGTTTGCAGCAACTGTGAAATCCTGCAAATGACTGCGGCAAAGCCCTGGAAGGATCCAGGGACAAAACAAATTGAGTGTGGTGGTAGAACAGACCACAAAGAACAGTACAGCACAGGAACAGGCCATTCGGCCCTCCAAGCCTGCGCTGATCTTGATGCCTGCCTAAACTAAAACCTTCTGCACTTCCGGGGACCATATCCCTCTATTCCCATCCTATTCATGTATTTGTCAAGATGCCTGTTAAACATCGCTATCATACCTGCTTCCACCACCTCCCCGGCAGCAAGTTCCAGGCACTCACCACCCTCTGTGTATAGAACTTGCCTCGCACATCCCCTCTAAACTTTGCCCCTCTCACTTTAAACCTATGTCCCCTAGTAACTGACTCTTCCACCCTGGGAAAAAGCTTCTGACTATCCACTCTGTCCATGCCGCTTATAACTTTGTAAACCTCTATCATGTCGCCCTCCACCTCCGTCGTTCCAGTGAAAACAATCCGAGTTTATCCAACCTCTCCTCATAGCTAATGCCCTGCAGACCAGGCAACATCCTGGTAAACCTCTTCTGTACCCTCTCCAAAGCCTCCACATCCTTCTGGTAGTGTGGCGACCAGAATTGCATGCAATTTGACAACCACTGGTAAAGTGTGGCCACCAGATCCAGTTGCCAGCAGGTCTTGTCCCAGAAGGCTGCAAATGTCTGTCATCAACTGACAGGATACCCTGAGCCTCCTGAAGCACTGGTGTTCAGACATTGCGAGGAAGGTTAACCTCTGCCTGTAGACCCTGTGTGGAATGGCCTCCTCTGAGCTGCACTTCTCTGTTGATCCCCTTTCTCCTGTAGAGCTGCAGGTCTGTGAGCAGCAGACTGTCAATGGAGCAGGTCCTGCTGCTATTACTGATGATGTTGGTGCAGGTTCTACTGTTCCTACTACTGCTTTCTTTTTAATTCATTCTTGGGATGTGCTAGTTACTGGCAAGGTCAGCATTTGTTGCCCATCCCAAATTGCCCTTGAGAAGGTGGTGGTGAGCCGCAATCTTGAAGCACTGCAATCCATGTGGTGTAGGTACATCCACAGTACTGTTCGAAAGGAGTTCCAGGTTTTTGACCCACCGACAATGAAGGAACAGCGATATAGTTTCAAGTCAGAATGGTGTGTGGCTTAGAGGGGAACCTGCAGATGGTGGTGTTCCTATGCATCTGAGGTCCTTATCCTCCTAGGTGGTAGACATTGCGGGTTTAGAAGTTGCTGCCGAAGGAGGCTTGGTGAGTTGCTGCATTGCATCTTGTAGATAGTACACACTGCTATCATTGTGTGCCAGTGATGGAGAGTAAATGTTTAAGGTGGTGGATGACATACCAATCAAGCGGGCTGCTTTGTCCTGGATGTTGCTGAGCTTCTTGAGTGTTGTTGGAGCTGCACTGATCCAGGCAAGTGGAGAGTATTCCATCACACAACTGACTCATGCCTTGTAAATGGTGGACAGGCTTTGTGGGGGTTAGATATGCCACATATCTAAGTTTACCAATGACACAAAGATTGGTGGCATAGTAAGTAGTGTAGACAGGAGCATAAAATTCAAAAAAGACATTGATAGATCAAGTGAGTGGGCAAAGCTGTAGCAGATGGATTTCAATGCAGATAGCTGTGAGATCATCCATTTTGGGCCAAAAAAGCATACATCTGAGTATTTTTTAAATGGTGAAAAACTAGGAAAGTGGAGTTCAAAAAAGACATAGGAGTCCATATACACAGATCACTAAAATATAATAGTAAGGTACAAAAAAATCCAAAACGGCTAATGTAATGATAGCCTTTATAACTATAGGTCTAGAATATAAAGAGGAGGAAGTTTTGCTGCAGCTATACAAAACCCTGGTTAGACCACATCTGGGCTACTGTACCCAATTCTGGGCACTGCACCTTAGAAATGCCTTGGAAGGAGTGCAGTGCAGATTCTCCATAATGTTACCAGGGCTCAAAAGATTAGATTACGAAGAACGGTTGCGCAAACTAGGCTTCTGTTCCCTGGAATATGGAATGTTAAGGGATGCTTTGATTGAGATTTTTAGGATTTGGAAAGGAATTGAGAGGGTAGATAGAGAGAAACATTTTCTGCTGGTGGGGGAGTCTAGGACAAGGGGACATAACCTGAATATTGGAGCTAGGCTATTCAGGAGAGAAGTTAGGAACACTTCTTCATGCAAAGGGTGGTAGAAGTGTGCAACTCTCTCCCACAAAAAGCAATGGATGCTAGATCAATTAATAATTTTAAATCTGAGATTGATAGATATTTGCTAGCCAAGAGCATTAAAGGAACCAAGGTGGGCGGATGGAATTAGGATACAAGCAGCCATGATTTCATTCACAGCAGGCTTGAGGTGTTGAATGGCCCACTCCTGTTCCCATTTCCTCTGTATCTAACCCGTGCTGTATCTGCTGTATCTGTGTTTGATGGGACATTATAGAAGGAGCTTTACCCTGTATATAATCTATGCTGTACCTGACCTGTGAATTTTGGAAATTGATTCCCAATGAGGGAGCATGTTGAAAGATAATGCAGTTCCACTGGAATCAGTGTTAAGCTATGGTCTTGTTTGTTTGCTTTTAAACATCCTTAAACAGGATCTGCCCACAGGAGCATGTTTACAAAGTTGGCAAGATGTGAAACAAGTGAAATACCATAACAAAGCTGCATTCCATTAAGCACAAGTACATTCTGTTTGTTCTGAAGATAATAGAGGAAGCTTCTCTTGTACGGACTGCTGAAGGGCTGTTATGCTTTTGATTTTAATCCTGTGGCCTCCATACTTTCCTTGAGGAAATCGCTGTATGGAACTTCAACATGCTATGCTGCAGAATAAGGACTCACACCCTGAATTATAGACTGAGTAGCTGATCTGAATGATTCTGGTGCCAGAGTTGGTTCAGTAGTAGCATTCTCACTGCTGAGGTAGAAGGTTATATGTTTAAGACCCACTCCAGCGATCTGAGTTTTTTTTTTATTCATTCATGGGATGTGGGCGTCACTGGCCAGGCCAGCATTTATTGCCCATCCCTAATTGCCCTTGAGAAGGTGGTGGTGAGCTGCCTTCTTGAACCGCTGCAGTCCATTTGGGATAGGTATACCCAGAGTGCTGAAGGGAGTTCCAGGATTTTGACCCAGCGACAGTGAAGGAACTTGGAGGGGAACTTGCAGGCGGTGGTGTTCCCATGTATTTTCCTTCTAGTTGGTAGAGGTCGCGGGTTTGGAAGGTGCTGTCTAAGGAGCCTTGGTGCATTGCTGCAGTGCATCTTGTAGATGGTACACACTGCTGCCACTTTGCGTCGGTGGTGGAGGAAGTGAAAGTTGTAGATGGGGTGCCAATCAAGCGGGCTGCTTTGTCCTGGATGGTGTCGAGCTTCTTGAGTGTTGTTGGAGCTGCACCCATCCAGGCAAGTGGAGAGTATTCCATCACACTCCTGACTTGTTCCTTGTAGATGGTGGACAGGCATTGGGGAGTCAGGAGGTGAGTTACTCACTTCAGGCTTCCTAGCCTCTGACCTGCTCTTGTAGCCACGGTATTTATATGGCTACTCCAGTTGAGTTTCTTCAATGGTAACCCCTAGGATGTTGATAGTGGGGAATTCCGCGATGGTAATGCCGTTGAATGTCAAGGGGAGGTGGTTAGATTCTCTCTTGTTGGAGATGGTCATTGCCTGGCACTTGTGTGGCGTGAATGTTACTTGCCACTTATCAGCCCAAGCCTGGATATTGTCCAGGTCTTGCTGCATTTCTACATGGACTGCTTCAGTATCTGAGGAGTCACGAATGGTGCTGAACATTGTGCAATCATCAGCGAACATTCCCACTTCTGACCTTATGATTGAAGGAAGGTCATTGATGAAGCAGCTGAAGATGGTTAGGCCTAGGACACTGCCCTGAGGAACTCCTGCAGTGATGTCTCGGAGCTCAGATGATGGACCTCCAACAACCACAACCATCTTCCTTTGAGCTAGGTATGATTCCAGCCAGCAGAGTGTTTTCCCCCTGATTCCCATTGACCTCAGTTTTTCTAGGGCTCCTTGATGCCATACTAGGTCAAATGTTGCCTTGATGTCAAGGGCAGTCACTCTCACCTCACTTCTTGAGTTCAGCTCTTTTGTCCATGTTTGAACCAAGGCCGTAATGAGGTCAGGAGCTGAGTGTTTTGTGTGTGGATGTACATTTGTGTCTTAGTATATTTTACTTGCATTGAAGGAGGGGTCAGATGTGGTTCAGTAGTAGCACTCCTGTCTCTGAGTTAGATAGATCATGGGTTCACATCCCACTTTAAAAACTTCAATACATAATCTAGGTTAACACACCAATGCAGTCATGAGGGAGTGAGACATTAGACTGAGGCCCTGTTTGCCCTCTCATAGGGTTGCAAAAAAGCCTATGTACTATTGAGCAGGGGAGATCTCCCCAGCATCCTGCCCAATATTTATCCCTCATCATCATTTAAAAAAAGTGTTTATATGGCCATTTTTACATTGCTGTTTGCAGGACCTTGCTGTGCACAAATTGGCTGCCACATTTCCTACGTTATAACAGTGACTACATTTCAAAAGTACTTAATTGGGTATAAAGTACTTTGTAACATCCTGAGGTAATGAAAGGTGCTATATAAATGGAAGTTCTTTCTTTAGTTTGGAGAGTGAGCATTCAGTTTCTTCATTGGAAGAGAAAGAAAACTAGAGGGAAAGCTGCTCCCTGGATCATGGTACACTCTCACACATCTAGTAGAGACCAGTTACAGAAGTCATGCTAGGTCCCCAACCGCCAAGAACGAGGCATGTTGGTTTTGTCACATGAACATTGATTTTCAGCTGATGCTGGAGCGAGGAAATAACTTGTTAAACAGATCAGCCGTGGCCGGAAAAAAACATTTACATACTCACAGACATCGAAGGTGAGGAAGTGCATTCCAGGGTCTGCTAAGGAGGATACAATCCACAAGGGCCAGGATTGGTTAGGTCAGCTGATCACATGAGTAATTGGTGTCCAGAGTTTTCTTTTGAACTGACCACAGAGAGTTTGAACTCAGAGTGTCTGTTTGCTCCTGGACTGAGAAGATCTCTCTCCTGTCTGCTCCCATCACTTTCTCACAAGCCTCTGAATCCATTGAAGGCACATGAACCCCAAGAGAGAAAAGTCTCCTACAGCAAACAAGGTTTAAGAAGAATACTGGGCCTCAACGAAAAGCAAGACCTACCTACAATCAAGAACTCTACAATGAGCTTGAAGAACTGTAACAAAAACTCTTCAGATATTGCCTCAAACCTTTCCACTTTATTTTTCTTCTGCTTTTTTCTGTCTCTATTTGCATGTGTGTTTTACGTATGCATGTTAGCGTGGGCGCGTCATGTATCCGTAGGCGTCAACCGAATTAGGGTTTAAGTTCAAGTTTAATAAATTTCAACTTTTCTTTTTTAAACCTAAGAAAACCTGGTGTGCTGATTTCTTTGGCTTATATTTGGAAAGCGGTGAAAAAGGATTCATCAAGGGGGAGCTAAAAACATGGTGTTTTAAAAATTAAACCCTGTTACGGTATGAGCAGGTGAAAGCTGAGAGGGACCCCTAGACCCTAGACACCTTCCTCACTGAGTCGTAACACAGAACAGAAATAGCGACCAGGTTTTAGAATTTTCTGTTGCTCACTCTCCAGCAGTGAAACAGGACTGGGCCCAGGTGGTATTTGCTACTCACACACTCACTTGGAGATGCTGCTTGACTTGAGGAGGTGAATGAACTAGTTCCAAATAGTTTTGATGGGTAAAAGTATCAAGAGATAAGGACCAAAGGTGGGAAAATGGAGTGGAGGCACAGACCGTTCAAGATCTATTTGAATGGCGGTGCAAACTCAAGGGGCCAAATGGCCTATTCTGTTCTTAATGTTCCAAATAAAATTATTGATTCTTTGAAAGGCTTTGAGTATATTATTTTCAGACTCAAATCAGGAGTTAAAAATTGTTTCTGTTGTGACATTCCAACCTCAGATGGCATTAGCATGCAAACAAGCTTACTTCACATTTGGTTAATACAGAGGCTTCACACAGATGTACAATATGACTAGGATGGAATAACATCCATCCAAGTATCAAGATATAAAAAATTTTTGTATTGTATATCTTCATACAAATTTATAGTCAAGACAGTGGGATTTTTAAAATGAAAATCATGTCTGTGGAGAATGTACAATAAGCCTCAGGCCTTTTCTGAGTATACTAGACATCCTTGACTATCAAAACATTGAGGGACAGAGGAATGTGAAGCCAGATTGCTATTCTGATCTTATCATGTCCTGTTCTCCTACTAACTTACTGGCACAAGGTCATATCTATAAGCATAAAAACATTATACACAATGCTCTTGAACTTCCTCCCCAAACCCCTGTGCCTCTCTACCTCTCTGTCCTCCTTTAAGGCCCCGCTTAAAAGTCACCACTTTGACCAAGCCTTTAGTCACACTTCCAAATACTTCCTTCCTTGTCTCAGTGTCCACTTTTCTCTGATTACAATTCTGTGAAGCGCCTTGAGATAACTTTCTACTTTAAAGACGCTATGTAGTCGTAAATATTGTTGTCATATTAGTACTGAAGGAGCTCTATGTGATCAAAACTAAGTCCATGGAGCAGATCTTCATCTCCTTGGTGACCCAGATCGCGACACTGATCCGAGAAGAAAGCAAAGAAGTCTCTTCTTTGCCAACATTGCAACATATGTTTGCCCTGATTTACTATAGGCTTGGATCAGCAGCCTACCACAGTGAACCAGAGCAAGTCAGCATCTTACTCCGCCTTGCATCAATCATCGACAATTATAAGCACCAGCTTTGCATAGTGGGGTAGATTTAGAGTGCCCTCGCTCTCATTAACGGGGCGGTAACGACCTCAAAATGGGATCAGTAGCCTTAGGGCGATGTGGCCACCTCCATTTTGAAAGGGGCCTAATGTCAGGTGTCCAGAATATCTACCTATTTCAGGAGATAAACCCCCTTTAATATGGAAATTCAGGACCTATGGTGTAAATATTTGCCTTTTTTTGCTAGAACTGATTGGAGGGTGCGCAGTGTACATCTGACCAATTCCATGGGTCATGAAAGAGGAGAGGCCCAGCAAAGGCTCAGTTGTCAAGGGAAATTAGGGAGGGGCAACAAATGCTGGCCTTACCAGCGATGCCCACATCCCCTGAAAGAACAAAAAAAAGGTAAGTCTTAAATTATTTTTGTGGGCCATGAAGGTAGAGGCCTGCTACCCGACACGACCCCGATGGAACCCGACGATGTGTCGGGTTCGGGTCGGGTCGGGTCGGGCCCATCTTCCGGGGCCAGATTTCAGGCTCGGGTCGGGCCGAGTCCAGGTCGAGTCAGGTTGGGTCGGGCCGGACACACACGGTAAGTGCTCTGCTGGTAAGTGTTAAAAATAAAAAAACTTACCTGAGCTGGGAGTCCGGGACGAAATGGAGTCTGCGCAGTGAGCGAGTGACGTCAGTATGACGCCATCGTGCATGCGCTGCAGCTTTGTGGAGCTTCACAGTCAGAAGGTAAGTAAACAGATGGTCAGGTCGGGTCAGGCTCAGGTCGGGTCGGGCTCAGGGCAAAATCGGAGGGACTCGGGCCAGGTCGGGCTCGGGTCCGCTGTGGTATGGGTCGAGTTCTTTTTCCCAACCTAATGTAGGCCTCTACCTGGAGGAGTAACAGCACACAAACATAATCTGAGCCATTGCAGCCTGGGACTCCCATCCTTCATGGCCGCAACGTTCCTGCCATCCACACTCACTTTGCACTTCACCTACAGACAACAAAACTTGCTAGCGGCAGCTTCATCCCAATTTTTGGACATCAACTCAACTCCCCTACCAAATGTAAATGGGACCAGGGTCTCAAAATCACAGGAAGGCCTTTTCACTGCTGGAATGGGTGGCCACTCAAAAGTCAAAATCTATCTCAGTGACTTTGAAGCAGTGGCTCCAAGTTAGTCACAGTGCAGAAGTTGGTGGTATCAGAAGAGGAGCAGGAATCTGTTGCCAAAAATTGCCATCATCCCCTTGTATTCAAGTAAAACCAGCTATATGGGAAATTAGGCAGCCTAGCAGTGCTCATATTGCTTTTCAATGGGAAAGGAGATGAAATTGTGTTCAGAAGAACATCAATCACCTGCTTGACACATCTATAAGCAGAAAATTGGTTGATACATCCAATGATCCCTAGATGGGCCTGGAAGGAGGTAGAGACATAAAAATTGAAGACAGGGGTGACCTTGACTGCCATTGGTAGCACTATCATCAGTGTGTGTGTGTGAAAGGTGGATCTGGTTTTGATTTTAAGTACAATAAACTATCTTCTTTGTTGTTTAAACTCAAGAAAACCTGTCCGATTGGTTCTTTTATGATCATAACACATAAAGGGTAAACACTCATCGAGTTGGTAAGCACATCCACTGTTTGAAAAAGAATAAATCCTGTTGCGGTCAAACAAGGAGAGAGACAAGAGGGAGCCTTTCAACCCCTCCTCACTTGATCGTAACAATAGACATATTCATGAGTCTTTAGACAAAAATGCTCAGAAAGTATTAAGATGCTTTAGCAATGATACTGAGGTAGAACCCAGGGTATATTAACAGAGCAAAAGGCTTATATGTATGGTTGGACCAAACTACTAAAGTGCTGTGCAAACTAAAGTTTTTAAACACAATCTGGCTCCTTAACGTTAGCACTGGAGTCACCTGTGGTTTGGAACGTTCCAGTCAAGTGTACAAAATGCAATGGAGATCCTTTTCTTTCTCAGCAGGCCAGTTGAAACCAGCCCTTTTGCAGTGTCTAAACAGAAGACACCTACAGAACGCCAAAACATAAAATGGCACAAGGATTCAGCGTCAAGATTCAGTGACTAAACAAGTAAACTAATTATCCCGATGAACCAAAAGAAATCCAAGTTATCAACTAGCCATATCACCGGCAATCACAACATTCAAACTGTGTCTGCAGCTGTATAACGGATGGAAAACTAATTTGAGAGAACTGTTTGACCAAAAATAAGAACAGGAGTAGGGTATTCAGCCTGCCCCACCATTTAAATAGATCATGGCTGATTTGTACCTCAGCTCCATTTAACCACATTTGCTCCATATCCCTTAATAAACTTACTAATAAAAATCTATCACTTTCAATCTTGAAAGCTCCGATTGACCCAGCATCCACAGTATTGTGGACGAGAGAATTCCACATTTCCACTACCCTTTGTGTGAAAAAGCACTTCCTGATTTCCCTCATAAATGGCCTAGCTCTAACTTTAAGGTTATATACCTTCATTCTGGACTCCCCTACCTGAGGAAATAGTTTATCTGGATCTACCTGAGCAAATCATTTCAACATTGTAAACACCGCGATCAGATCAACCCTCAATCTTGTAAACTCGAGGGAATACAAGCCAAGTTTATGCAACATGCCCTCATAATTTAACTCTCTGTGCCCCGGTATCATTCTAAACAAAACTCTGATAACTACATTAAATTATTTTCAGTAAGGTCGTACTGTATTTAAATTAGTTACATAGCAACTTGGGTTAATCCTGTGGAATAAGGAAGTTGGAAATACATCTGAGCAACAATGATTGACACCACATTGTGTAAATGAATGTTGATACATGTGCTGTAATCACTACGCCTACATTCTGTACCAGTTTTCCATTTTACCCTTGTCTGGAGATTGTTGGGGTTACTCACTACTGTGGCAGATTCATCATTCCCTTCGCACTATCAGGGATTCCATTTGGCACCTATTTAGCTTGTGTAAAGGAAGAGAAGGATGGACATCTTGAATACCAGGGAGATCAGAAATTATTGAGATCATATAAAACAATAGGGTACAGTAGTCTACTGGTTATGTTACTGGACTAATAATCCAGAGAACATATGCTGAATTTAATGCAGTTGGTGGATGTCCCGATGCCGGCCGGAAAGACGAAGGGAACCCCGGCATGGCTCCTCGGGGCACCCCCTGCGCAATTCAATGGATCCCACCTCCAAGAACTACTGACCAATCGGAGAGCCAGCAGGTCAATAGTACCGGCAATGTCACCGGGAGCAGTGTCCACTGCTGGTGCTACACCAAGCCTGGGACAAGGAGCAGTGTTGGAGCCCTGGACCCCAGCTAAGTGCGGCAGGGTCACCAGGGCCAGTCTGGCAGACCCTGACGAGGGGGTCGGGTGTGGATGGTTATTGAGGGCGGGGGGATGGGGTGGTTAGTGGAGGGGAAGTCTTCGCCATTAAGGGCCCTCCAGGGGCCACAAATTGTCCACAGAGGAAGCCCCCACCCCAAGCCTGCAGGGAGACAGCCTTTTTCTACTTGGTGACCTCCCCACATGGCAGAGGCAACCCCACTGCTGGTGTAATTCCAGCGGCAGCAGGAAGCAGCCCTTAAGTGGTTATGAATTGGTCACTTAAGGGCCGCAATTGACCTCTGGGCGGAAAGACCGTCTGCGGCCTTTTCCACCCCCAACTTAATTGCAAGCTGACAGGAAGGCGACCGGCCCTCTGTCCCTGCCTTCCGTCGCTTTTCCATGGGCCTCCCCTGCCTCCCAGCCCATCTCCTGGGGACCCATTAAGTTCCGCCCCATGGGTGCAAATCCCAACATGGCAGTTTAAGAACTTGAATTCAATAAAAATTCTGGAACTAAAAGGCTGATAATCAGCAATAGTAATCATGAATCCACTGGATTATTGTAAAATCCCAACTGCTTCGCCAATGTCCTACCTGCTCTCAAAGAGCGTGAGGGGAGCCGAGAGTTCCCAAAGAGCACAGCTGACTGGTGAGTAAGTCCTGGTGAGTATTTTTCAAACTGGATTGAATTGTAAGTCATTGTTTTAGCAAGACTTAGTTGATTTCTTTTATTATAATGGTCTTCTAAAGTTTTAAATTTAAAGGGTTTAGTCATGGCAGGAGAGCTTAAAGCCGTGGTTTGCTCCTCTTGCTGCATGTGGGAATCCGGGAACATTTCCAGTCCCCGGGACCAACATATGTGCAGGGTGTGTCCAGCTGCAACTCCTGGAAGCTCGGGTTTCAGAGCTGGAACGGTGGCTGGAAACTCTGTGGAGCATCCACAAGTCTGAGAGCATCGTGATAGCACGTATAGAGAGGTGGTCACACCGCAGCTGAAGGGACTTGAGAAAGGAAGGGAATGGGTGACCACCAGGCAGTCCAAGAGAAACAGGCAGGTAGTTCAGGAGTTCCCTGGGGTCCCGCTTGCAAATCGGTATTCCATTTTGGAGGCTGATGAGTTTGGTTCCTCCAGGGAGTGCGGACAGAGCCAAGCTTCTGGCAACGCAAGCAGCCTGTCTGCACAGGAAAGGGGAAAGAGAGGAAGAGCAATAGTAATAGGGGATTCGATAGTCAGGGGAACAGATAGGCGCGACTGTGGCCATCAACGTGACTCCAGGATGGTTTTTTGCCTCCCTGGTGCCAGGGTCTGGGATGTCACTGAACGGCTGCAGGGCAACCTGAAGGGGGAGGGTGATAATGCAGAGGTCCTGGTACATGTTGGTACCACCGAGTTAGGCAGTAGACTAAAAAGCAGGACCTCTCGGGTTGTAATCTCTGGATTACTCCCAGTGCCATGTGCTAGCGAGTATAGAAATAGGAGAATAGCACAGATGAATGCGTGACTTAAGAGTTGGTGCAGGAGAGAGGGTTTTAGATTCCTGGACCACTGGGACCGTTTCTGGGGAAGGTGGGACCTGTACAAGCGGCACGGTCTACATCTGAACCAGAGGGGGACTAACATCCTTGCTGGCGGGTTTGCAAGTGCTGTTGGGAGGAGTTTAAACTAGTTTGGCAGGGGGAGGGGACGCAGACTCCTCGCAGAATAGGGACACAGCTAAACACAGGAAAGCATGCAAGTCAGAGGGAATACAGCGGAAGTAAGTTTCAAGGGAGTAAGACCAGGATGGATGGCCTCTACTTTAATGCCAGGGGTATTACAGGTAAAACGGATGAGTTAAGGGCAAGAATTGACACGTGGAATTGTGATATAGTAGCCATCGTGAAGACATGGTTGAGGGAGGGGCAGGATTGGCAGCTCAATATCCCAGGATATAGAATCTTCAGGCAAGACAGAGGAGGGGGTAAAAGAGGAGGGGGCATTGTAATATTAGTTAAGGAGTCAGTTACTGCAGTAAGGAGAGATGATATCTTGGAGGGGGCATCAATGAAGCTTTATGGGTAGAGTTTAGGAATAAAAAATGGACAGCCACATTGCTAGGTGTTTATTATAGACCCCCAGATAGTCAGCGGCAAATTGAAGAGCAAATATGTGTGCAATTCGCAGAGGTGTGTAAAAATAATAATAGGGTAATTATTTTAGGTGATTTCAACTTTTCCAACATTAATTGGGATAGTCATCGTGTTAAGGGCTTAGATGGAGTGGAGTTCTTAAAATGTATACAGGAGAACTTTTTAGCTCAATATGTAGAGGATCCAACAAGGGAGGGTGCAGTGCTGGACCTAATTCTGGGGAATGAAGCCGGACAGGTGGTTGATGTGTTGGTGGGGGAGCATTTTGGTGATAGCAACCACAACATGGTACAATTTAAGCTTGTTATGGAGAAAGGAATAGACAAGTTGCAAAAAAAGGTTTTGGATTTGGGGAGAGCGAATTTTAGTAAAATAAGACAGGATCTGGCCAAGGTAGACTGGAAAGAGTTACTTGTTGGGAAATCTACAGAAGAGCAGTGGAGGGCATTCAAAAAGGAAATGGGGAGGGTACAGGCCCAACATGTTCCCTCTAGGGTGATAGGTAGGAGCAACAAGCCCAGAGAACCATAGATGACCAGAAACATTCAGGGTACGATGAGAAGGAAAAGAGAGGCTTTTAGTAAATACAAGGAGAGCAAATCAACGGAAGCATTAGTGGAGTACAGAAAGTGTAGGATGGAGCTTAAGAAAGCAATTAGGAGAGCAAAGAGGGGATATGAGAAAGCTCTGGCTGGTAAAAGTAGGGAAAATCCCAAGATATAAGTATATCAATGGGAAGAGGATAACCAGGGAAAGTGTAGGACCGATTCGGGACCAAGGGGGTAATCTGTGGGAGAAGCCAGAGGATATTGGTAGGGTGTTGAACGAATACTTCACATCTGTCTTCACCCAAGAGAATGAGGATGTAGATATGGAACTCAGAGAGAGAGACTGTGAGGTTCTTGAGCAAATTGTCATAGGGAGTGACAAGATATTGGAGGTTTTGGCAGGCTTAAAAGTGGACAAATCTCCAGGTCCGGACGATTTGTGTCCCAGAATGCTGTGGGAGGCGAGGGTGGAGATTGCAGCTAATGTGGTCCCACTATTCAAGAAAGGCTGTAGAGATAAGCCAGGGAACTACAGACCAGTGAGTCTCACGTCAGTGGTAGGGAAACTATTGGAGAAAATTCTGAAGGAGAGAATCTATCTCCACTTGGAGAGGCAAAATTTGATTAGGAATAGTCAGCATGGCTTTGTCAGAGGGAGGTCATGCCTAACAAATTTGATTGAATTTTTTGAGCATGTGACCAGATGTGTGGCTGATGGTAGTCCAGTTGATGTAGTTCACATGGATTTCAGCAAAACCTTTGACAAGGTTCCACATGGGAGACTTATCAAGAAAGCAAATGCACATGGGATACAGGGTAACTTGATAAGGTGGATTCAAAATTGGCTTAGCTGTAGGAGACAGAGAGTGATGACAGACGGCTGTTTTAGTGACTGGAAGCCAGTGTCCAGTGGTGTACCACAGGGATCTGTGCTGGGTCCCCTATTGTTTGTCATTTATATAAACGACATAGATGACTACATGGGGGGTAGGATCAGTAAGTTCGCAGATGATACAAAGATTGGCCGAGTGGTTAACAGTGAGATGGAGTGTCTTGGGTTCCAGGAAGATATAGACGGGATGGTCAAATGGGCAGAAAAGTGGCAGATGGAATTTAACCCTGAAAAGTGTGAGGTGATACACTTTGGAAGGAGTAATGTGACATGGAAGTATTCAATGAATGGCCTGACACTGGGAAGTTCCGAGGAACAAAGGGACCTTGGCGTGTTTATCCATAGATCTCTGAAGGCAGAAGGGCAGGTTAATAGGGTGGTCAAAAAGGCATATGGGACACTTGCCTTAATCAACTTTGGTAAGGCCACAGCTGGAGTACTGTGTGCAAATCTGGTCACCACATTATAGGAAGGATGTGATTGTACTGGAGGGGGTGCAGAGGCGATTCACCAGGATGTTGCCTGGGATGGAACATCTAAGCTATGAAGAGAGGTTGGATAGGCTTGGGTTGTTTTCGCTGGAACAGAGAAGACTGAGGGGTGACCTGATCGAGGTGTAAAAGATTATGAGGGGCATGGACAGGGTGGATAGGGATCAGCTGTTCCCCTTATTTGAAGGGTCAGTTACGAGGGGACACAAGTTTAAGGTGAGGGGCAGGAGGTTTAAGGGAGATTTGAGGAAGAACTTTTTTACCCAGAGGGTGGTGACGGTCTGGAATGCACCTCCTGGGAGAGTGGTAGAGGCGGGTTGCCTCACATCCTTTAAAAGATACCTGGATGAGCACTTGGCACGTCATAACATTCAAGGCTATGGGCCAAGTGCTGGCAAATGGGATTAGGTAGACAGGTCATGTGTCTTTAATGCATCGGTGCGGACTTGATGGGCCGAAGGGCCTCTTCTGCACTGTATTATTCTGTGATTCTGTGAATGTCCTTTGAAGAAGGAAATCTGCTGTCCTTACCTGGGTCTGGGCCTACATGTGACTTCAGACCCACATCAATGTGGTTGACTCATAAATGCCCT
Organism: Heterodontus francisci; assembly: GCF_036365525.1. Taxonomy (NCBI): domain Eukaryota; kingdom Metazoa; phylum Chordata; class Chondrichthyes; order Heterodontiformes; family Heterodontidae; genus Heterodontus; species Heterodontus francisci. Next base: position 47,603,344 of record NC_090402.1, read on the forward strand.
CTGAAGTGTACCAGAAAGCCACAGAGTTGTATCAAACTTCTACAAAGAATTTAGGAGTTCATGAGGCTCACCACCACTTTCTCAGGGCAACTAGGTGATGGGGAATAAATCCAGTGATGCCCACATTCCAAAAATTAAATTTTAAAAATACTTTCTGAAGAGTCCTACTGCCTGTTAGCCTATCAGTGTTTCCAGAATTGTGATGGTTTGCTGCAACCGATATAACCTCATCTTGGAAAAAGGAAACCATTTGAAGGCCAAAAGTCAAGGAGGAGAGACAGGAGAATGCCAATCAGGAGTCAAGGAAGGAGTAGATGGTGGTCCACAGAACAACCAAAATAAAGGGACCTTAATTACACAAACCATCAGCTAAGCTGAAACACAATTTTTGTGTTCCCCTTCCCCTGCCAAAACTATCAAACACCAGCTAGCACTCTCTCCAACAATCACCTTCTTAGTACTTTCCTCACCACTGCCTCAACAAATATTGTAATCTTCACTCCACATTTCCTGTGCAGATAGTCAACTATGCTCCATATTTCCAAGGTGTCTTGTTTCTAGTCTCTGTTAGCACAATCCTTCCTGTTCCTAACCGCTGGTGAAACTATTCATCTCAATCAGTTCAGGCTTGTACTGAGTGATAGTCCTTTGACAGGAGCCAATCAGATCAACGCTGGGGGAGTTATTAGGGTGAAAACAGGCACTTCGTGGGTACGGTGCTAATAAGACAGACCTGTTTGAAAGTCTGGATTTGGCATACAAAGTGGGGCCTAATACTTACTTGAACTGATTTGAAATGCCGTAACCTACAAGGCTACAGGCCAAGAGCTAGAAAATGGGATTAGGCTGGATAGCTGTTTCTCGGCCAGCACAGACATGATAGGTTCAAATGGCCTCGTTCTGTGTTTTAAATTTCTCTGATTCCATGTTTTTATGATAATTGCTGACATGCTGATTAAATGCAATTTCCATGGAGCAGTATACGTGAGCTCCTCGCATCCACTTCCAGCAACACTCTATCAACATTTTTCCGTAAATTATCTGAGGACTTCACCTAAAGAATTGACTGCTGTGCTATGAGGCCAGGCAGAGCAGCATCAGTGCTGCAGGAGAGAGGGACAGGAGGGCGAGGAGGTGTCTTTTCCCCTAAAGGTACAGGACATCCCTCCTCCTCTGAGCCTCCTCTACCAGGATTTCCAGTGCTGCTTTCAAGAACCTGTGTGTCCTCTCCCTTAGTCCCTGGCTCCTCCTGAAACATTCCACTGTGAGTCAGTCAACACACTCCACACCTTCAGTGGAAGTGGGTGTATGCAGCCCACATATACTGATCCACAGAAAATGCTTCCAATCAAGTCTTGAGAGCTAAAGCCACACGTGTCTATTTTAGCACCTCCAGGCAAGTTTAAATTATGGTAATGATCAATTTACCGCAAAACTGTATGCTAAAACCAACCTTTCAAACAGGCATGTCTTATTAGCACAATACCCATTTAGCAGCTGTTTTCAATCTTTCACCAAATTAACCCTCAGTATACCTCTTATCAAATAAGCACTGGCTCCCTCAACAAAAGCAAAATACTGCTGAAGCTGAAAATCTGAAATAAAAACAGAAAATGCCGGACATACTCAGAATTCTGATGGAAGGTCATCGACCTGAAACATTGATAACTCTGTTTATCTCTCCACAGATGCTGCTTGACCTACAGAGTATTTCCAGTTTTTCTGTTTGGATGCCTCCAAATGTTAGGTGCTGCAGGACCCTACTTCTGGTGTTTTATAGCTAATTTTAAAAAGTCTCGTCAATGGGACCTACATTGTATATTCAATGTTTTGAATACTTTTTATTGCATCGGTATCTGTTAGATCAATTAGAGAAAAGCTTCCACAATTATACTGTCTTAAACATTCAACCATGCTTAACTGATGGTTTGATAACTTCAAACATTAGTTCTCATAAGACCAATAGAGGGATGTAAGGAAGAAAATTGTCGCTTATTCTACACTTTCCTCAAACTCTGATTGTTTCTGCTGATTTCTGCTTATTTTACATCGGTTTATACACTAAATATATTCTCAGGAGATCTCAGCATAAGTGACGAGATTGGTGTAGACACTGGCATAAGTTCACTGCAGGAAATTCCAGCCTATGTATGCCAAAATGGCGACCACTCTTCACCACTGAATTCACACAAGCATCAGTGAGATGAACCTGTTTTTTATGCTATTGCTTGAGGTAGGAATGTTTGCCAGGACACCTGGATACTTCCCATCGAATAGAGTCAACGGATCATTAACATCTCAGAATAGGCAGACTGGAATTTGGTTAAACATATCCAATTATCTGTCAGAAAGGCACTGGAGTGTCTGACGGTTATGAGTTAAAAGCTACAGCAGTCTGTAGCTTCAGAGAGGAGGGAGTCAATCATCTGAGCCTCAACTGACACAGTTAATCGTGAAGGGACAGGTTTATTGGACCCAAAGGGCTTTTTCTATTCTTCAAAACATCTTGTGCTTCCAAATAGCTCCCGTGCGAAGGATTTATTGTCAGCTGAAGACATGAGCTAGCTTTAATGGTGTTCTGTCTGGGGCAAGCTATACAAACAAAGTATTTGTTCAGAATTAGGAATCCTGGATGAAAAGTAAAAGATTCTGACATTCATTTTAAAGGACTTTGGGCAGATATAGATTGCAGATATATTACTGCAGGAAATGTCTGTGGACGGACATACAGTGACGTAGGCGAACAGAAACCACGACAACTCTGGTGCAGTGGACAGCATGCTCTGTGAAATGACTGACGTCAACAGTCTGGAGGTCACGGGCCATTTCCAAGTGTCAAGCTGTCAACTTTTGGCAAAGAGATTCACTGGGTTTCTGAGGAGCGTAAAACAGTTGAAGTTAAAGGAGCCATTTGCAAGGAAGGCTTTTTAATACATAATTAACAAAAGCAAATTCATGAGATGAGAAAGATATAATATTCAGAAGGTTGCTGGTTTTGCTGCCCACTGCAGGACACAGGCGTACAATGCAGCAAACCTGACTGCAACACGGGCTTAGTAAGTACTGCCTCATTTTGTATGTGTGTGTTTGATCATGCCTATGCAGGTATGCTGTGTCACGTTGCGAGTTTGTGTGTGTTTGTGTGTAGTGCATGTGTATATGATCAGTAAAATTAAAGTATCCCTCCTATAAATTTTCAGTCAATTTAATAGAAAGAAAGAACTTGCATTTATATAGCATATTTCATGATCTCAGGATGTTCCAAAGTGCTTTACAGCCAATAAAATACTTTTGAGGGGCAGTCACTATTGTAATGTAGAAAATGCAACAGCCAATTTGTGCAGCAAGGTTCTCCAAACAGCAATGAGATAATCACCAGATACGGATGACTAAATTGGATGGCATGGGGATCACAATGTGTGAATACTCTGTGCCCGTTCAGTGAAATACAGGCGGAACGGCATCTTCGTACTGCCTGCTCATTATAATGATGGCTGCATTCAGAGATTGTACTGTTCAATGTCTGGGGGCCTAATATCGTTATTTGCGAGCACTACTTAAAGCTCACCTGCACATCTTAAAGCTAGCCTGCACCTGTAAAGGGAAGATGCATTGTAGCTGCTGAGATAATTCAGAATAGTGTTGTGAAACAATAAACAATGGGCACTAAGGTTCTCCAACGCTGTACTGGAGGTTCTGGTGGAGGAGGTGAGAGGAGGAGGGATGTCCTTTATCTGACGGGGGGGCAGGAGGCCCTTCAGACACACAATGAGAAGGCAGTGGGAACAAATACCCGCAGAGGTAAATGCCAGGGGTGTACCCCAAGGAACTGGATGCAGTGCCGCAAGACGTTTAATGACCTCACACAAGTGGACAAGATCAGTGAATGCATCTTCAAATGCCATATCCTATCAACTGCACCACTAGCCTTATGCTCTGCTCAGTGCACCACACCCCCATCACTCACCTACCAACAATCTCTATCAATTAGGACTCATACCTAACATTCATATGCTTCACCTCACATTCACAAACTTAGCACTGCTGCAAACCTCACACCCATATCTCACAGCTTGCACACACTGCCAGTAATTCAACCACATCACTCAAACATATTGCACCACATTCATCAGCATTCTTCCCTCTCTCTGGCCAAATAAGGTGGCGGGCAACAGGAGAGAACAGGAACAAACTGGAGCTGGAAAAGCATGCCTGCATGCTCTACTCCCCCATAGAGGAGACGGTGGTGGCCATTAAGAGAAGGGCCATTACTAAGGTCGTGGCCAGCGATGGTACTGAATCCATTGAAGATGATGTATCTTCCTACCTAATCCTCCTTCTCACATCCCATTTCCCCTTCATCCCACAATCTCTTCTGACTTACAAGCTACAGATAGTGTATTCATGCACTTCTTACTTTCTCCTCTCCCCTCACCACAACCTTACCCTTGTCCTTTTTTCCTTTCAGATATCCAGAAACTGTAACCTGGCCAGGCAGTGAAGGAAGATCAAGAAGACAGTAATGATGAAGAGTTTGATCACTTGATTTCACTTGCAGTCACCAGCTCAAATACTGACAATTTACATATCTTAGAGGATAGCATACAGGCAGGATTTGCACATGGTGGGCTGAATTTAGTGATCCTGACGGGGTCCCAGCAGCGGACCTGGGGGGGGGGGGGGGGGGGGGCGGGCCATCGCCACCTGTGACACCTGTGGCTGACCGAATGCAATTACGCAGCGGGCGGCCACTTTAAATAATGGAGGCGTGGGGCCAATTACGCAATGGGGTGGGTTCTGAGACACTAATTGCAGCGTCAAAGGACTCGTGTGCTGGCGCCATCTTTAAACAGCTGCTAGCCCTGTTTGTATTGTTGCTTTTCTGGGAGGCAGTGATCCTGGAGTGCTGTTCGAGCTCTTTGATGGTACTTTGAACTCTGAACCCTGTAACACTACTGCCACTGCTAGACTCTCTGCACCAGGACTGCTGACTGTCCTAACAGAGCCTGATCAACCTAGGACCATGTCCGACCCAAGACACCAGGTGGCCCCACGGTTTAGCAATGCCTCCCTTGACATTCTCCTCCAGGCTGTAAGGGAAAGGCGAGAGGTCCCCTTTCCAAGAGATGGCAAGAACAGGTCCTTCCGCCTGACCATGAAAGCCTGTTTGGAGATTGCAGAGGAGATCAGCAGCCATGGGGTCACCCCACGCAACTGAGTCCAGTGCAAGAACAGAGCCAATGACCTCCTTCGTTCTGCCAAGGTGAGTGGTCCGTACCTCTCTCCTCTTTGGGGCTTGCAGCCACACAGAAGGCAGCGCAACATGTGGAGGGAGTGGCCACAAAGGCGCTGGCAAGATGGGTAGGCATCACCACATCCTGAATGGCTGAATCTCGGCGATAGGCAGCTTCTTCTACAGCTCAACCCCATGACATCCCCTAAGCACAGACATGGGGAGGAGCCATGTAGAAAACCCCATCAGGAGATGATACGCTGCCGCTAACATAATTGTTCTCTTGCTGTTCGTGCAAAGTCTTACCATCTCCCTCTTTCTACTTGCAGGACAAACGGGTCCATAACACATGGAAAATCTCATGGGCTGGCGGAAGACTAGGCAATATTCAGCCTTTTTCCACAGCTAAGGAGGAGGCACTGGAGCTAGCGGGGACCCAGGGTGACCACTCAATAGCGGATGGTGAGACTAGAGTCTCACTACTAGAGAGTGAGGATTGTCTTCATTCGACATCCATCACACTGCCAGAGATCCGCATCACACATAGTTGGCATAACAAGATCTGCACAGGCTAACCCACAGATGTTTGTGTTCTGTCATGCAGGTTGTCGTCTGAAGGACGCTCCAACTGAAGACGGACAGCTGTCAACCTGTCAGGAGGAGTAGCAGTCAGATGATGCACAGTCACATGACTCTCGTGCACCTTCCACCAGCGTAGATACTTTCACCTCGGTGGGTTTGCGCTCTGCCTCAGAATCAGGGTCACAAGCTGGTGAGAGCAACACTCACACACACCCAAGCAGCTGATGGAGGCTGTGACAGCTGAGGTCACTGACAGTGGAAGGACTGTGGGTGGCCAGGCCCATGCTGAGCCCCAGGCTAATAACAAGCCTCTGGTGTCGACAGCACAGAGCATGCTGAAGTTGCAAAGAGAGATAAGACAACATCTGGAGGAGATGCCAGAGGCAATGCTCGGTCATAAACAGACAATGGAGGAGTCCATCCATGCCGTTAGTGCTGCTATGTCTCAGGCGTGTGAGCACATGGCTTCCTCCATAGAGAGACTGGCAACCCTCATGAAAAGCCAGATCCCACAGATGCACACAGACCTGCACGCCATCACCTTGGCCATGAGCTCAACGCAGCAGTAGCAAGGCGAGAGAAGGATGAGGCGCCAGGAGTCAGCAGGGAAGTTCAAGTCAGCCTTGAAAGGGAGGAGGAGAGGCTGACCTCCACAGCAGGGGGCTCCCCTCAGGGTGTTCTGAGTGTGGACAGTGGCTCCTCAGCCCCTCCGTCAGTGAGCCCATCTCTAGTAACTGTGATGCCTGAGGAGAGTCCTGCACCTGTGCAGGAAACCTTCAGCTAGCCAGGGCCCTCCAGGCCTCAGGTAGCTAGAGGACAGTCGCTGAAGTCATCCCAGGCCAAGGGGCAACCTGATCAGCAGCCTGCCTTCAGTCTAGCTGCTGCCGCAGGGGTCACACCCCATAGAAGCACTGGTAAACGTATTAAGAAAAGCACCTAGACACACTTGGGGCTTCACACGTGTTTTACATTTGCCATTTATATTGTTTTTTAAAGTTTTGTCATTATTACAGTTCAAATTCATTGTTGTAAATTCTCATTCTATCATGCCTTAATTATGAGATGCTGCCTTCACCCTTGCTGCCAGTGCAGGCAAGGGCTGCCTCTGGTAAGCATCTCAGATGTGCCAGAACGTGTGATGGGCACCAGGAATGGAATTCAGATAAGAAGTAGGTGACAGGCAGAATCTAGTGAGGTGAGTCTTTATTGAGTTCACTTTGAGAGGACATCATAGTGACAGGAAGCAGGTATGAATGAGATTGTCTTTTGCCTCCCTTGCCCGTCTCAATGTGCCTGGTGGCAGTGCAAGGGGTTCAATATCATGTGCTGCCTGCTCGACATCCTCCACATCCTCCTCATCAGATGAGGACTGGCGATCAATCATGTCCTCTTCATGCAAGGCCTCCCCCCTCTGCAGTGCTAGATTGTACACAGCACAGCAAACCACCATGAAATGTGAGACCCTCGCTGGGGCATACTGCAGGGCTCCACCGGATTGATCGAGGCACCAGATTCTCATCTTCAGCAGCCCGATGGCCTGCTCGATGGCAGCTCTGGTGGAGCTGTGGCAAGTCTCCTCTAATGCTGTGCGAGGGTTCTTTGCAGGTGCTACTAGCCATGTCTTCAATGGGTAGCCCTTATCCTTGAGAATCCATCCCTGAAGATGAGCAGGGGGCCTGAAAAGCTGTGGCACCTGGGACTGTCGAAGTACGTGGGCATTGCGGCCGCTTCCCAGGAAGCAGGAACATACCTGCAGGAAACGCTTTCGGTGGTTGAAGACCATTTCAACATTGATTGAATGGAAGCCCTTCCTGTTGATGAAGGCGGCTGGCTATTCTGTAGGAGCCTTGAAGGCCATATGCATGCAGTCTATCACACCTTGCACCTGGGGGAATCCAGCGATGGCCCTCTCTGCCTAACAGTCCTGGTCAGTCCAGTAGCGCACATAGTCGCCGGCTGTCTTGAACAGGGCATGGTCACCTCCTTGATGCATCAGTGGGCTGCTGCCTGAGAGACCCCACACACATGTCTCCAGTGGATCCTGGAAAGAGCCGGGAGTGTAAAAGTTGAGTGCCAAGATGATCTTCAGGGCTAGGGGCATTGGTTGTCCACTGAAGTCCATAGAGAGATACAGCACTGAAACAGGCCCTTTGGCCCACTGAGTCTGTGCTGACCAACAACCACCCATTTATAATAATCCTACATTAACCCCATATTCGCTACCACATGCCCACAATTCTCCTACCACCTACCTACACTAGGGGCAATTTACAATGACCAAGTTACCAATCAACCAGCAAGTCTTTGGCTGTGGGACGAAACCAGAGCACCCAGCGGAAACCCACCCGGTCACAGGGAGAACTTGCAAACTCTGCACAGGCAGTACCCAGAACTGAACCCAGGTCGCTGGAGCTGTGAGGCTGTGGTGCTAACCACTGCACCACTGTGCCGCCCACATAGGCTGTAACTCGTCCTGCAACATGGCACATATGCCCAGTGATGGCCTCCCTGGAGAGCCGCAGTCTTCACTGACACCGCCGCTCAAACATCTGGAGATAGCTAAGTCAAGTCGGATACACTCTTTGGCGCAGGTAGGCCCTTCTTAGTATGGCTGTCTGTTGCCACCTCCACTTGGAGCTTCACAGGCAGGCGCAGCTGCCTCCTGGCCCTCTCTCTGTTGCAGGCATTGCATTGCACACAGGGATTTACAAAGACAGGTTGTATAAAACCCATACCAGCTGATCAGTAGCCCTCAGAGTAAAGGCCTGCTACCCGACCCGAACCTGATGGGACCCGACGACGTGTTGGGTTGGGACGAACACACACAGTAAGTGCTCTGCCGGTAAGTATTGAAAATAAAAAACTTACCTGAGCTGGGAGTCCGGGACAAAACTGAGTCTGCGCAGTGAGTGAGTGATGTCACTATGACGTCATCACACATGTGCTGCAGCTTCCTGCAGGTTCGGTGTCAGGAAGATAAGTAAAGGGATGGTCGGGCTCGGATCGGCTCTGGTCGAGTCGAGGTCGGGCTTGGGTCGGGTCAGGCTCGGGGCAAAATCGTAGGGACTTGGGCTGGGTCGGGCTTGGGTCCGCTGTGGTGCAATCAGGTTCGGGTCGGGTTCTTTTTCCTGACCTGAGCAGGCCTTTACCTCAGAGCATGTGCTTGAAGAGACAAGCTTGCCTTGGCACCTTCCATTTTCTACTTACCTCGGAATGCACGCTAATGTTCCTCACTTCCCACCCTTGCAGACAGCCCAGCCCCAAGTACAATGACCACCGGAGCCTCTCAACCAGTACTACAGCCACCCAGCACTGTCACCTGAGACAAAGCCCACCCGGCACTGCCACTCGAGACCAAGCCCACTCGGCACTGCCACCCAACAAGCCAACCCTTGCACCATTCTCAGCACCACAGGCTGACAATGGCCTCTGTTCCACCCTCTTCTCCTATCCACTGCTCCTCTTGGCTGCCTTCCTGTCACGGCACTAAGGCCTTGCCTCGGTGCCGCCTCTTTTCAATGGCCAGTGATTTGAAGGCATGTGAAGCCCGCCTGCCATTCACTTAATTCCAAACCCCCCACTGAATCGTGATCAATTGCATGCTAATATATTACAATGACCTGTTCAACAATTTAAATTGCAGTCCCTTCGTGTCGCCGCCTTTGAGCTTTCCTGCCGCTGACTAAATCCGGAACAGATGTCATGACGTCGGATTTCTGGGTGAGCGCGTCCGTCGCTATTCTCTCGCCCCCCACGTCTCCATTCCTACTCCTAATGGCCTCCCTAAATTCCATCCAGTGAGACACCAGGCACGTGTCTAGGAGCAAGGGTAGAGGGCAAGGACAGAGCAGGTGCTAGCTCACCGGTTTCCATCAAAAGTCTGAATGCTGTTCTGGAAGCTCAGCTGTTTGTCATGCAAATACAGGTTACTGCCATGCAAGCTTGGACTGCTTCCATGATGGCTCTGGATTCCAGTGTTCAAAGGGCTTCCAGAGTGCCACAGCAGTCCAAAAATCTATCCTGCAACAGATTGCTAGGATTATTAAGGCACCACTCTGGGAAAGGAGCAGTGGACAGATTGCTAGGATTACTGAGGTGCTGTTCTGGGAGAGTGGCAGTGGTTATGGAGTACAAGCCTGCTGTCCTCCCTCCAGATGACAGCATTCATGATCATACTGAGATGATGCAGTCTGAAGCTGGGACATCTAGGCCCAGAGCTGCTGAAGGTCATCTTCCAAGGCTGCTTACAATCTCCTCCACTTAAAATCAGCAACCTTCAACCAACCATGGTGCAGCTACTGGGTTAGCACTGCGTGGATGCTTTCGGACAGGCAAAAACACACAGAAGACATGTGCTAATAGAATGCACAAGGGTGATTGGTTAACGCTTTTGGTCATCTGCCCTGATATCTCCTTATGTGCTTCGGTTCCAAATTTTGTTTGATAATGCTCCTATGAAGCACCCTGGGACATTTACCTGTGGTGCCCATGAGATGTGAGGCAATCCAGGTCCTTCTCTGTTCTTAAAGGCAAGAACTGAATCAAAGAATTAAAGGTGCAGTCAGATCCCTCATGTCAGAAGCTGTGTGATTGTTATTTCTGTGCAATTGTTGGTAACTGGGATGGGCATGATATACCTTCAGCTGTTTCCTGCATGTTTCAATTTGATAAATTCCAAAGTTGCTTGCCTGAGGCTTTGCTTTACAATTCATGGATCTTCTCTAGCTTTCCTTGTGCTAGAGATTCCTCTGGGATCTCTGCGCTCCTCCAATTCTGGCCTCTTGCGCATTCTCAATTTATATCATCCCACCATTGGCGATGTTGCCTTCAGCCCTAAGCTCTGGAATTCCCTCCCTAAACTCTCCGCTTCGCTACCTCTCTCTCCTCCTTTAAGACATTCTTCAAAACCTACCTCTTCTAACAAACTTTTGGTCACCTAGCTTAATATCTCCTTATGTGGCTCGGTGTCAAATTTTGCTTCATAACACTCCTGTGGAGTGTTTTGGGACATTTTGTTATGTTAAAGGCGCTATACAATGCAAGTTATTGTTGAGTACATCAGCTCTGGTAGCACCGTGTGCCACATTGCCACAGAGGCAAGGGAGGCCTGTGAATAGCCATCCTTTTCTCTGAGGACTACCTGATGGTTCCAGCATGTTTTATATATTCTGTTCCTCACAATCTCTTAGACCCTCAAAGCATCCAAGCTTCATTCTTATTTATCTTTCTTGCACAACATTCCTTCTCTCAATACACGAATGACCATCGATACACTTTAAGATAGCAAGCCTCCTCATCCTCATGATCCATTTCTATCTCTTACCAGTTCCCCTTCTCATGTGGGGCTTGGTAGCTGACATTTTACATTCCCTCACTTGTTTCATTATTGGTTCACATTTTACAGAAGAAAGCAACTTCTTATTGTGGTTGGAGATGGGAAAGTCTTGATCAAGGATCTCACTTGCTTTGTAGGAACATTAGGAACAGGAGGAGGACATTCATCCTCTGGAGCCTGCTCCACCACTGAACTACATCATGGCTAATCTGTACGTCAACTCTATTTACCCACCTTTGTCCTGTATCACTTGATACCCTTACCTAACAAAAAGATTTCTTGTCTTGAAAACTCCATTGTTTCCACAACCACAGCTTTTAGAAGGAGAGAGTTCCAGATTTCTGCTACCCTTTGTGTGAAAAAGTGCTTCCTGATTTCACTCTTGAATGCCCGAGCTCTAATTTTAAGATGATGGCCCCTTATTTTTGATTTCTCCCATAAGAGCAAATAGTTTCTTTGTATCTACCTTATCGCTCCTTTAAACAGAACCCAACCAGTGAAGTGCAGAGGTACTTCAGTCAGGAGCTGGCTGAAGTTGGAGAAATCTGAGGGTGAGTCCCAGCCCCAGAGTTTGTATCCCAAGGTTCCTTCTGACACAGTGCCTCTAATGTTCACTTGGGACCGAGTTTCCAAAGCGGGGCAGGATTTACGGTTGGGAAACCCAAACGTTTTACCTCCAAGGTGTCTGCTTTTTTCAAAAAACAGATTCTCGGCCCAGAAGCTAGCCTGATTGACAGGTTTGGCTGCCTGTTGGGTGGGGAAGTTCTCCAGTAATGATCATACTCCAGAATCAGATAAGTTTTGTGGTTGTTGGGGGTAGAGGTCGTGCAGATGGGGGAGCGGATAGAGCATAGTTGGGGGGGGTTGCATCAGGGATGTTCACGAGGGGATCAGGGAAGATCGCGGGGGGCTCAGAGATTAATGGGAGAGATGTGGGGTCAGATGTTGAGTTGGGGACCACAGCAAGGTCAGAGGAGTTGGGGGGTCGGTGATGGAGGGGTGTCAGTAGAAGATTGTGGCGGTGGAGGTGGGCGTGTTTACATGCTAACTTGTTGGGCCTGAAGGAATCACTTCTGGTCCTTCTGATCCACAAGCATTGCTGTAAAGGCACTTACCTAATGGATCCAGCCCTTCTTGTCCCCCTTTTAGCTGTCAGGTTCCCCAAGGCCTGGGAAACCCGACCAACAGGGGTTAGAAATAGGAAGTCCATAAAAATAGGAGCACACAGCCTCCTTAAAAGATTTCAACGAGCCACCTTCCTCCTAGGAGTGAGTTGGTCACCCACTTCTCGTCCCAGCTCCATTAAAACCGGACGTGGACTCGTTTGAGGCGAGTTGGATCCCAGTTTAATCCTTTGATCTCCCACCCAAAACAAACCCACTCTTTGTGGGTTAAAATTACCCCCAATATAAGCTAACCTCCTATCAGCAGCAATGTCATACAAAACCAATTGCACCATGCCAGGTGTTTGTCTATACCAGGTAAGGAACTGTTTGCATCGAATTTCCATCTTATAACACTTTCCTTTCTATGTCTTTGTAGGATCTTCTCCTGCTTCCAGAGCAATTCCTCCTGAGACTTGCCAGCAAGCTGCCCCATGGCCACCAAGAATCTGCCCTACTCTTGTGGCAATGATGTTGGTATTGCTGGTCCAGTTTGTTATATGTTTGTTCTGTACGCTGCCACCTTAGTTAGTCTATTTATTTATTTAGAGATACAGCACTGAAACTGGCCCTTCGGCCCACCGAGTCTGTGCTGACCAACAGCCACCCATTTATACTAACCCTGCAGTAATCCCATATTCCTTACCATCTACCTACACTAGGGGCAATTTACAATGGCCAATTTACCTATCAACCTGCAAGTCTTTGGCTGTGGGAGGAAACCGGAGCACCCGGCGAAAACCCACCGCTCACAGAGAGAACTTGCAAACTCCGCACAGGCAGTACCCAGAATCGAACCCAGGTCCCTGGAGCTGTGAAGCTGCGGTGCTAACAACTGCGCCACTGTGCTGCCCTAAAGAAATTCTTAGTCTGGAGTAGTTAATCATTCACCTTTATTACATTGTAACTAGTTACACTCCACACCAGTCTGTGTGACCCCTCCAAAAGCCACACTGCATCTATCTTTGAGTCTCTCTCACATGATCTCTTACATTATCATGGTAGGAGGTATTCTTTACACTTTCTCAAGATAAACGCTTTCAACTCCTTATACTACACAGTTCAGCTTCTGGTCAATAGCAACACCCCAAGTTATAAGTACCAATGAGACAAGAGCACGAATTGTAAGTACCCAGCAAACCAAGACTTGTACGGTAAGTATTCCCCAGTTTGAGAAGAATTGAAACAGTGTCCCACACCATCCCAGTTTAACCTGATAATCACTATGCTACATGAAAAAGCAACACCTCAAACTTTGCAAGACCAAGTGGTAGAAATGTCACCATGGTTTAAGGATGCAAGACATGTGTGAATCAATGCTTTCAATCTTCCCATTCAGAGCAAGCCATAGACTTTATCCAGCTGAGCTAGCTATCCTTGCCTCTTCAATATTGATAACACACTGGCTGTGCTTCCCAATCTAGGTTGACCTCGGACCTCATTTCAATCATTTAGGTTATAGGATCATAGGAAATAGGAGTAGGATTAGGCCATTCAGCCCACCAAGCCTGCTCCAGCATTCAAACAGATCATGGCTGATCATCTACCTCTACGCCATTTTTCCCCACTATCCTCATATCCCTTAATGTCATTAGTATTCAGAAATCTATCAATTTCTGTCTTGAACATGCTCAATGATTGAGATTCCACAGCCCTCTGGGTAGGGAATTCCACAGATTCACCACCCTCTGAATAAAGAAATTCCTGCTCATCTCAGTCTTAAATGGCCTGAGACTGTCCCCTTGTTCTAGACTCACTAGCCAGAGGAAACATCCTATCCATATCTACCCTGTCATGCCCTGTAAGAATTTTGTAAGTTTCAATGAGATCACCTCATTCTTCGAAACTCTAGAGAATACAGGCCCAGTTTCCTCAATCTCTCCTCATAAGACAATCCAGGGATTAGTCTGGTGAACCTCTGTTGCATTCCCTCTATGGCAAGTATATCCTTCCTTAGATAAGGAGACCAAAATTGTACACAATGCGCCAGGTGCAGTCTCACCAAGGCTTTATACAATTGAAGCAATACACCTTTACTCCTGTACTCAAATTCCCTTGCAATGAAGGCCAACACACCATTTGCCTTCTTAATTGTTTGCTGCACTTGCATACTAGCTTTAGTGACTTATGAACAAGGACACCCAGTTTTAGTTGGATATTAACACTTCCCAACCTCTCACCATTCAAGAAATACTCTGCCTTTCTGTTTTTTTCCACCAAAGTGAATCACTTCACACTTATTCACAGATTCTATCTGCCATGCTCTTTCCCATGCACTTAGCCTGTCCAAATCACCTTGAAGCCTCCTTGCATCCTCCTCACAACTTACATTCCCTCCTAGTTTTGTGTCATCTGCAAATTTGGAAATATTACAATTGGTCCCCATATCCACATCATTTATATAGATTGTAAACAGCTGTGGCCCAAGCACTGATCGTTGTGGTATCTCACTAGTAACAGCCTGCCATCCTGAGAATGACCCATTTATTCCTACTGTCTGCTTTCTGTCTGTTAACCAATTCTCAATCCATACCAGTATATTACCCCCAATCCCATGTGCTCTAATTTTGTTTACTAACCTGCTATCTGGGACTTTATCAAAAGCCTTCTGAAAATGTAAAAATACACCACATCCACTGGTTCTCCTTTATCTATGCTACAAGTAACATCCTCAAAAAACTCCAACAGGTTTGTCAAACATGATTTCTCTTTCACAAATCTATGTTGACTCTGCCCAATCATATCATTGTTTTCCAAGTGTCCAGTTATCTCATCCTTTCTAATAGATTCTAACATTTTCCCTACTACTGACGTCAAACTAACAGGTCTGTAGTTCTCTGTTTTCTCTCTCGGTCCCTTCTTAAATTTCTCACTTTCAAATTAATTAATAAATGACTCAAGTAAGCCCCAGAGAGGGATAGGACAATGGGAGGGGGAGCAGGATCCAGAGAGTGCTATGGAGCCAGGAGCACCAACCCATGTTCCTCCTAGCTCCGTTTCAACCACAATAAAAATTACGTACATTTTTGGTGGCAGCAGTTTGCCAGTCAAATGCCAAGAGGAATCCAGACAGGAAGTTTCAAGAATTCAGGAATAACTTGATCCCACAGCTTGAACGATATCTTCACAAGCGCATTACCAGTTATAGACCCCAAGGTATTGCCTGGCTAAACTTCCCATTGACATTACAGAGCCGGGTGTTTGCTGACATTTAAAGAAGTTAAAAATGAGGATTTACAGTGAACATAAATGTTACACTTTAATTTATATTGAAACAGAGAACTGTAAATCTCATTTTAGAAGTTTGAAATTCTTTGGCCAGTTCAGCAATTTTCCACTGACAAATGCACGTTTGGTATTTTGACACCACACATAACTTCCTCTGTTGAAGGAAAAGCAGCTCTATGAGAAAAACCTTGTTCAGTTACTTTCAGAAATACGAAGGGGATGAAACAGGACATGGGCAGGAAACACAAAGCAGGTAGAATTGCATTTGCCACCCATTATAATGACACACCCGACACTGAAATCAACAGAACTGAATATCAGATGGGGCATCTGGCAGGCAACCAGATATGAATGTATAACTTTGGGAGAAGAAGCATCATCACAAACATCCTTCAGAGGACGGTCTGTGACTGAACCGGCACAGTAACTATCACAGCACTCAAGGCTGTTCAAACAATACTGATACGTGAATGTCAAAGAATTCCAAAGAGATTAGATTGACTCCATTCCTGAGGTGCACAGGGAAGAAATGTTGGTTATGGAGATTCAGAGTTAAAAACTTCACCACAAAGCCAATCACCCATCGAACTCTGTCCAACTAATATATATTTTCAGTTAAGTACACAAATTTTCTTTTGACTTTTCTTGATTTTCATCCATTGGATTTTCCAGCATCACTGCTATGACCCTTTACATTTAGTTCCGTCTTTAACTTAGCACCAAACAATCATAGAATCGTCAAGCCTAACAGCGCAGAAGGAAGTCACTCTGCCTGTCGTGCCTCTGCTGTTTCTTTGAAAGAGTTGTCCAATTTAGTCTCACACTCCAACTTTTTCCCACCAACCCTGAAAATTAGTCCTCTTTAAATGCATGTCTAATTGCCTTTTGAAAGTTCCTGGCAGGTAGTGCCAGAGCATAAGAACCCTCTGTGTGAAAAAGTTTCTCATCATTTCCCCTCTCGTTCTTTTGCCAATTATTTCAAATCTATGACCTCTGGTTACTGACCCATTTGTCAAAGGAAATAGTTTCTCTTACTTGCTCTATCAAAAGCATTATAATTTTGCGTACCTCTTTTAGGTCTCCCCTTAACCTTCTCTGTTCTAAGGAGAACAATCTCAGCTTCTCCTATCTCTCTGCATAACTGAAATCTGTCATCCCTGGCATCATCCTGGTAAACCTTCTCTGCACCCTTTCCAAGGTCTTGACATCCTTGCTGAAGTGTGGTGCCCAGAATTGGACACCCATTTCATAGGGGTGTGGTTAATATACAGTGACAATGATGCACTCCACCATTGCCATTTTAATTGTTCTGGGTATTAATCATACCTTGTGACCAGTGCTGTCTGGCACTAAATTGAAAGCAGAAGTGAATTTAAAGTGCTAAAGCAAGTACTATAAAAAGTTTTGCAAAATATTTATTCAACTGTTTTCCTTAGTTTTTTCTTGTTATCACTGCTGATATCTCCCAGCTTTGTGCTTTCTGTGGTAAGAGTCACATTTTTACTCTTCCTCATTCTAGAGGTGCTACAATCAGTTTCCTATCATAAATAGTCTCTGTCTTTGAGGCAGAAAAGGAGGAGCAACAGGATTTACTAGTCAGCCACTAACGGGAGGTGTATGGCATGCACTTGCTGGTACTCTCCTCCCTTCTGTCCTCCTCCAGAACATACATGAGAGCAGTGCTTGTGGGGACTGCCATCAATGAGTTATTCCATATGCTGCAATCTGACCCTGTCCAACATAGGCACTGCACTACCAACCACTGTGAATTACATTGGAATTACAGCACAGACACGGGCCATTTGGCACAACAGGTCTAAGCCATTGTTTATGCTCCACGCGAGCCTCCTCCTACTCTACTTCATCTAACCTTATCAGCATATCCTTCTATTCCTTTCTCCCTCATCTGTTTATCTAGCTTCCCCTGAAATGCATCTATGCTATTCATCTCAACTAATTCATGTGGTAGTAAGTTCCACATCCTAAACACTCTGAGTAAAGAAGTTTCTCCTGAATTCCTTATTGGATTTATTATCTTATGCTTATGACCCCTAGTTTTGGATTCCCCCCACAAGCAGAAACATTTTCTTCATGCCTACTCTATAAGGACACCACTGTCTTAAATTTTTGTACTATGGGTTTATTCCAGGCCACTCCTGTGGACTTGACTAACATTAGTCAACCAGTTGTGCAAATCTGTATTAAACAAGAACCAGTCATATTGTTAACTAGAGCAAGCCAGTTCAATATCTTCCCTGGAGGCAACCAGTGTCATCACGATAAGGTACTGCCATTTTACAATTAGTAGGATTCCTGAAAGTACAAGGAATTGTAGATTGCACCCACAAGTTCATACATGCTCTCTTCATCAATCTCACCATGAATGCCAACAGGGAATTATTCTATTGGTTCAATGTCCAGTTTCTCTGTTACTGCAGCAGCTCATTGTGCAAGAAAAGGCTCACTTTTTGGATGACTGCTACATGCCTTTATTTTAAAGCAATCGACTGTCCCCACACCCTGTCAACCACAAGGCCAAGTGTCCAGGTAAATTCTGGGACTAAGACTATCCGAAGGCACCAAGGCTGAGCTCTGATACAATGAGATCTGTTCTGTTACCAAAGGTATCATACAGCAAACCGTTGGAATTTTCAAAGCACGATTCAGGTGTCTGGATTGGTCTGGGGTGTTTTCTCAAGTAGAATCTAAAGGGATCCTGCACAATTTTGCTTTACAAAGAGATCTCACCACGGAGATCTTGGCAGAGGGAGGTTTACAACAGTAGCAGGTATATCTTGTAGATAAGCAGGAGGGGCATGAAGTGCATACAGAGCACAGCTGACTGTCGATTGTAAAAGATATTTGTCAGGATCTAATCTGGGAGTCTTTCACTTGACTAACACATCTACTCACTGGATGAACAGTCCTGGTTGTATCTCTCCACTTGCCACCACAAAGGTGTCATCATTTGCAGACACCTTTCTGTGTCCAGCAATTCACACTCCCAACCATGTTACCTCATCAAAGCCATGTCCAGACCTTGCTATAAACAATGTTCACAATTACATTAAATTCAGTGCAACAATGACTTTCTTCAAAATCCATGCTTTTTTCCTGCCTAGTAATTCCTTCTACTGTGTTCCCCCTTAGTGCAGACATGTTGGGTCACCTGTTAAATTTAATCTTGTTTTTCTGTTAGATGGTGCCTGAATGGTGAAACGTGTGAGGTGACTGGCAGCTGCATTCCTCTACAAGTCTTTTGGAACTGAGGCAGGCTTCATTTTACGGTAGCTCGGTCCTGAGATGGATGTGTCTCTTGTGCTGTCACTTGTCTTATGACCTCCTATCTTTGACTCCATCTCCTGTCCACCTCATCAGGAACTCTAATGTTTGCCCCTCGCATTAAGACAGAGGTTACAGGATCCCCCACTTGTAGCCAATATATTTCTTGTAATAGTCTTCCCTGTTTTAAGAAGAGTGCAAAAAATTAAAGCTGCCCGGCTGCCATGCAATACAGTCACTCAGGTAGAGTAATATGGGTGTGATAGTGGAGGCATACAACAAGTTATTACTTTCTATATGAGGCACTTGTGGAGTTAATATTTTAATTTATTTTTAACTTATTCTCAAGATGTGGGCATCATTGGCAAGACCACCATTTATTGCCCATCCCTAGTTCCTTGGATTGATGAAGGTGCTACTACAATACAATGGATTAGTTTGCTAAGTTAAAGGGCAGTTAAGAATCAACCATGATGGTGAGAGACCACCATGCATGGGATGGTGGAGGTAACCCTAACTGTCCTGGACAATCCCTTCAAATGTGCTTGGGCACTGTGCATGGATGGCAATCTCCTCTTCATCCCAAGCTCCTTCCTCAGCTTTATTTGAGCCAGCACCACTTCCATTTATTCCTCCAAAAGCTTGATGGGGGAGTGGGAGAGGTGCTCTGTGTGCTGCAGCAAGCTTCTCAGTATTACGACCAACAACTCTAGTCAAAGCCCCCAATCAAAATACATGATTCTGATTGTGGTGTGAAAAAGTCCCGTCGCTCCACAGAATGCTTAACATATCATTTAAAACTTTCCAAATTAAAGAAAGACCCAGCCAAATTGTACCATCTATTAACCCCTGAATGAGGCTAACCAAACCAGGCGTCTTTAAATCAACAAATTAACTCTTTAATTGGAAGAACTAAATTCTTAAACACTATGAAGATATAAACATTTAAAATAGAAAAAATTAGAGTCCTTACAAATTTACAGCCCAATGTTGCTTGAAGTCCTCACAGAATGTTGCTTGAAGTCCTCACAGAATGTTGCTTGAATTCCTCACAGAATGGTGCTTGAAGTCCTCACAGAATGTTGCTTGAAGTTGTTACAGAATGTTGCTTTCCTTCTCCAGCGAATTTCAACAATTAACGACTTGCAAACACTTTCAATAGAATCTTTTCTGAAGAGGGGTCTCTGACCTTCTTTTTATTCATTCATGGGATGTGGACAACGCTGGCCAGGCCAGCATTCATTGTCCATCCCTAATTGCCCTTGAGAAGGTGGTGGTGAGCTGCCTTCTTGAACCGCTGCAGTCCATTTGGGGTAGGTATACCCATAGTGCTGTTAGGAAGGGAGTTCCAGGATTTTGACCCAGCGACAGTGAAGGAACGGTGATATAGTTCCAAGTCAGGAAGGTATGTGACTTGGAGGGGAACGTGCAGGTGGTGGTGTTCCCATGTATTTGCTGCCCTTGTCCTTCTAGTTGGTAGAGGTCGCGGGTTTGGAAGGTGCTGTTTCAGGACCCTTGGTGATTTGCTGCAGTGCATCTTATAGATGGTACACACTGCTGCCACTGTGCATCGGTGGTGGAGGGAGTGAATGTTTGTAGATGGGGTGCCAATCAAGCGGGCTGCTTTGTCCTGGATGGTGTCGAACTTCTTGAGTGTTGTTGGAGCTGCACCCATCCAGGCAAGTGGAGAGTATTCCATCACACTCCTGACTTGTGCCTTGTAGATGGTGGACAGGCTTTGGGGAGTCAGGAAGTGAGTTACTCGCCTCAGGATTCCTAGCCTCTGACCTGCTCTTGTAGCCACGGTATTTATATGGCTACTCCAGTTCAGTTTCTGGTCAATGGTAACCCCTATGATGTTGATAGTGGGGGATTTAGTGATGGTAATGCTGTTGAATGTCAAGGGGAGATGGTTAGATTCCCTCTTGTTGGAGATGGTCATTGCCTGGCGCTTGTGTGGCGCGAATGTTACTTGCCACTTATCAGCCCAAGCCTGGATATTGTCCAGGTCTTGATGCATTTCTACACGGACTGCTTCAGTATCTGAGGAGTCACGAATGGTGCTGAACATTGTGCAATCATCCGCGAACATCCCCACTTCTGACCTTATGATTGAAGGAAGGTCATTGATGAAGCAGCTGAAGGTGGTTGGGCCCAGGACACTACCCTGAGGAACTCCTGCAGTGATGTCCTGGAGCTCAAATGATTGACCTCCAACAACCACAACCATCTTCCTTTGCGTTAGGTATGACTCCAGCCAGCGGAGGGTTTTCCCCCTGATTCCCATTGACCTCAGTTTTGTTAGGGCTCCTTGATGCCATACTTGGTCAAATGCTGCCTTGATGTCAAGGGCAGTCACTCTCACCTGAAATGTTAACTCTGCTTCTCTCTGCACAGATGCTGCCAGACCTGCTGAGTATTTCCAGCATTTCTTGTTTTTATTTCAGATTTCCAGCATCTGCAGTATTTTGCTTTCATTCAATAGAATCAAACTGATTTTAGAGTTTTTGAGGGATAAAGGATTGTCACAGTCTAACTTCCCTTTCTTCAATTTAAATTACCAGAGATCTCTGTTTTGGCTTGATGTTTTAGAATTTTGAGAGATAATAATGAAACAGACAAAATTCCTATTCCTTCAGTTTAATGGTTGAGAGCTCTTTTTCCAGGTGCTGTCATCACAGCTGTGTCTCTCTGTCTGTGTGTTCAAAATTGAATTGTGACAAATGTATCGCATGAGACTCACTCCCAGTGGCTGTTTCTATGGTAACGAGAATGCACCCTTTGTATCGCAGTCTCCAAATGGCTGTTTCTAAGGCAACGGAAATGCACCTTCCTCTAACTCCTGACGTTTGCTGGATCTTAAAGCAATATTGATCCCTTGCAAGCCTTAAAGGCAAACCGCATAGTCCGAAAAATAAATTACAGGACCATGACATCAGACATTGTGCGCCATGATTCACAATCCTGTGTACCCTCAAGTAATTTTGCCCGCTGATGCCATTTCCCCCGCAAGTGGTGACTTCCCTATCAAAGCCCTCAAGTAATTATGCCTGCTGATGCCATTTCCCCTGCAAGTGGTGACTTCCCTATCAAAGAAGGGAATATTACCAGGAGCCTGCCTTGATTATGTAAGTGAATCTGACCCCAGAAGATTTGCTGGGAGGGGGGTCATCCTTGGTTTAAGTCAGGTGGGCAGACGTCCCACCCCATATGCTTCCAGCAGCCAGGCCACCAAGAGGAAAATTCATTCTGGGATGTCACATCCAATGCCACTAATAGAAGCAAATCTGTACACTTAGCCCACCATGTACATGCATCCATACATTACACAATGCAGAAACTCCCTGCAACAAAGCCAAGATCCAAATTCAACAAATGTATTATTGCTACTGTATTTGTGATGGTGTCAGTGTCTTGTACCCTGTCAATGTTTCTTTGGGTCAGTATATAGAGTATACACTACTGCATAACCTAGTTCTCCTTCTAACTGCTACCCTAATAGGAGTAGAAAGTGGTGTCTGGCACCTGGATATCGCCAAGGGATTGCTGAGATGGAGGTGGCTCTCTACCTCTTTGTCAACAAAGGCAATGGCAAAACATTATAAAGCTACAAGACAGGATCTGCAGATGTTCTAGTGAAAGACCACAGTTTCACTGAATTCCTGCCCCCTCCCCAACCCTGCATCCGACATTCCCCCCCACCATCCCCCCCACACCCCATCACCACCACCTCCATCTTGCATACATTGTCGGGCACAAAAATGAGAAAACCTCAATAAATTCTAGGCAATCTCCTCTCTGCATCTGCATTATGAGTTGCATCAAATGCCATATCCTACCAACTTTGTCACTAGCCTCATTCACTGGTCAATTCTCTGCACCCTGATTGCCCATCCACCAACAATTTCTATCAGTCAGGACTCAATCCTAAAATTCATATGCTTTACTTCACCCTCAAACACCAAGCACGGTTGCAAGCCTCAAACCTACATCTCACAGATTGCACACACTGCCAGATATTCAACAATGACAACCATACCACCCAAACATATTGCATGGCACATATGCAGAAGGTGCCGCACAACAGGAGGCAGCAGGAATTAACTGGAGCAGGAGAGGTACATTTCCTGACTTACAGCTAATACTAGAATGTTACTTGTATCCTCAATAGTGAAGACCAATGTAAAATACCTGTTCAATTCATCCGCTATTGCCTTATTTTCCATTATTAATTCCCCAGACTCACTTTCTATAAGACCAACTCTCACTTTGTTAACTCGTCTTTTTTAAATATCTATAGAAACTCTTACTATCTTTCTTTATATTTCTAGCTAGCTTTCTCTCGTACTCTAATTTTACCTTCCTTATCAATCTTTTAGTCATTCCGTAGAGGAGACAGGGCTAGCCATCAAAGCAGGGGCCATTGCTGAGGCTGTGGCTACCAGTAGGGCTGAAGCCACTGAAGATGGAGGGTATCCGCATATTTAATCCTCATTCACTCATCCCACTTCTCCCCATGCCTCAACCTTTCTGACTTTCAAACTGTCGATGATGTTAACATGCACTCATTAGTTTCTCTTCTCCCTCACCATAACCCAACCCTTGTCTGTTTTTCAGATAGTCAAGAACTGGAACCTGCCCAGGCAGAGATGGAAGAGGAGGCAAACAATGAAAACGAAGGGATGACATCACTCGATTTCACAGCTGCAGCCACCAGCTAAGATACGGACACTGAGAGCAGTTTAGGGGCTAGGATAGAGGAGGGATCTGTGCATGGTGACACACCAGGCACTACTGCACTGAAGCCAGGGCTGTGGGATAGGATAAAGCAGGTGCCAGCATGTCTGAGGGCGAGGTCACACTTCTGCTGCAGAAGACTCAAATGAGGCTACAGAAGAAGGCTGATGGGTGTTACGAACAAATGCTTGGTGCAGTGGAAAACCTGGCAGAAAGCCTACAATCAATGTCAAGGAGCCTGGAGAAGTCCAGAAGCGCAGGACTTATAAAGAGCTTGGAACCCATCATTTCCAAAATTGAACAGGTGGCCACCTCCATCAACACATCTGTGGAGTCAACCGTGATGCAGCGTCTAATGCCCAATATCTCAGCTTCTACTGCAGCACAAGCAGCATGTACCCACTGTCTGAGTGCTGCTATGGAAGTTCACATTGCTACCATCTTGGCTCTGGATACCAATGGGCAAAGGGGCTTCCAGGCATCACAGCACTTCAGCAAACTCTTCTCCAACAGATGACTAGGATTGCTGAGGCAGCTGCCCAGGAGAGTGATTGTGGCTCCAGGAAGTACAAACCTTTCCTCTCTCAGGATGACAGCATTCATGCTCCCACCCCTCCCACTCCTTCTGTGCTATTTAAGTCACGTCCAGCCATCATCCCTGTGCCATATTCAGCTGTGCAAAGTTAAGAAAGGGCGTAAGTTGGAGCATAGAGGTCCAAAATGGCAGCGCTAGCGTCAAGTCACTGTTATAAACTGGCTGACATCATGATCTGCCTGCTCCACATGCTACCAGTAGTCGTTGGAGCACGCGCATTAATCCTTTTATGAGGATGACGTCCGGTGCACCCCCATTGGAAGTGTGCGCATGTGTCGTGAATGCCATTTTTGTAGTTTAATAAGCTTTATTGCTTATTAATGGGCACTTATAGAGCATAATTTCACCTCCCAAGTATTTTCATTTCTGGCTGTTAAGATGTACTTGGCATTCCACTTAGCAGCTTCGCTGACGATCATGTCCTTGCAAACCATTGCCCCATCTCCAAGCTACCTTTCCTCTCCAAAGTCCTTGAATGTGTCACCAATTCCATCTTTCGACCTGGCAAGTGTCTGAGCCTGAATCAGACTGTTTAAAATCTTGATATTACATTGGATGAGATGAGCTTCCGACTTCAAATCCACGTCATCACTAAGTGACATGCACAGCTATCAGGTTTACAGCAGGTAGAAGGAAAACATTTTACTTAGAGCATGAAAATGATGGGGCCCTCGGGGATCTTACGCCAGATCACGTACGTTACCTCCGGTTATGGATGGTTGAACTAAACATACCAATTAGGAGCAGGAGTCGGCCATTCGGTCCCTCGAGCCTGCTCCGCCATTGGTAAGATAATGGCTGATCTGACTGTGGCCTCAACTCTACTTTCCTGTCTACCCTCTATATACTTTGTATCCCGTGTCAATCAAGAATCTATCTAACTCAGCCTTAAAAATATTCAATGACCCTGCCTCCACTGCTCACTGGGGAAGAGAATTCCACAGACTAACGACCCTGTGAGAGAAAACATTTCTCCTCATCTCCATCTTAAGTGGGGGACCCTTATTTTTAAACAGTGTTCCCTACTTCTAGTCTCTCCCACAAGAGGAAACATCCTCTCTGCATCCACTCTGTCAAGTCCCATCACGATCTTATATGGTTCAATAAGATCACCTCTGTCATGCTAGACCCCCACTTGCCAAGAATGAGGCATATTAATTTCGCCATATCGACATTAAGTTTCAAACTGTTGCTGAAGTGAAGAAAGGACTTGTTAAAAAAATCACCAGACCCTTGGCTGAAAAAACATTTTTGCGTACCAACAGCCAATGCTTGGAAGGACAAAGGGGCTATTTCCTTCTCCAATTTAACCCACAATGGACTTTGAGCACCAGGTATTGTGTGTAAGAAGAGACATTCCAGAGTCGGCTAAGGCCAGAGAATTCACAGACAGACGTGGTCAGACCAGCTAGTCACATGACTAACCTGCTTGGCAACCTGGGTTTTTCTGAATTTTACTAACAGTTTGAACTCAGAATGTCTGTTTGCTCCTGGACTGAAAAGACTTCTCCATTCTGGCTCACCACAGCCTCTCCTGTCTGCTCCCATCTCTTTCTTACGAAATTCCAAATCCACTCAATACACATGAATCCCAAGAGAGAAAGGTCTCCTACAGTGAACAAGGTTTAAGAAGAATACTGGGCCCCAATGAAAAGCAAGATCTACCTACAATCAAGAACTTTACAGTGAGCTCAAAGAACTGTAACAAAAACTCTCTTCAGAGATTGCCTCAAACTTTTCCACTTTATTTTTCTTCTGCTCTTTTCTGTCTCTATCTGCATGTGTGTATCGCGTATGCATGCTAGCATGGGCACATCATGTATCCGTAGGCATTAACCAAATTAGAGTTTAAGTTTCAGTTTAAGTTTAACAAATTTCAACCTTTCTTCTTTAAACCTAAGAAAACCTGTTTGTGCTTTTTTTTTGCCTTATAATTGGAAAGCGGTGAACAAGGATTCACCAAGGGGGAGCTAAAAACAGTGTTTTAAAAATTAAACCCTGTTATGGTAAGATCAAGTGAAGGCTGAGAGGAAACCCTGGACCCCTTTCTCACCTGGTCGTAACAACCTCTCATTCTTCTAAACTCTAATGACCCAACCTCTCTAACCTTTCCTCATAAGATAACTCCTTCATCCTTGGAAGCAGTCGAGTGAACTTTCTATGAACGGCTTCTAATGCAATTATATCTTTTCTTAATAAGGAGACCAAAACTGTACACAGTACTCCAGATGTGATCTCACCAACACCCTGTACAACTGTAGCAAAACTTCCCTACTTTTATACTCAATTCCCCTTGCAATAAACCACAACATTTCATTTGCCTTCCGAATCACTTGCTGTACCTGCATGCTAACTTTTTGTGATTCATGTACTAGGACACCCAGATCCCTCTGTACTGCAGAATTTTGCAATCTCTCGCCATTTAAATAATATATTGCTTTTCTATTCTTCCTGCCAAAGTAGACAAGTTCACATTTTCCCACAATATACTCCATCTACATATGTCATCAGCAAATTTAGCAACCATTTTTTCTGACCCTTCATTCAAGTCATTGATATAGATTGTTTTATGCTGCTGGTCCTCTAAGGAGCTGCCTACTCTCTTTTGCTAGCCAGCAGTAGGTCCCATCATAGCTGCTGTCTGTCTTTGCTGCTCGTGCTTTGCAGGCAGCTCCCATGCCTCCCAGAAATACTCAGCACCACTAATTGGGCGCCAATCTCACCTCCTGCCTAATTAGGGCATTTACATTTCAAAATAGCATTGCGTGAGCGACGCAGTTGAGGCGTAGGGTCGGGATCCGGAAATTTTACAGGCGTCGGACACCCAACCTCATTTTGAAAATCTGTCCCTAAAATTCTCATTCTTGTTTCCAAATACTTCTATGGCCTCTCCCCTCCCTATCTCTGCATTCTTCTCCACCCCACAACCCTCCAAGATATCAGCAATCCTCTTATTTACATCCCTCCACCTTTGGCAGCTGTGCTTTCGGCTGGCAAGGCCCTAAGCTCTGGAATTCTGTCCCTCTACCTCACTTTCCTCCTTTAAGACAATCCTTAAAACCTACTCTTTGACCAAAAGGGCCACCTGCTATAATAGCGCCTTACATGGCTCGGTGTCATATTTTGCTTTATACCACTCCTGTGAAGCATTTTGGAACATTTTATTATATTAAAGATGCTATATAAATACAAGTTGCAGTTATTACCTATGAATCTGGATCATAACATGCTTACAATTCAGAAGTAACTACACGCGATTAGCACCAAAATCGCAGCAAATTAGAAAACCTTCACGCTCCATTTTAGCCACCGAACATTAGAGGCACATGTTGGTGATGACTTTTGTCCCTGTTATATTCTCGGAGGCATCCATTTTTAGGTCATAATGGTGCACCATATTTGCCAAAGATGCTTTCCGCTGGATTGCTGCTGAATTAGTACAGTTCCAGTATGAGAGAAAAGTATCAGCAGCGTCTCTCCTGGAATGGATAGGAGTTTCTCTGGAATATTAAAATGAAGGCTCAATTACATCATTTCAATGTGCAACTAATTTACTGAGGTTCCGATATATATTATGAACAATGTCCTTCAACTCCACAGATAATGACTATCTGGTGTTACCGTGCACTGAAATATGTCAGGAACAAAGTTTAAAGGACTCTGTAAGTGTGAAGGGCTCCATAAGTGTGATGTGTCACGCTCATGAGAATTTAGACAGGGCTAAATTGTGGCGAGTCGAAGAGACTTAGTAGTTGGCAGGAAAAAAGACAGAGGCGCAAGGGGAGAGCCAACTGTGCAACAGCCCCAACAAACAAATTTCTCTGCAGCACCTGTGGAAGAGCCTGTCACTCCAGAATTGGCCTTTATAGCCACTCCAGGCGCTGCTTCACAAACCACTGACCACCTCCAGGCGCGTATCCATTGTCTCTCGAGATAAGGAGGCCCAAAAGAAAAAAGAAAGAAAATGTGCAACTAATTTACTGAGGTTCCGATATATATTATGAACAATGTCCTTCAACTCCACAGATAATGACTATCTGGTGTTACCGTGCACTGAAATATGTCAGGAACAAAGTTTAAAGGACTCTGTAAGTGTGAAGGGCTCCATAAGTGTGATGTGTCACGCTCATGAGAAGTGTCTTGGTGAAAATACAAATAAAAACTGAAGAGTTATAAAAAAATTGGAACAATTTTAAAAAGACTGGTACATTTGTGCCTTCAACAATATGGAGGACACAGTCACATGGCAAATGCCATCTCCTCCACTAAAATACACATACATGTCTGCTAAGAACTGAAACTCATTAACCCTGTCTGCATTGAAATGAGATTGCTCATCACACATGGATGTGAGCTATCCACAAACCAAGCTTAAACAAAGATACTCACAGATTCTACGTCTCCAGCTACACTTACTACAATAAGGTGTGAACACCCCTCATCTCATCAAAATGGATTGAGATCAGAAGCCATTGTATAGCCCCTCAGGAATCAAAAGCCTAAAGTCACATGGGCTTAACATAATTGAACAATGCCCTTCAGCTGTTTACCTTTGGCATTAATCAGTTCTCCTTTTAAAAGAAACATAAACAATTACAAAGCAAAAGAGAAATAAAAAGATTTTCCATATTTTATACAACTCATATTACAAGGTGTTCCTCTGCTAGGACCTCCAGCAATTTCTTGGAACAAGTATTCCTTTTAGTAAAACAATCCGATAATTAATGACTTGCGTCGACCCATTTAATCTTAGAGATGTCTTTTCTCTCCAACATTTCTTTTATATTGGCAAGGTCAATCCTTAATCTTTTCTCAGTGATACTCTGTCGAATGAAGGTTATCCCATAGGGAACGATTA
Source organism: Heterodontus francisci (assembly GCF_036365525.1). NCBI lineage: Eukaryota > Metazoa > Chordata > Chondrichthyes > Heterodontiformes > Heterodontidae > Heterodontus > Heterodontus francisci. The sequence goes on from NC_090402.1 coordinate 47,632,357, forward strand.
TCCACATAACATTCAAACTTTTCTCAGAATGCCTCTTGTACAGGATTTCTTTCAAAATGATAGATTAGTAAAATCCCATATCTATCACTCCTACTAATGCCAGTGTTTCTGTAGCTAGAGTGATTTTGAGTACTCTTTATTTTGGCTTCCCAAGCCAAGGGACAACACTTTCCATTTTTTCCCCACCAAGAATACGATAAACCTATCTGTATTCGAATATCCATCGGGAAGATTGGCACGACAAGCATCACTGAAAAGGACTAATTGGATTTCTTTTGGATCACCCAATGCTGGAAACTTGAGTATGCATTTCTCCAAATGTAATTTCCTTAATATTTTATTTGCCCTCAAAACTTCCTTAATTGTAGTGTGTTTCATCACTAAGTTCTATGTTCTAATATATCATAACTAGCATCAGATCTTGTCTGAATACATAACCAACTTAACTGTCCAAACAGGCTTCTTAGCTGCTCTGTTTCTCCTTTGGACGTAAGATCATCTCTGACCTGGTCCAACTTATGGGAATTCAATTAACACTTTCCAACGGTGATTGTTGATTCAAGGTTATTCCTGAACTATTCTGATCAGTGTCTAATTCTATATATTTAAAAGCCCCCGAAGCCTGACTTCCAATCTTAAACTCCCCTTTTAATTTGTCTACATCTAATTGCTCAAATTCAGCAGAACTTCCTCACAGAAAATCATCAACATGCATCATAAAGATGCCAGCAAGTTTCTCTTTGTGATACTGTAGAACATTGCCAGATTTGCTTTCAGCTGCAAACAGCCAATTTTCAGCAAGACATAGCTAACCAAGAAATACATACTCTCAATATATCATTCAAAACATAAACACATTTGTTTAATTTCCACAGCTTCCCTTCTACATCACTTGCTTCTTTAGGTGGTTTCAAAAACGCTTCTCTGAAATTTTTCACCCTGCAAAAATGTAGCTTTTATATCGATCGACTTACATTCCCACAAGTATGTGGCTAAAAGAGCTAAGAAAATTTTCAAGATCACTTTTCCTGCCATGGGGGAGCCCACGAACATCTTGTTTTCTCTTCGAAACCCGAGCCACCAGTCTCACTTTAGCCTTATATGTTCCATCTGGGAGTACTTTCTCCATACATATCCACCTGTGTGATAAGGCTGGCTGCCCCCTATCTGGCACTTCAAAATAAACACCAAACTCCTTCCAAGTTTCCAACCCTTTTTGTTTTGCCTCTCTTCAGTTTTTCTTCTAATTTATTTGCAGCTACCATAACTTGCCAATCGTAAGGGCTTCTACTTCTAGTAGTGTTCCTTAGATTGATCTGTAGTCCTTGTTCTAGTCAAGCTACGGCCTCTACTTACCCTCTCATCTCTTTCTGGAGTACTGCTACAGGACCTCTCCCTCCCACGATCAGAGGTTCTGGTGCCAGTCGCCTGTTAGTTTCCCAGTGCCAGAGTCACTTCCAGACCAACCATGGGGACTCGCACTGCATTTTCTTGCTTTCTACCATTTCACCTCATTTTGTCAGTCCATAGATCTTATCTCTTGTTCATCATCTTGTACAGTTAGCCGATGTTTGAATTTGCTTGTGGCTTTCCTTGCTCTCCCTACAATGGTAGCATCCCTCCATTCAGTAGGTCCTTCTGGTATGTACGTTACCCGAGTACCCACTTTAGGCAGTTGTCCTTTGGGTAAAATAACCCTATCCGGTACACCGGGATCACTTTGTCTATCATCATCATAGTCCCTATCTACTGTATTCTGTTCTCATAACTGTCAAACATATGGATATGTGAGGCATAGGATGCCTCATCACTTTCTACTAATTGTCCAGATTCTGCAAGTTTATAATCAATCCCTATTAACCTAGATAAATGGACACTAATAGTTTTACTACCATGTTGGAGGATTATGACCTTCCCATCACACTCTATCACTTTACCCGGACCTTTCCACTCTTTCTGATCCTCTCTTTTATAGTATACTAAATCCCCAGGATTAAAGTCTATCTCTAACAGCCTTATGCAATACCGCAAGGCTCGTCGAATATTCTCTGAACCTTCTGTCTTGATAAACGCCTTTCTCCTTGCATGTAGGACATTCGAGTGCGCAGAAAAGTTGGAACTACAAACATATGAACATACGAATTAGGAGCAGGAGTAGGCCACTCGACCCCTCGAGCCTGTTCCGTCATTCAATAGGTTCATGGCTGAACTGATTACTCCACATTTCCACCTACCCCCGATAACCTTCCACCCCCTTGCTTATCAAGAATCTATCTACCTCTGCCTTAAAAATATTCAAAGACTCTGCTTCCACTGCCTTTTGAGGAAGAGAATTCCAAAGACTCACGAACCTCTGAGAGAAAAAATTTCTCCTCATGTCTTAAATGGGCGACCCTTATTTTTAAACAGTGACCCCTAATTCAAAATTCTCCCACAAGGGAAACATCGTTTCCACATCCACCCTGTCAAGACCCCTTAGGATCTTATATGTTTCAATCAATTCCAACGGAAAGATGCCTAGCCTGTCCAATCTTTCCTCATAAGACAGGCCACCCATTCCAGCTATAAGTCTAGTAAACCTTCTCTGTACTGCCTCCAACACATCTACATCCTTCCTTAAATAAGGAGACCAGTACTGTACACAGTACTCCAGATATGGTCTCACTAATAACCCTGTACAGCTGAAGCATAACCTGTCTACTTTTGTATTCAATTTCCCTCACGATAAATTATAACATTCTATTAGCTTTCCTAATTACATGCTGTACCTGCATACTAACCTTTTGTGATTCATGCACTAGGACACCCAGATCTCTCTGCATCTCAGAGCTCTGTAATCTCTCATTATTTAGATAATATGCTTCTTTTTCATTCTTCCTGCCAAAGTGGACAATTTCACACTTTCCAACATTACAATTCATTTGCCAGGTCTTTGCCCACTCACTTAACCTATCTATATCCCCTTGTAGCCCCCTTATCTCCTCTTCACAAGTTACTTTCCCACCTATCTTTGTGTCATCAGCAAATTTAGCAACCATATCTTCAGTCCCTTCATCTAAGTCATTTATATAACTTGTAAAAAGTTAAAGCCCTAGCACAGATCCCTGTGGCACACCACTTCTTACATCTTGCCAACCAGAAAATGACCCATTTATGCCTACTCTCTGTTTCCTGTTAGCTAACCAATCTTCTATCTATGTCAATACGTTACACCCTACACCATGAGCTTTTATTTTCCGCAACAACCTTTGATGTGGCACCTTATCAAATGCCTTCTGGAAATCTAAGTACAATACATCCACTGATTCCCCTTTATCCACCTCACATGTAACTCCCTCAAAGAACTCCAATAAATTGGTTAAACATGATTTCCCTTTCACAAAACCATGTTGACTCTGCCTGATTACCTTGAATTTTTCTAAGTGCCCTGCTATAACATCTTTAATAATAGCTTCAAACATTTTCCCCAGGACAGATGTTAAGCTAACTGGCCTGTAGTTTCCTGCTTTCTGTCTCCCTCCCTTTTTGAATAAAGGAGTTAGCTTCATTATTTTCCAATCTAAAGGAACCTTCCCCGAATCTAGGGAATTTTGGAAATATAAAACTAACGCATCAACTATCTCAATAGCCACTTCTTTTAACACCCTAGGAACTCATTGTAGCTCCTTCTCAGGCCGGGGGATGATCACTCAGCACAGAGTGTATTTTGGGATTCTTCCCAAAGACCAACTGATGTGGACTGTAGCCCCCAATCATTTGAAGAGAATTCTTCGCATGGACTGCCCACGCCAGGGCAGATTTTAGCATGCAATTTGGTTGGTCAGTTAAGATCTTATGAAGCATCTCAATCACTGCATGATTTCTTTCACAAAGTCCATTACTGAACGGACTTTCAGCTGCAGCGTTCATCAATACAATGTTCATATTTTTGCACATGTCTCTAGTCATTGGTAAACTCCCCCCACCACCCAGTGTCAGTCTGGAATTTAGCTGGTGTCCCCAATCCAGTTCCCAACTATTTTTTCTGTGATTTTATCTACAACCACTCTCTTGTCTTTCCCATGTATTACTGTAGAAAGACTGAATCTTGTTGCCATATGTATGAAATGCAAAATGAATCTGTTTCGGTCCTTGTCCCACGCCTTTAAATCAATAGCTACTACTTCATTAAAGTCTCGTGCTAATGGACAACTTACATATGTCGTGATGACATCCTCTGATACTTTTTGCATATATCACATCTTTAACTCATCTCTTCAATAAGCTTTGTGTACTCATCAGCAACAATCCCCCCATATTTTAGTAGGATTTTTAATCTGTGACAAGAGGGACGAGCAAATTGCCAATGTAACTTTAAGACAATTTGCTTTTTTACTCAAACTCCTGTTACGTGATGCCATTAACACACAGTGGCGCAGTGGTTAGCACTGCAGCCTCACAGTTCCAGCGACCCGGGTTCAATTCTGGGTACTGCCTGTGTGGAGTTTGCAAGTTCTCCCTGTGTCTGCGTGGGTTTCCTCCGGGTGCTCCGGTTTCCTGCCAAAAGACTTGCAGGTTGATAGGTAAATTGGCCATTATAAATTGCCCCTAGTATAGGTAGGTGGTAGGGAAATATAGGGACAGGTGGGGATGTGGTAGGAATATGGGATTAGTGTAGGATTAGTATAAATGGGTGGTTGATGGTCGGCACAGACTCGGTGGGCCGAAGGGCCTGTTTCAGTGCTGTATCTCTAACTAACTAACTATTCTTATTAGAGATGCTAGGTTTTGTTAAAGGGGTGCAATAATGTCCTGATTGGGTAAATTGCAAATCTACTGACTTTCCAAAGACAATTGCTTTATCATGTTCCATGTTCAATTTCATTTGTGCCTTTTTCATGGAAGGCTTGCTCAGTAGCAAGGGTATCTCACTAGATACCACATCTGTATTAATAAAGTGGTTTACTCCAGCTATTCTGCATGGAATCATCACCTTTTTCAGTGGCCTTAACATGCTGTCATCCTTGAACCTGAAGCAAACAGAAATGTCATATTCCCCAACCTTACTTTAATCCTCACTGCTAAGAGAGTCTAAATAACACTTTAACCATTCCGTTCCCTTACTGTAGATGTGCAACCACTGTCCAACAAGATAAAAACCTGCTTGACCTCACCCTCACCCATCTACTTGTCACAGATGCATCTATCCATGGCAGTATTGGTAGTTCTGTCTTCACATTGAGGACATCCTTCATCGTGTTGTGTGGCACTACCACTGTGCTAAATGAGATAGATTCAGAACAGATCTAGCAGCTCAAAACTGGGCATCTGAGGTGCTGTGGCCCATCAGCAGCAGCATAATGGTTTTCCACCATACTCTGCAACCTCGTGGCTCAGCATATCCCCCCGGGAGAGCAGCAGATGGAGCGGACCTGCGGGAGGAACACGGAGCGGGAAGCAGTTAAATACAGCCCAAGGATCGTGGCCTACAGCACTTACCTTCCAGGAGAGCAGCGGACAGGAGCGGAACTGCAGGAGGAACACGGAGCGGGAAGAAGTTAAATACAGCTGGAAGATCATGGCCAACAGCTCTTACTTTCTGGGAGAGCAGCAGAGAGGAGTCCAGGAGGGCCTGAGTTTGAAAAACAAGTGAACAGTGACATCACAGGAAAGCTGCAAGGTGAGTAACTGCTGTTAGGGAGTATCAGTAAATAGCTGGGTTAGTACAGTACTGTTCGGGTGCGTGTGTAAATAACTGGGTTATAGCGTCTCAACAAGTGGCAGACTAAAAACGAGTAAAAAATTAAGTATTAATAATAAGGAACAAGTGAGTCGCTGGTGAGTATTAGCTTTTTTGAGTAAGGTTTATTTTAACTGGTGAAATGTATTAATTATTGGAAGGATTTATCAGTACTAGTAAGGTTTTATTAATAATTCTAAGGTGTTGTAGAATTGGTAAAGTTTCTTTTTTAGCAGTAGCAAAGGGTCAGCTAATAAATAAAGGAATGGCAGAGGTGCTTCAACCTCAAGAGTGCACCTCCTGTGCTATGTGGGAGCTCCAAGATGCTTCCCATATCTTGGAGAACCATTTGTGCAGGAAGTGCTGTCAATTGCAGCAGCTTGAGCTCTGGGTTTTGGAACTTGAGCGGCAGCTGGCAACACTGCAGTGCATTCATGAGAATGAGAGCTATGTGGATAGCAAGTTTATAGATATGGTCACCCCACAGCTTAAGAGTACGCACAGAGAGAGGGAATGAGTGACCACCAGGCACTCAAAAAGACTCAGGCACGTAGTGCAAGAGACCCGAGTGCATCTCACTCTCCAGCAGATATTCAGTTCTGAATACTGAGGAAAGTGATGCTTCACCTGGGGGGTGCAGCCAGAGCCAAATCCATGGCACCATGGGTGGCTCAGCTGCATAGTGGGGTACAGGGAAGACTGGAAGAGCAGTAGTTATAGGAAAATCAACAGTCAGAAGAACAGATAGGCGTTTCTGCGGCCGCAAATGTGAATCCAGGATGATGTGTTGCCTCCTGGTGCCAGGGTCAAGGATGTCACTGAGCGGCTGCAGAGCATCCTGAAGTTGGGGGGGGGAGCGGGGGTGGGGGGGGAAGGTAAACAGCCAGCAGTCATGGTCTACATTGGAACCAACGGCGTAGGTAGAAAGAGGGATGTGGTCTTGCAGTCAGAATTTAGGGAGCTAGGTAAGAAATTAGCAAGCAGGACCTCAAAAGTAGTAATCTCCAGATTACTCCCAGTGCCACGCGCAAATGAGTACAGAAATAGAAGGATAGGACAGATGAATGCGTGGCTGGAAAGATGGTGCAGGAGCCAGGGCTTTAAATTCCTGGCTGTGCGGGAGATGGAACCTGTACAGGCCAGATGGGTTGCATCTGAACAGAGCCAGGTCTGAGTTCCTTGCAAGACATTTTGCTGGTGCTGATGGGGAGGGTTTAAACTAGTTTGGCAGGGGAATGGGGACCTGAGGGTAGACTCGGTTGGGACAAATTCAGAAATGAAAATGGAAGGCTGAAAATTAATGGACAAGTCTGGAAGACAGAGGAAACAAAGGTTAGTAAATTTTTTAAAAAGAGTTTGGCAGTACTTAAGGGTATCTATTTCAATGCAAGGAGTATAGCAAATAAAGCAGATGAGCTGAGGGCACAAATAGACACATGACAGTATGATATCATAGCTATTACTAAAAAATGGCTTAAGGAGGGACAGGAATGGCAGCTCAACGTTCCTGGTTACAAGGCTTTCGGACGCGATAGGGAGGCGGATAAGAAAGGTGGGGGGTGGCAATTTTGGTCAAGGGAACAATTACAGCTGTGAGGAGGGATGATATGTTGGAAGGTTCATCAAATGAGGCCATATGGATTGAGTTAAGGAACAAAAACAGGGCAATCACACTGCTGGGAGTGTACTATAGACCCCCGAACAGTCAGATGGAGATAGAAGAGCAGATATGTAGGCATATCTCTGAGAAATGCAAGAATAATAGGGTAGTAATAGTAGGGGATTTTAACTAGCCCAATATTAACTGGGATAGTTTTAGTGTGAAAGGAATTGAGGGTGCAGAATTCTTGAGGTGCATTCAGGAGAACTTTATTGGCCAGTCTGTAGCAAAACCAACAAGAGAAGGTGCAGTTTTAGACTTAATTTTAGGAAATGAAGATGGGCAGGTGGAAGGAGTGGCAATGAGAGAGCATTTTGGTGGTAGTGATCATAATTCAGTCAGTTTTAACATAATTATGGAAAAGGACAGTGTTACGACCAGGTGGGAAAGGTGTCCAGGGGTCCCTCTCAGCCTTCACCTGGTCTGACTGTAACAGGGTTTGATTTTAAGCACACCGTGTTTTTAGCTCCCCCTTAGTGAATCCTTGTTCATCACTTTCCAATTATAAGGCAAAGAAATTAACACAAACAGACTTTCTTAGGTTTAAAGAAGAAAAGTGAAATTTTATTAAACTTACTAAAAACTCTAATTCGGTGAACGGCTATGGATACATGACACGCCCACGCTAGCATACATATGCGATACACATTTGCAGAGAGGGACAGAAAAGAGCCAAAGAAAAGATAAAGTGGAAAGGTTTGAGGTAATATCTGAAAAGTTTGTTACGGTCCGTCGAACTCACTGTGGAGTCCTTGTTTGGAGGTGGATCTTGCGTCTCATTGAGGCCCAGTATTCTTCTTAATCTTTGATTACTGTAGGAGACTTTTCTCTGTTGGGGTTCACGTGTCTTCAATGGATTTCAGTTCCATGAGAGAGAGATGGGAGAAGACAGGAGGGGAGGAGATCTTTTCAATCCAGGAGCAGAGAGCTTTCTCTTCAAGCACTGTTTCTCCAATTAAAAACTCTCAGTTCAAACTCTGCAACAGCTAGCTAGTCATGTCTCTAAACTTTTCTGACCACATCTGTTCTGTGTATTGGGAGCAGGGGATAGCTCCTTTGTTCCAACACTGTCTGATAGTAATATGCAAAAATGTCCTTCTAGCCAGGGGCTCTTCTTCCCAGCAACAATCTGAAATTTAATGTCCATGTGGCAAAATTAATGTGCCTCATTCTTGGTAGGTGGGGGCCTGCATGACAACAGAGATAGAACAGGAGTTAAAGTTCTCAACTAGGGCAAGGCCAATTTTTCTAAACTGAAGAGTGATTTAGCAAAAGCAGACTGGAAACAGCTACTTGAAGGTAAATCAGTGTCAAAGCAGCGGGAGGTATTCAAAGGGGAGATTCAAGGGGTTCAGAGTAAACATGTTCCCAAAAAGAAAAAGGGCGAGACGGCAAAATCTGGAGCCCCATGGATGTCAAGAAGCTTACAGGGTAAGATAAAGCGGAAAAGGAAAGCTTATGTCTGACACCGAGAACTCAATACTACAAAAAGCAGAGAGGCGGCACAGTGGCGCAGTGGTTAGCACTGCAGCCTCACAGCTCCAGCGACCCGGGTTCAATTCCAGGTACTGCCTGTGTGGAGTTTGCAAGTTCTCCCTGTGTCTGCGTGGGTTTCCTCCGGGTGCTCCGGTTTCCTCCCACAAGCCAAAAGACTTGCAGGTTGGTAGGTAAATTGGCCATTATAAATTGCCCCTAGCATAGGTAGGTGGTAGGGAAATATAGGGACAGGTGGGGATGTGGTAGGAATATGGGATTAGTGTAGGATTAATATAAATGGATGGTTGATGGTCGGCACAGACTCGGTGGGCTGAAGGGCCTGTTTCAGTGCTGTATCTCTAAACAAAAGTGGAGGGGTGAAATCAAAAAGGAAATTAGGAAAGCAAAGCGAAGGCATAAAAGAATATTGGCAAGCAAAATCAAGGTGAACCCAAAGACGTTTTATCAATACATTAAGAGTAAGAGGATAACTAAGGAGAGAGTAGGGCCAATAAAAAAACAAAAAGGTAAACTATGTGTAGGGGCAGAAGATGTTGGTATAGTCCTTAACGAATACTTTCGCGTCTGTCTTCACAAAAGAGGGGGACAATGCAAATATTGTAGTTAAGGAGGAGAAGTGTGACGTATTGGATGTGATAAACATAGGGAGAGAGGAAGTATTAATGGGATTAGCATCCTTGAAAGTTGATAAATCACCAGGGCCAGATGAAATGTACCCCATGCTGTTAAAAAAAGCAAGAGAGGAAATAGCGGAAGGTCTGACATCATTTTCCAGTCTTCACTGGATACAGGTGTGGTGCCGGAGGATTGGAGGACTGCTAATGTTGTACCTCTGTTTAAAAAGGGAGCAAGGAATAGAGTGAATAATTGCAAGCCAGTCAGTCTAACCTCAGTAGTGGGCAAATTATTGGAATTTATTCTGAGAGATAGGGTAATCTGTCTCTTAGAAAGGCATAGGTTCATCAAGGATAGTCAACATGGATTTGTTATTGGAAAATCTTGTTTGACCAACTTGATCGAATTTTTTGAAGAAGTAACAAGGAAGATAGATGAGAGTAGTGCAGTTGATGTGGTCTACATGGATTTTAGCAAGGCTTTTGACAAGGTCCCACATGGCAGACTGGTTAAAAAAATAAAATCTCATGGGATCCAGGGAAATGCAGCAAGGTGGATACAAAATTGGCTCAGTGGCAGGAAACAAAGGGTAATTGTTGAAGTGTTTTTGTGACTGGAGGGCTGTTTCCAGTGACGCTCCACAGGGCTCAGTACTGGGTTCCCTGCTTTGTGTGGTATATATTAACGAGTTGGACGTAAATGTGGTGGGCATGATCAAGAAATTTGCTGACAACACAAAGATTGGCCGTGTGGTAGATAGCGAGGAGGATAGCTGTAGGCTGCAGGAAGGTCTGGTCTGGTCAGATGGGCAGAAAAGTGGCAAATGGAATTCAACTCAGAGAAGTGTGAGGTGATGTGTTTCGGGAGGTCAAACAAGGCAAAGGAATACATGATTAATGGAAAAATATTGAGAAGCGTCGAGGAAGTGAGAAACTTTGGAGCGAATGTCCACAGATCCCTGAAGGTAGCAGGGCAGGTCGATAAGTTGGTTAAGAAGGCATATGGAATCCTTTCCTTTATTAGCCAAGGTATAGAATATAAGAGCAGGGAGGGTATGCTGAAACTGTATAACTCATTGGTTAGGCCACAACTTGAGCATTTGTTCAGTTCTAGTCACCTCATTACAGAAAGGATGTAATTGCATTAGAGAGGGTACAGAGGAGATTTACGAGGATGTTGCCAGGACTGAATAAATGCAGCTATGAGGAGAGATTGGATATACTGGGGTTGTTCTCCTTGGAACAGAGAAGGCTGAGGGAAGATCTGATTGAAATGTACAAAATTTTGAGGGGCCTGGATAGAGTGGAGGTCTATTCACCTTAGCAAAGAGATCAGTGACTAGGGGCATACATTTAAAGTGATTGGTAGAATAATTAGAGGGGAGATGAGGAAAAACCTTTTCACCCAGAGAGTGGTGGGGGTCTGCAACTCACATCCTGAAAGGGTAGTTGAGGCAAAAACCCTCAACTCATTCAAAAGGAATCTGGATATGCACCTCAAGTGCCATAATCTGCAGGGCTACGGACCATATGCTGGAAGATGGGATTAGAATGGGTGGATCGTTTTTCGGCCGGCACAGACACAATGGGCCAAGTGGCCTCTTTCTGCATCTTAAACTTTCTATGATTTCTATTCTGAAATGGCTAGATAGGGTAGCAGCTGAAAGACTGATTCTGCTGGTCAGGGAATCTAGAACGCGGGGCACAGTCTCAGGATAAGGGACCGATCATTCAGGACTGACATGAGGAGAAATTACTACACTCAAAGGGTTGTGAATCTTTGGAATTCTCTACCCCAGAAGGTTGTGGATGCTCCATCATTGAATACATTTAAGGCTGAGATAGATTTTTGGTCTCATAGGGAGTAAAGAGATATGGAGAGTGGGCAGGAAAGTGGAATTGAAGCCCAAAATCAGCAATAATCATATTGAATGGTGGAGCAGGCTCGATGGAAAATATGATCTACTTCTGCTCCTATATCTTGTGTTCTTTTATTTAAGGGGTCCCCTAACCTCATGCCCATAAACCAATTCAGATGGACTGAAACCATTGGATTCATTTGGTGTGTTCCTGGTAGCAAATAATAAAAATGATATCCCCTATACCAATTTTCTTTTATTCAGTCATGGGATGTGGGCATCTCTGGCAAGGCCAGCATTTATTGCCCATCCCTAATTGCCCTTGAGAAGGTGATGGTGAGCTGCCTTCTTGAACCACTGCAGTCCTTGAGGTGTAGCAACACCAACAGTTCTGTTAGGGAGGGAGTTCCAGAATTTTCACCCAGCAGCAGTGAAGGACCAGCGATATAGTTCCAAATCAGGATGGTGTGTGACTTGGGGAACATGCAGGTGGTGGTATCCCCATGCATCTGCTGCATTCGTCTTTCTAGGTGGTAGAGGTCACAGGTTTGGAAGGTGCTGTCTAAGGAGCTTTGGTGAGTTTCTGCACTGCATCTTGTATATGGTACATATGCTGCCACTGTGCATTGGTGGTGAAGGGAGTGAATGTTGAAGGTGGTGGATGGGGTGACCGTCAAGCCGGCTGCTTTGTCCTGGATGGTGTCGATCTTCTTGAGTGTTATTGGAGCTACACCCATTCAGGCAAGTGGGGAGTATTCCATCACACTCCTGACTTGTGCCTTGTAGATGGTGGACAGGCATTGGGGAGACAGGAGGTGGGTTACTCGCCACAGAATTCACAACCTCTGACCTGCTCTTGTAGCCACAGTGTTTATGTGGCTGGTCCAGTTCGGTTTCTGGTCAATGGTAACCCCCAGGACGTTGATAGTGGGGTTTCCACGATGGTAGTGCCATTGAACATCAAGGGGAAATGGTTAGATTCTCTCCTGTTTGACATAGTCATTGCCTGGCACTTGTTTAGTGTGAATGTTACTTGCCACTTATCAGCCCAAGCCTGGATATGCTATATCTGAAGAGTTGTGAATAGGACTGAACACTGTGCAGTGTACATCAGCAAACATCCCCATTTCTGACTTTATGATGGAGGGAAGGTCGTTGATGAAGCAGCTAGAAGATGGTTGGGCCAATCATAAGGATACTCAAAACAATAAGCCTTTATGATACTTTTTATGGTTTGTGATACCTTTCCAAAGCACCTTGTGACTGAGGGTGATAAGCAGACGACTTGAGCTGTCTCACTCCCAAATTACACATGACCTCCTGAAATACCCCTGACATGAAATTTGACCCCTGGTCTGGCTGAATTTCTTTTGGCAATCCATATGTCGTGAACAACTGAATTACCCTCTCAATCACAACTTTGACTGTGATCTTTGTCAAAGGTATTGCCTCTGGAAACCTAGTGGATGAATCCATGATGGTTAGGAGAAACTTGTGACCTTACTTAGTTGTGGGTAGGGGTCCAACACAATCTACAAGAACCCTACTAAACACTTTGTCAAAGGCAGATATTGGTATCAATGGGGTTGGCTTAATGGAAGGCTGTGGCTTCTCAACTACCTGACATGTATGGCAAGTTCTGCGAAATTCAACCACATCCTTATGCAAGCCTGGCCAATAACAATGCTCTTATCCTGGTCTGAATCTTTCAAATACCCACATGATCTGACACTGGTATTTCATGGACAATTCTCAAAATTTCACAACGGTACACCGGGGGAACATATACCTGATGAACTATAGCCCAATCCTCATCACTGGGCCTCTGGGGAGGTCTTCACTTTCACATTAGAATATCATTCATGACATAATAACATTCAGGGACCTTTCAGCTTCTGTCTCAGAACAAGCCGTTTGAGATAATCTTCTTAAGTCAGGATCTGTTTGTTCCGCCTTAATCAAAGACGATCTGCTAAATAATTCACCATTGCTAGCCTTGAAGCCTTTTTCACCAACATCCCCATCCAAATCCTTGAAAGAAATTTCAGCCAACCAAACACCTGAATTGTCCTCCACAACTATTGAATCCTTCTCATCTGGTTTAATTTTATGAGCCTGGGATCTTGCCGCTACACAATCTGGAAATATTCCAGGAAATTACTCCTGCAAAACTTCCATTACAGCAACCTCAGCTGGCTTTTCCAAAACTACTGGAGATGTCAATACCTTATCCCCAGCTAAGTCATTCCCTAGCAACAAATCCACCCCTTCAATCTACAAAACAGGGATGATTCCCACTGTTACCAGACCAGTGACCAAATCACATTGCATATTAACCTTATGCAATGGAATGGATAAATAACCCCCCACAATGCCCCACACTATGACTTTTGCATTCATTGCATTATTTGGAGGAAAATTTTACATCCTTTGCTAACATTAATGACTGGGTTTCCCCGTATCTCTAAGCAGTACAATCGGCTTACATGTCTCATCTCACAAATATGAGGACACCTCACATCTGAACACAAAACTTATATAACCTTCAGGGACCTGATCTAGTTCATAGCACACAGGGGAGCAGCCCTCTGTTCATGATTCAATATCATCAAAGCCATTGGCTTGTCAGCAGTACCACCTATTGGGGCATCCCTTTCAGGACAGGTTTTCAAAAAACCTACCACAGCTACCGAATTGCCTTTTAACTTCCAGCATTCTGATTTTATATGCCCTCCTTTATTACAAAAATAACATGTTAGTCCTTTTGACTCAACCCTAGTCTCCTGACTATCTTTTTTACAATGCCGAGGGTTGCCTATATCCTCTCACTTACCCTTTCTCTCACTGAAACCAAATCTCTTCTCATTATCCACCTTACTATCTTTCCAACTTCTCTGAAAGTTTCCAAACTGGGGCCTGTAACTATTGCTTTTCTGTGTCAATTCATAATCATCTGCTATTTCTGCAGCATTCCTTATTTTACCAACTTTATGTTATTCCAGGTGGGACCTTATTTCAAAGGGATACTATTTTTAAATTCCTCCATTAGGATTACTTCCCTAAGTTTTCTAAGTCTTGCTCAATCTTCATGGGCCAATACCAATGATCAAATGTCATTTCATTCTCTCTAGCAAATTCCATGTATGTCTGACTCTGTTTCTTTCTTAAATTCTTGAATTTGTGTCTGTAGCCTCTGGTTCCAACTCATAAGCATTGACAACTGCAATTTTAACCATTTCATAATCGCTTGACTGTTCCTCTGAAAGTGTTGATATACCTCTAACACTTTTTCCATTAACACACTTTGCATTAAAATTTACCAACTTTCTTTCAGCCACTGCAACTTTGTAGCATTTTTTTCAAAGGACACAAAATATATTTTAGCTCCTTTCCCACTGATTTAGAGAGTAAACGACTATTCCTTGCCAAATCGAAACCAGCCGTTAAATCGGATTCATCCTGAAACCTTCCTACCACTCTCTGTTCACGTAAGCTAAATTTGTCTTTGTCCAGTGCAAATTTTCTGGCTTCTCTTTCTCTTTGTAACTCTTTCTTTTCCTTTCTCCTCAAATTCAAGCTGACTCAGTTCAAATTTTAATAGTCTGTTCCTTTCTCTTTCTTTTTGCCTTTCTTCTTTTTCAAGCTCCAGTTGCCTCATTTTAACTGAATTCTAGCTATCTTAATCTGAGAGCTACTAGGATCACCCTTTGCTTCCTCAAGGTTAAAGTGCTGAGCCAACACTTCAACAATTTTATTGCCTTTTATGTTTTGATTTTAAACTAACCCCCATTTGCTCTACTACAGCCATTAACACATCCACTGTTAACTGTAGCTTTTTTTTCTTTTCTGGGAAGTGTGTGGTATGTCATTAAGCCTGTGAAAGGATCAGTACTGCTTTAAGAACAAGCCAGCCTCAGAAGTTAGCAGGAGTTATAGAGAAGATGTATTTAGTTGCCATTGGATACAACCCTACAGAGTGGAAGAACCAGCCAGCTTCAAATGTGCATCATGGTTGCCCCAGATACAGCCACTCCGAGACTGAGGTTAAATATGCGATTGACTGTTTGAAACTAGCTGAAAAACTGGCTTTTGAGACAGTTAACAGACACAGACACACAGACAGCTGGACCAGCATGAATGGAACAGAGATCTCTGATAATTTAAACTGAAGGAAGGTAAATTTTAGACTGATGACTTGTTCACCTCTTGAAACAATTCTAAAGCCAAATTGATTCATTGAAAAGTGTCTGCAAGTTGTTGATTGCTGAATTCATCACTAGACGAAGAGCATCACTTCAACTGATCAGCTAGACTATGGACTGTTCTACTGTTGAAGAACCATTATTTCCCATTGGACAGCTGTGAGGACTTCAAGCAACCTTGGACTGTTCCACATTGGAAGATTCCACTTCGGCAGAAGCGTAAATCTGCAAGGACACTAACCTTATCTAGTTTAAATGTTGTTTATATCTTAGCAGTGTTTAAGAATTTAGTTTTTCGAACTAAACAGTTTATTAGTTGATCTAAAGACACCTGGTTTGGTTAGCCTAATTCGGGGGTTAATAGATGGTCAATTCAGCTGTGAATTTCTTTAATTTGGAAAGTTTAAAGTGATATGTTAGGCGATCTGTGGAGGGACGGGACTGAATCAACAGTGCATTTCTCTCACCGCAATCAGAATCATATATTTTGATTGGGGCTTTGTCTTGGGCAGTTGGTTGTAACTTATTAATTCCGGGCTCGCTCGTGTCTAGGATCAGAATCAGAGTAATTGGAGGGCTCGCATGTGGGATAATATCAACTACCCGTCTCTGGGATAAGATATTTAGATTGGGGTCTTGCGTTTGGCATCATATTTAATTCGTCTTGAGTCTGAGGTCATTGCAATTGGAATCTCGATTGTTGGGATCTAAATCTAACGCCAATTACACAGAAAATCAAAGAACTCTTGTATAATAAGGTACAATCTATACCATTGTAATGGAACTAGTAGTTGCAGCAGAGGTTTTGGGAAAGCAGAATGTTTCCCTGAATGACTTGATAATTTTAACGAAGAACAAATTAAAAGAATTGGCAGTGAAATTGGAGTTGGAATTGAAATTAGGTGCCAAAAAAGCAGAGATAATTGATATCACAGCCGAACATCTGGAATTAATAGGAGATGATGATGATGATGAAGGGCAATATGAGAAACAAGAAGGTAGTAGGTCTGAAAGTGATGCAATGGTATTGGCCAGGATTCAGTTAAAAATGAAAAAACTTGAGGCGGAAAAAGAATTAAGAAAACTTGAACTTCAGAGAGAGAGTGAAAGAGGAGAATGGGAATTTAAGTTAAAAGAGATGGAATTAAAACAAAGGAGTCTTAAATCCAGGGAAAATTCGGGGCAGGAAGAATATGAATTTAGCTCAGGACCCATCAAAAAGCTGTTTAAATTTATAAAGGCTCCTCCTAAGTTCAAGGAAAGAGGCATTTTTCATATCGTTTGAAAAAAATAGCCAAACAGATGAAATGGCCGAAAGAAAGCTGGACACTGCTTATAGAGGGCAGGTTGATAGGCAGAGCTCATGAAGCTTTTTTTTTCAAGCATGGGATGCGGGCTTCGCTGGCTAGGCCAATATTTATTGCCCATCCCTAATTGCCCTTGAGAAGGTGGTGGTGACCGGCCTTCTTGAACCGCTGCAGTCCATTTGGGGTAGGTATACCCACCGTGCTGTTAGGAAGGGAGTTCCAGGATTTTGACCCAGCGAAAGTGAAGGAACGGCGATATAGTTCCAAGTCAGGATGGTGTGTGACTTGGAGGGGAACGTGCAGGTGGTGGTGTTCCCATGCATTTGCTGCCCTTGTCCTTCGAGTTGGTAGAGGGCGCGGGTTTGGAAGGTGCTGTCTAAGGAGCCTTGGTGCGTTGCTGCAGTGCATCTTGTAGATGGTACACACTGCTGCCACAGTGCGTCGGTGGTGGAGGGAGTGAATGTTTGTAGATGGGGTGCCAATTAAGAGGGCTGCTTTGTCCTGGATGCTGTCAAGCTTCTTGAGTGTTGTTGGAGCTGCACCCATCCAGGAAAGTGGAGAGTATTTCATCACACTCCTGACTGGTGCCTTGTAGATGGTGGACAGGCTTTGGAGAGTCAGGAGGTGAATTACTCACCACACGATTCCTAGCCTCTGACTTGCTCTTGTAGCCACGGTATTTATATGGCTGATCCAGTTCAGTTTCTGGTCAATGGTAGCCCCTAGGATGTTGATAGTGGGGGATTCAATGATGGTAATGCCATTGAATGTCAAGGGGAGATAGCTAGATTCTCTCTTGTTGGAGATGGCCATTGCCTGGCACTTGTGTGGCACGAATGTTAGTTGCCACTTATCAGCCCAAGCCTGGATACTGTCCAAGTCTTGCTGCATTTCTACACGGACTGCTTCAGTATCTGAGGAGTCACGAATGGTGCTGAACATTGTGCAATCATCAGCGAACATCCCCACTTCTGACCTTATGATTGAAGGAAGGTCTTTGATGAAGCAGCTGAAGATGGTTGGGCCTAGGACACTACTCTGAGGAACTCCTGCAGTGATGTTCTGGAGCTCAGATGATTGACCTCCAACAACCACAACCATCTTCCTTTGTGTTAGATATGACTCCAGCCAGCGGAGGGTTTTCCCCCTGATTCCCATTGACCACAGTTTTGCTAGGGCTCCTTGATGCCATACTCGGTCAAATGCTGCCTTGATGTCAAGGGAAGTCACTCTCACCTCACCTTTTGAGTTCAGCTCTTTTGTCCATGTTTGAACCAAGGTTGTAATGAGGTCAGGAGCTGAGTGGCCCTGGCGGAACCCAAACTGAGCGTCACTGAGCTAAGCAAGTGCCTCTTGATGGCACTGTTGATGACACCTTCCATCACTTTACTGATGATTGAGAGTAGGCTGATGGGGCGGTAATTGGCTGGGTTGGACTTGTCCTGCTTTTTGTGTACAGGACATACCTGGGCAAATTTCCACATTGCAGGGTAGATGCCAGTGTTGTAGCTGTACTGGAACAGCTTTGCTAGGGGGGCAGCAAGTTCTGGAGCACAGGTCTTCAGTACTATTGCCGGAATATTGTCAGGGCCCAAAGCCTTTGCAGTATCCAGTGCCTTCAGTCGTTTCTTCATATCACGCAGAGTGAATCGAATTGGATGAGGTCTGGCATCTGTGATGTTGGGGACTTCAGGAGGGTGCCGAGATGGATCATCAACTTGGCACGTCTGGCTGAAGATTGTTGCAAATGCTTCAGCCTTATCTTTCGCACTGACGTGCTGGGCTTCCCCATCATTGAGGATGGGGATATTTGTGGAGCCACCTCCTTCTGTTAGTTGATTAATTGTCCACCACCATTCACGGCTGGATGTGGCAGGACTGCAGAGCCTAGCTCTGATCCGTTGGTTATGGGATCGCTTAGCTCTGTCTATCGCATGCTGCTTACGCAGTTTGGCACACAGATAGTCCAGTGTTGTAGCTTCACCAGGTTGACACCTCATTTTGAGGTATGCCTGGTGCTGCTCCTGGCATGCCCTCCCGCACTCTTCATTGAACCAGGATTGGTTTCCTGGCTTGATGGTAATGGTAGAGTGGGGGATATGCCGGGCCATGAGATTACAGATTGTGGTTGTGTAGGAGGGTATCCTCAATGTGAAGGCGGAACTTCGTCTGCACAAGGATTGTGCGGTAATCTCTCCTACCAATACTGTCATGGACAGATGCATCTGCGGCAGGCAGATTGGTGAGGACGAGGTCAAGTATGTTTTCCCCCATTGTTGGTTCCCTCACCACCTGCCGCATACCCAGTCTAGCAGATATGTCCTTTAGGACTCGGCCAGCTCGGTCAGTAGTGCTGCTACCTAGCCACTCTTGGTGACGGACATTGAAGTCCCCCACCCCGAGTACATTCTGTGCCCGTGCCACCCCTAGTGCTGTTCAACACGCAGGAATACTGACTCATCAGCTGAGGGAGGGCGGTAGGTGGTAATCAGCAGGAGGTTTCTTTGTCCATGTTTGACCTGATGCCATGAGACTTCATGGAGTCCACAGTCGATGTTGAGGACTCGCAGAGCAACTCCCTCCCGACCGTATACCACTGTGCCGCCACCTCTGCTGGGTCTGTCCTGCCAGTGAGACAGGACATACCCGGGATGGTGATGGCAGCGTAAGGGACATTGTCTGTCAGGTATGATTCCGTGAGTCTGGCTATGTCAGGCTGACATAGTTTGACTAGTCTGTGGGACAGTTGTCCCAACTTTGGCACAAGCAAGGTCAACAGGGCTGGGTTTGCCGTTGTCGTTTCCGGTGCCTAGGTCGATGCCAGGTGGTCCGTCCGGTTTCATTCCTTTTTATTTGACTTGGTAGCAGTTAGATACAACTGAGTGACTTGCTAGGCCATTTCAGAGTGCATGTAAGAGTCAACCACATTGCTGTGGGTCTGGAGTCACATGTAGGCCAGACCAGGTAAGGACAGCAGATTTCCTTCGCTAAAGGGCATTAGTGAACCAGATGGGTTTTTACAACAATCGACAATGGTTTCATGGCCATCATTAGACTAGATTTTTAATTCCAGATTTATTAATTGAATTCAAATTCCACCTTCTGCTGTGGTGGGATTCGAACCCATGTCCCCAGAGCAATACCCTGGGTCTCTGGGTTGCTAGTCCAGTGACAATACCACTATGCCACTGCCTCCCCATGCTTCCTGAAGAGGCTTCTGTAGATTATGAGATGGCAAAAAATTCTTGCTGCCTATGAGTTAGTCCCTGAAGCTTTCTGACAGACGTTTAGGAACTTATGGAGATTGGTTGGGCAGACATATTTAGAATTTAAGAGGATGAAGCAAAATAACTTTGCCCATTGGATACAGACATTAAAGATAGAAACTACATATGAGAACCTTTGAGAATTGATTCTCTTAGAAGAGTTTAAAAACTCAATTCCTTCAGTAGTGAGAACTCATATAGATAACCTGAAAGTTTTGAAAGTTAGGTGAGCAGCAGAAATTGCTGATGATTTTGAGCTTGTGAATAAACAAACCTATTTTTTCTGTCACCCCCATAAACCCGAAAAGGCTAGAAAGTGGGAGAGTGAAAGGAAGGCAAGTAGCTGGAGACAATAAGGAACAGCTGGGAATGCCCTACGATCACCTCTTCGGGTCAGAAAGGAAGGTGCTGAGGGTGGAAGTGAGGTTCGCAAGCCAAAGTGTTATCATTGCCACAGAACGGGTTACCTCCATTCAGAGTGCTCGAAATTGCAAGGTAAACACATAGGATTTGTTGGGGTACGCAAAGCTAGTGCAGAAGAAAAGACTCCGACTGAGGGTATAGCAGACCAGGCTTTTGCTTTAAAGACAGTTGTGAAACCAGATACTAAAACTAAAAGGAGTGTAGAGGTTAAGAATAAAATACCTGAGAGTTATATGAATTTTTGACAAAGGGCAGAATAACTCCATATCCTGTAAGTGAGGCACGGAAGCCTATCATTATACTCAGGGACACAGGAGCAACCCAAACACTCTTGCTGGGGAAAGATATAAGGTTTCCACTAGAGAGTGCCTTGAACGCTACAGTTTTAGTTAATGGAAATGGCTGGGACTATATACCCGTACCTTTGTATAAAGTACGCCTAAAGAGTGACTTACTATCTGGGATAGTAACTGTAGGTGATGTCCACAGCTTTCCAGTAAAGGGAATTGATCTACTCCTAGGAAATGATTTGCCTGGATTAAAAGTATCAGTTTCTCCTATAGTTACCGAGAAACCAAGTGAAATTAAGGAAACGGAGCAATTACAGGAACAAGTTCCAGGAATATTTCCTGCGTGTGTAGTCACCCGAGCAATGGCTAAACAGGATCCATTGTTTGAGGTAAAAGGGACAGCACAAATAGATAGCCAAGTATCTTAAACCTTATTTGGGGATTTAGATAATCCAAATGAGATGTTTAACAGATCATCTATCATTGCAGCACAGCAAACTGATCCAGAGATATACCGAATTCCAGAAGCTGAGGCAAAAGGAGTTCCAGAAGGCTATTATATGGCAAACTGGGTTTTGAGGAAGAAATGGAGACCACTTCATAGACTTGCCGACAAAGTCTGGAGAGTTGTTGAACAGATAGTGGTACCACCTAAATATCGACAAGGATTATTAAGGTTAGCACACGGCATTCCTTTTGCAGGACATAGGGGAATTCGGAAGAGCAAATCACGCATAAGCCAACATTATTACTGGCCAGGTCTTACAAAGGATGTGAGACAATTTTGTAGGACATGCCATATCTGTCAAATGGTGGGAAAACCACAACCTACCATAAAGCCAGCACCACTAATTCCCATACCAGTGATTGAGGAACCATTGAGCAGGGTATTAGTAGACTGTATAGGACCCTTGCCAAAAACAAAAGCAGGGCATCAATGCATACTTACTATCATGGATATGGCTACTCGATTTCCAGAGGTTTGAGGACAATTACTGCTAGAGTAGTGGTAGAAAAGTTAACCCAATTCTTTACAAGATATGGGTTGCCACTTGAAGTTCAATCAGATCAAGGTTCTAATTTTATGTCTCGGATATTTCAAAAAGTCATGGGCAATTTGGGGATTAGACAGTTGAAATCTTCAGCATATCACCCAGTCACAGGGAGCTTTAGAGAGATTTCACCAGACTCTAAAAATGATGATTAGAATACACTGTCATAAATATCCACGTGACTGGGATAAAGGACTAGATTTTCTTTTATTTGCCATCAGAGACTTACCAAATGAGTCTACAGGCTTCAGTCCTTTTGAATTGGTTTACGGACATGAAGTAAGAAGTCCTCTAAAACTTATAAAGAACAGATTCTTGGAACAGAAGAATGAATCCTCGCTACGAGACTATGTATCTGTGTTCCGGGAAAGGTTCACAAAAGCTTGTGGTGTGACTCAGGAACACCTTCAAGCATACCAAGCCAATATGAAAGATGGACAGACAAGAATGCAAAAACCTGTGATTTTCAACCAGGGGACGAAGTATTAGTGTTGTTACCGTTACAGGGAGAACCGTTAAAAGCACAGTTCGGTGGCCCATAATGTCTGATCAAAAGAGTGGGTAAGGTAGATTACTTCAGTTCCGATGAAGGGTCACTGACTCGAAACGTTAACTCTGCTTCTCTTTCCACAGATGCTGCCAGACCTGCTGAGTGGTTCCAGCATTTCTTGTTTTTATTTAAGGTAGATTACTTGATTGACACCCCTGATCGCTGGAAGAAGAACCGATAGTGCCACATTAATATGCTTGAGCAATATTACCGCAGGGAGGATGCTAAGCCAGCATAGGTATGTCAGGTAATCAGAACCGTTGAAAAGGAAAAGGATAGTGCGGATGAGGCAGAAGCAGGCCGAGGAAATTCTCAAATTGAACCTCCAACTATCAGATTAGTGAATACAGAATGGCTAGGAAAATTAGACAATAAGCTTTTGCACTTAGAGACAAATCAGCATGAAGACTTAACCAGGCTTTTCACGATATAGAAAAGAGTTTGTAGGGATAAGTCAGGATGTACAACCTTGGCCACCCATGATGTGGATATAGGGGGAACCGTTCCTTTAAAACAACATCCTTACCGCTTGAGTCCAGACAAACAGGCCCAAGTGAAAGCAGAAATCCAGTACATGTTGGAAAACAATTTTATAGAACTTAGTCAAAGTAGCTGGAGTTCACCAGTAGTTCTAGTACCTAAACCGGATGGGTCAACCTGATTTTGTATAGATTATAGAAAAGTCAATGCTGCAACAAAGGCAGACTCATACCCAATTTCACGTTTAGAAGACTGCATCGACTGCAGCGCTAAGTTTCTTACCAAGATTGACTTGTTAAAGGGATACTGGCAAGTTCCTTTGACACCTCGAGCCAAAGAGATATCAGCTTTTGTAACACCTGATGGTCTTTATCAGTGCCAGGTGATGCCGTTCAGGCTAAAAAATGCCCCAGCAACTTTTCAATGATTAATGAATCAGATGGTAGCCAGTGTTCCAAACTGTGTAGTATATCTCGATGATGTACTAATATATAGTAATACTTGGCAAGAACACTTAAATCAATTAAAACTTTAGTTTAAAAGGTTTCAAGCCACAGACTAAGTGGTAAATTTAGAAAAAAAGTGAATTTGGAAAGGCAAGAGTAACTTACCTTGAACACATAGTGGGGCAAGGTCAGGTATTACCAAAAACAGCAAAGGTGCAAGCCTTAATGGAGTTCCCTATCCCTACATCCAAATGAGAAATAATGAGATTTTTAGGGATGTGCGGGTTTTATGGGAAATTTGTACGAAACTTTAGTACTGTGGCTGCTCCATTAACCGACTTGCTACAAAAAAAGAAAAACAAAGTGGTATGGTCAGATGAATGCCAGACAGCTTTTGAAAAGCTAAAGGCAATCTTAACTAATGAACCAGAGTTGGCTGCTCCAAATTTCGCTAAACCCTTTAAATTAGTGATTGATGCTAGCGACTTGGGGTTTGGTGCAGTTCTACTGCAAAATGACGAATCGGGCATAGAGAAGCAGTACGGTATTTTTCCAGAAAGCTAAATTGTCATCAGAAAAAATATTCCACTGTGGAAAAAGAAACATTAGGACTTTTACTGGCTCTCAAACATTTTGAGGTATATGTCCACCAGGACTATAAAGAGATATTAATATACGGTGACCATAACCCATTAACATTTATGGAAAAGTTTAAAAACCGAAATGCTAGAATCTTTAGATGGAGTCTGTTGTTACAGCCTTATCATCTAAGGGTTGTACACATTTCGGGGAAAAATAATGTTATCGCCGAAGCTTTGTCATGGATTTAACCATGTTAACATATGTGGATGGCAATGGAATAAACAAACGCTGTAAATTACCAAAGTGTATATCTGTAAATGCGGGAAAAAATGTGTTAGAGATTTTTTCAATTTCTATTTTTTACACATTGTAATGAAACACATTTCAGGATTGACTTTTCATTCCACCAGGGGTGGAGGGGGGAGGTGTTATGATCCTGTAGTTTTTTTTTCTTTTCCAGTAAGTATGCAGTGTGCCTTTAAGGCTTGAAAAGGATCAGTACTGCTTTAAGAACAAGCCAGCCTCAGAAGTTAGTAGGAGTTATAGAGAAAATGAATTTTGATTGCCGTTGGATACAACCCGACAGAGTGGAAGAACCAGCCAGCTTCAAATGTGCATCACGGTTGCCCCAGATACAGCCACTTAGAGACTGAGGTTAAATATACATTGTTGCGATTGACTGTTTGAAACTAGCTGAAAAACTGGCTTTTGAGACAGTTAACAGACACAGACACACAGACAGCTGGACTAGCATGAATGTAACAGATCTCTGATAATTTAAACTGAAAGAAGGCAAATTTTAGACTGATCACTTTTTCACCCTTCAAAACAATTCTAAAGCCAAATTGATTCAATGAAAAGTGATGATTGCTGAATTCATTGCTGGATGAAGAGCATCACTTCAACTGCTGAACTAGACTATAGACTGTTCTACTGTTGAAGACTGTTTTTTTGCCCCCATCGGACAGCTGTGAGGACTTCAAGCAACCTTGGACTGTTCCACATTGGAAGATAAAACTTCGGCAGGAGCGTAAATCAGCAAGGACACTCATTTCTTCTATATTAAATGTTATTTATATCTTAGTAGTGTTTAAGAATTTAGTTTTTCTAATTAAACAGTTAATTAGTTGATCTAAAGACACCTGGTTTGGTCAGCCTCATTCAGAGGTTAATAGATGGTCAATTTGGCTGTGGATTTCTTTAATTTGGAAAGTTTAAAGTGATATGTTAGGCGATCTGTGGAGGGATGAGACTGAATCAACGGTGCGTTTCTCCCACCACAATCGGAATCATATATTTCGATTTTGGGCTTTGCCTTGAGTGGTCGGTCGGAACACTGTGTTAAATCATTGAGAGTCAATTCTGGTAAATTCCAATGTACCTGTTTTACAGCCACTGAATTCATATCCCAGGCCCGAATCCCCAATTTGTTACGATCTCAGTGAGACTGTCAATCTTAAAACAGGAGATATGGTTTCCCCAGACCAATTTAACGATTTACACAACAAGATTTCATGTTTTAAGACTTTTATTATAACAACTAAACTAAAAGAACCCCCCACTAACTAAATAGTACTTTGTAAGTAGCTGATACCCCAAATTACAGAGAAAGGTATTTTCTTTACTTATTAAAACACCTCACACCATACTTATACGTTACACAGTCCTCTTTGAGGTTAAAAGTCCTAAACTCCTCCTAGTTGCAATGGGTTGGATCTCCCAGATCTTTCCCCAAGTCAATCTCCTCCTCACTCACTTCTTCCAAGCACTTTCAACCTGGACTTCCGTCAATAAGGCAATCCGTGGTGATCCTGTTGGTTTTTTATTTCTCTGCAAACCTCAACTTTCAAAACAGGTTGAAGTCTTTGCAGCCTTTCGTTGTATCAGTCTTCTTAGAGCAGGTGTTCCCTTTCTCTCTCTTTTGAGACAGCCACCACTGGTCTTCTTCCAGTCTTCCTCACAGCCTGCTTGCCTCTGAAAATCTGTTGAATTTATTTGGAATCAAAAGTCAATAGCCAATTGTCTTTTCCAATACGCAAAGTCCCACAAGTCTGGCTACAGCAGTGCCACCTGGGCTTTCCATTGTTTCCAGGTGTTAGCAATGGCAATTCACATTTGCATTCTCAGAGTCACTGACTCCTTGTTTATGATCTGAAAGTCTGGGAGGGTGAAACCCATTGTTATTCAGTTATTATACCCTGCAGTCTCTGCTTTTCAAAAAGTCTTTAATTTAGGTTCTTTGTTGTCCTGGTAACCAAAATTCCCATCTTGTCTTTAAGCAGAGTTGATGTGAGGTCACTTGACCTCTCTGACTCCATCTTAAACTGCATTAAAATCACAGTTTTTAAATATAATCATGCTCCAAAGTCCAGTATTCATAACACTGTACACAGGGATTAAAGTAGAGGTTCACAGCAGCAGAGCCCCACATGTTTCATGAGTCTACTCTCTTGTTAATTGCTTTAAAATGAATCCAAATGCATACCATCCAGCATTATTTAATGTGAACACTTTGTACTGCACCATGATTAAAGGGACATGTAAATGTGTGTGCTGATTGACAAGGGGCTCCCTAAGTGGTTCTTCAGACCAGATGTCAGTACAAAATCACTGAAAATAGACTGTTTAATATGATTCTTTCCATCACACTGGTACACACAGTACACTTGAATCTAATACTCTGGCCCCCGGTCAAGCATTTTGGAGTCAATGGTGAATAAAGTGTTTTGTTCCATTTGACCCACTTTCCTTGTGTAAGGAAGGTGTGAGGAAAATGTGGTGTTGCCACTGACCATTCTGTGGACCATGTCATTGGCGGGGGGGGGGTGGGGCCGCCCTGGCCATGCTAATGAGCCACCGTGTTTACAATCATGGCATCTCCACGATGTGTGACCCGTGTGTGCGGGCTGTCAATTTCTTTGCCCACCGCTTATTTCTATAGGCAGGCCTATAGAATCCAGCCCGTGAAGTGGCGTATTGTCCTTCCATTGCAATTTAAACCTATCTTGCAGAGTTTATGCTATCCATACTTTTGTTACCTCCAGGCTGAACTGCATTTATACAGTGCCTTTTATGTAATTAAACACCCCAGAGCACTCCACAGGCGTGTTATCAAACAAAATTTGACATTGAGCCACATAAAGCATCATTAGGAAAAATGACCAAAAGCTTGGTCAAAGAGATAGGTTTTAAGGAATGTCTTAAAGGACAAGAGAAGTAGAAAGGCAGAGAGGTTTAGAGAGGGAATTCTAGAGCGTACGCAGCTAAAGGCCAATGGTGGAGGGAAGAAAATTGACACTAAGCAGCTGTGGTGACAGAATCATGACATCAGAAGCAAAGAATCATGCTTTGTATTTTTTTTACAATTTCATTGGAAGACAAAGAACTTGCATTTGTTTGATGCTTCATCACATCAGCACATCCTAAACAACATCACAGCCAATTAATTAGTTTGGTTGTAGGCAAGCACGATAGCCAAATTGAACACAGCATGATCCCACCAGTAGAAAAATTAGATGAATGGCTAGCTAATGGCCCTGACGTGCCCCTGGGTGTTGCGCACATGTGCAGAAGCAGCCAAGTGTACCAGACTGCACATGCCTGGGTCCCTGCTCGTTCAAATGTTGGAAGCGTACATCAGACACACCAACTGAACGAGGAAGATATTCGTTTTCAGCTACAGGATGTAAGTTAAAGGGCATAATTTTGCCTTCTGTGTTGCCCAGTTGCTCTGTTAAGAAGAACATGTTAACAGGCAACACTTTGTACCATGAAGTCTTGCTCAGTTATAGCATTCTGAGTCTGAAAGTTGGGGGTTAAAGAACCACTCCAGTCACTTAAGCACAAGATCTAGGCTGACATTCCAGTGCAGTACTGTCAGAGGTAACATCTTTCAAATGAGACATTAAACTGAGGCCTCATTTTTAAATTCATTTCATACAAAATATACCAATAAGCAAAGTAATGAGATATGTGAACATATTAAACAATGTGGGTTGGTGACCAAAGACCAGGCTGTCACCTTCGATGTGGCAGTGAGTTCTGTCCCAACTTGACTGACTGTTCAAATGGTCTGTACAAAACTGACATGGTTTCTTTAGAGCAGCTCCTCTGTGTTGTGCTAGATGGTGGTTGCATTCCTTGGCCACAGTTTAAAGCTGTTGCAAACATTTGTTCTGTGGTTTACAGCCTTGGCAAGCATCGTGCATTAGAAGCCTGACTCGTTTATATCTGTGCGGTAGCAAGTGAGAAATGATTGGCGGCAATGAGCCACCGAAGAAAACCACCCAAATCCTGCTTTATGTCAGGCAATCTGGTGCAGAGATTTTGAAAGAAAATATGTTTCAAAATCCTTAAACACAGATCAGGAACACACAATGAGTTCTGCTCATTGTCCATCCTCAGTGGAAATGTGTGTGACTGGAGCTGAAGCTAAACAGTGGACAGAATTTAATGAGGCCATTTAAGGCAGGTATGGTGGCATGGGGGGAGAATCACATTGGAGCCGTCTGCCCAAATACAATATTGAGACGTCAGTTCCAGATTATGTCAGCAGCAGGAAAACACCATGCAGCATTGACACCCCAACACCACATGGAGCTATTTCAAAATGTTGAACTGCTCTTTTAAATGCATTTGAATATAATTAATTATAATTTAATGATAGTCTTTCAATTTTGTGAATGGGAGGCAGCACTCACATGCCTTCGGGTTTACAAGCATTAAAACTTGGCAGCATCGAGGCAAGAGGCCATATTGCCATAACGGGGAAGTAGTCAGACTGTGTTGCTGTGGGCTCTGCAAGGGGGTTGGGGGTCACGGGGGCTCTGAAAGGGGGTTGAGGGCCTCGGGGGCTCTACAAGGGGGTTCGGGGGCTCGGGGGCTATGTAAGGGGGTTCAGGGTCTCAGGACCTCTTAGAGAGTTCATTGCGGGTGTGGAGAGGGTGGGGGCTGGTGGCTGTACTTGGTTACCAAACAGCTGTGTGATGTGGTTGTTCAATCACACTGCTGGAACAGAGGGAGGGCCATCATCAAGGTTGGGCTCTGAGGACCATCAGGGACTCTGCGAAGAGATTTGTGGAAAGCCCAGTTGCCAAGGCAGGGTCGTCTCTGCATCGACAGCGATCTACAGGCCCACAGGTCACATTGCATGGATCTAATAAACCATGTATTTTTAGACCCCCGTGGCATGATGTGCACCTCTGATGGAGGAATGGCTAGGAGGCAGCTGCGCCTGTCCATGAAACTGCATGACGAAAGCAATGGCCTCCAGTCTTGTACCTGACTCAGATCAGTTACGTCTGAACACCATTGTCAACGAAGGCTATGGCTCTCCAGGGAGGCCATCATCGACTTATGCGCCTTGCTGCAGAACGGGTTGCAACCTATGGGATTTGGGGTTCACCCCATGCTAGTGGCCCTGAAGATCACTATGGCCACAAACTTCTATGCATCTGGATCTTTCCAGGGATCCACCGGGGACATGTGTGGGGTATCACAGGCAGCAGCCCACCGTTGCAACTAGGAGGTAACCAATGCTCTGTTCAAGAAGGTGGGCAACTATGTGCGCTACCAGACCAACAATTGTCATGGCTCCACTCGAGCGACCATCGAGCAGGCCATTAGGCTACTGAAGATGAGGTTTCGCTGCCTCAATCGATCTGGTGGAGCCCTGCAGTATGCCCTAGCAAGGGTCTCGCGTATCGTGGTGGTCTGCTGTGCTCTGCACAATCTAGCGCTGGAGAGGGGGGAGGCCTTACATGACACTAAGATGCCTGAGTGGCACTCGTCCACTGATGTGAAGCATGCAGAGGAGGGAGAGGGGCCAGCAGCAATGAATGTTGAAGACACAGCGCTGGAGGCCAGCCAGGTTGAGTGACATGCAAAGGAGGCAAGAGCCATAATAACCCATTTCCAGCCACCCAGATGTCCACCCACTGAGAATGCCAAAAAGACTCACCTTCAAGCATGAATTCTGCTGCCTCCTTTCCATTTATGTTCCCTGACTTGTGACCAGTTGCAATGCATGCTAGTGTCCATGGGAGAACATATGTTATTGAGGGTTGTGGTCATATTGGCATTGCACTAAGGGGAAAAGAGGAAGTCAGCAGCTTACAATTAACATGGCATTCAGGCAATCATGGCTAATGATTTGCACAAAAGAACTTTTAATTTATGATGACATTCCATATTACCTACACTCATGAGTTCCAAAGTGCAACTCGATAGTTTTTTAAAAAATTTTGCAAGTGCTCTTATGTGGTGTAACCCCTGTGACAGCAGCTGGGCTAGAGGCAGGCTGCTGATCAGGCTGTCCCTTGGCCTGTGATGACTTTGACAGGCATCCTCTGGCTGCCTGAAGACTTGAAGGCCCTGGCTGCTTGAGGGTGGCCTGCACTGGTGCAGGTCTCTCCTCGGGTATCATAGCTGCTGGACCTGGGCTCACTGGCGGAGGGCTGAGGAGCTAATGTCCACACTCAGACCCCCCTGAGGGGAGCCCCCAGATCGAGAGAGCAGTCTCTCCTCCTCCCTTTGAAGGCTTACTTGAACCTCCCTCCTCACCAGAGAAGGACAAGGAGTGGGAGAAGTCTGCAGGCTCCTGTTCCATCTCTTACCTTGTCACTGCTGCTTTGAGCTCATAGCTAAGACGATGGAGTGCAGGTCTGCACACGTCTGTGGAATCTGGCTCTCCATGAGGGACGCCAACCTCTCAAGGAAGGAAGCCATGTGCTCACACGGGAGACAAGGCAGCAGTCATGACATGGATGGACTCTTTCATTGTCTGTTCATGACCATTCTTGGTCTCTGGCATCTCCATATGTCGCCTTACCTCTCTGCAGCTCCGGTATGCCATGTGCTGTTGACACCAGAGGCTCGTCATCAGCCTAGAGCTCAGCATGGACCTGGCCACCCACAGTCCTCCGACTGTCAGTGGCCTCAGCCAGCTGCTTGGGTGCATGAGTGGTGCTTTTACCAGCTTGTGACACTAATTCCAAAGCCGAGCAGTTACCCACCAAGATGAAAGTATCTGCATTGGTGGAAGGTGCAGTAGAATCATGGGACGATGCATCCTCTGAGTGGTCCTCCTCCTCATAGGTGGACGACAGTTCCCTTGTGGCTGCAGACCCCTGCACACGTCAACCTGCATGAGAGAGCACAAACATATGTGGGTTAGGCTGTTCAATCTCGTCATGTCAACCATGCGTGATGTGGTTTGCCATAATTGATGAGTATATTGATGGAAACCAATCCTCACTCTCTTGGGCTGGGACTCCAGTCTCCCCATCCAAAATTACACAGCCACCCAGGTTCCCCGCCAGTTCCAAGGCCTCTTCCTAGACAGTGGTGAGAGGACGCAGATCAGGGACTTCTCCGCCAATCTGGGCCATCTTCCTCCTATTATAGGCCCTGCAAGAG
Organism: Heterodontus francisci; assembly: GCF_036365525.1. Lineage (NCBI taxonomy): Eukaryota > Metazoa > Chordata > Chondrichthyes > Heterodontiformes > Heterodontidae > Heterodontus > Heterodontus francisci. The sequence continues at coordinate 47,663,720 of NC_090402.1, forward strand.
GAAGGATGAAAGTAGTAGAGATTGGCTGAGAGATTAACATGGCAGTTCTGCTCGCGTCAAACCCTCGTCCCCTCCTGGGGGATCTGATATCTCTCATACTGATATACACTGTCAGGGGAGTTAATGGGGGTAAGCTATGAAGGACCGTGTCCTGTGGCCGAGATGCAGCCATGCATTTGTCAGGACGAAGCCCTAACGTAGCCCCTCAGCCATTGCCGTAATAGTGCCACCCTTCCCATGTCACGCATCCTCCCGTGTAGGCACATGCAATCCCAAAAAGGAGATTGGTAAGGAGTACTCACCTTGGCAGAACGCAGGAGGTCATTGACCCTCTCCCTGCACTAGACCCAGTTGCAATGGGTGACCCCACGGCTGCTGACCTCCTCTGCGATTTCCACCTAGGATTGCTTGGTCAGGCAGGAGGACTTCTTCTTGCCATTGCTGGGGAAGAGAACCTCCCGCCTTTCCCTAGCAGGCTGGAGGAGAATCTGCAGGGAGGCATCACTGAACTGTGGGGCTACCCTTTATCTTGCCTCAGCCATCATTTTCTGCCCTACTTGGGAGTTTTGGGGGGGGGGGGGGGGCCGCAGTGTTCCAGGCACCAGTTAAGCAAAGTTTTAAGCTACATAAAGCTGCAAATGACTCTAAGGCAGGACTGAATGCAGGGCGGGCAGGATTTTAAACATGGCGCCAGCACCTGCACCAGAGTCCTCTGACGTTGTAATTGGTGACTCACATCCCACCCCTGCCACATGATTGGGGCGGGGCCTACGTTTCCACTATGCAAAATGGCCACCTGCTGCTGGAGCAGCCACCCACACGATGGTCTGGAATGATGCCCATTTCCGGGCCCTCCACCAGAACCGGCGGTGGGCTCACTTATTTCAGCCTCATGTGTGCAATTCAGCAATGTCTGGATTAGAGAAAAAGCTACCAACTGTGCCTTTTAAAATCAGTTACAAAACATTTTAATTAACAGCAGCATCCTCATCTTCACTCAATTTCTGCTGATTTTTGAATGTTTTTCTTCTGTGAATAAGCATGACAACAGTGACTACAAAAATACTTCAATGGCTGTAAAGCACCTTGGAACATCATGAGGTTTTGAAAGATGCTATATAAATGCAAGTCCATCTTTCTTTCTTTCTGTCAAGGGCATTGACTGAGCTGAAGTGGGATGGAGCTGAATTTGCATAGTAGCACAGGGTGCTGGTAGGAGCAGTTATTGAACTGACTGATGTGATAGAGATTTGAGGCTAGGAACTGCAGCCAATGTAGAGGTCTAAAACAGTATTAATAGCATGTTAATGACTGCAGTTTGGTGAGCCCATTGTATTGTGAGATTCTGGCCTGGCACAAATTTGATAAATGAGCATTGTGGTTAGTGTACTATTGCACTGAAGAAAATAAGAACATAATAGGAACCTGTCCCACCATTCAATTAGATCATGGCTGAACTACTGTATCACTTTCTTGTCCTATCTCCATATTCCTTGATTCCCTCAGTGCCCAAAAAATCTACTAATCTTAGCCTTGAATATACTCAACGACTGAGCATCCGCAGCCCTCTGGACTAGAGAATTCCAAAGATTCACAACCCTCTGAGTGAAGAAAGTTCTCCTCATCTCAGTCCTAAATGGCTGACCCCTTATTCTGAGGCTATCCCCGTCCCCCAGTTCTGGATTCTCCAGCCAGAGGAAACAACCTCTTAGCATCAAACCTGTCAAGCCCGTTCAGAATTTTAGATATTCCAATAAGAATTCCTCTCGTTCCTCTAAACTCCAGAGAATATAGACTATGCCACTCAATCTCTCCTCATCAGATACTCCTCTCATCCCAGGGGTCAATCTAGTGAACCTTTGTTGCACCCTCTCCAAGGCAAGGAGACCAAAACTGTACACAGTACTCTAGGTTCATCTCAGCAAAGCTCTATATAATTGCAGCAAAACTTCCTTACATTTATACTCCAACCCCTTTGCAATAAAGGCTAACATGACATTTGTCTTCCTAATTGCTTGTCAATGTTCTGTGATCCTTGTACAAAGACATCAAAATAACTCGGAATCCCAAATTTACTAGTCTCTCATCTATTAAAAACTATTCTGCTTTTCAATTCTTCCTGCTGCCCATCTATTCTGGTGTCAGCTGTGGCTCAATTGGTAGTACTCTTGCCTCTGAATCAGAAGGTTTGAGGTTTAACTCGCACTCCAGGGCTTGAGTGCAAAAAGCTAGGCTGACATTCCAGTATAATACTGAGGGAGTGCTGCACTTTAAGAGGTGCTGTCATTTGGATGAGATATTAAAGTGAGGCCCCATCTGCCAGCTGGGGTGAATGTTAAGGATCCCACAGCATTATTTTGAAGAACAGGGGTGATATTCCTGATGTCCTGGCCAATATTGAGCCCTCAGTCGACACCCCTTTGTGGGCAAATTAGCTGCTGCGTCCCCTACGTTACAACAGTAACTACATTTCAAAAATATTTCATTGGCTATAAAGTGCTTTCAGACCTCTGGTGGTCATGAAAAGCACTATATAAAAGCAAGTCTTTCTTTTTTTTTAACCAAAGTGTATAATTTCACACTTCCTCACATTATACTCCAGCTGCCACCTTCTTGCCCAGGTTTTAACTGGTCTATATCTCTCTGCAGCCTCTTTACATCTTTCTCACAACTTACATTCCTATCAATCCCCTCATCTAAGTCATTGATATAGATTGTAAATAGCTGAGGCCCAAGCACTGATCCTTGCAACACTCCTCTAGTCACACCCTGCCATCCTGAAACCTACCCATTTATTCCTACTTCATCTTTTTTGTTCATTAGCCAATCCTCAATCCATGATAATATGTCACCCAATTCCATGAGTCCTAATCATACGTAACAACCTATTTTGTAGCACTTAACGAATGCCTTCTGAAAATCCAAATAGACTACATCCACTGGTTCCCTTTATCTACCCTATTAGTTACACCCTCAAAAAAATGCTAATAGATTTGTCAAACATGATTCCCTTTCATAAAACCGTGCTGATTCTGCCTAATCGTATGATGATTTTCTAAGTTCCTGGACACCATATCCTTAAAAATAGTTTCTGGTATTTTTCCTGTTGCTGATACCAGGCTAAATGGCCTATAGTTCCCGGTTTTCTCTCTCCCTGCTTTCTTGAATGGTGGGGTTACATCTGCTACCTTCAAATCCATTGGACTGTTCCAGAATTCTGCAGCTACCTGTTTTAAAACTCTAGGATGTAGGCCAACAAGTCCAGGGGATTTGTTAGCTTTTAATCCCATTAATTTCTCAAATAATTTTTCCTTACTAATATTAATTATTTTAAGCGTGTCACTCTCATTAGACTCTTGGTTCCCCACAATTTCTGATATGTTCTTTGTGTCTTTGACTATGAAGACACAATGGGCTGAATTTCTGAGGCCCTCCAAAGGTGGGAACAGAGGCACTGGCATGGGGTGGGTGCCCTGAAAATGTTGACACCGGTCAGCATGTAATTTCAAGGTGCTGATCCTGGTGCTGGCAATAATCACCAGGGCGGGAGGAGGGCAGGACAGGGATCCCGCTGTCCTCCCAATTGAGGTCAATTAAGTCAGTTATAAAGCTTGTCAAGGGTGATCTTAAAATTGTTAAAGGGGCAGACAGGTAATCCGCACCTTCAGAAACTGACCAGCTTAAGACAGGCGAGTAAAGAGTGGGGAACCAGTCATGGCTGACCTAGGGCTTCACCCCTGCCCCATAAAAGGGTCAGCGGGGCAAAGGGGGACAGGGCACATGGTAAGGAGCTGCTCTTGGTACTGCACAGGTGGCAGGAAGTGTGGGGACTCAGCGCCCAGGTTTTGAACAGGGTTAGCATCCCCTGGCATCGCAGGGGCAGGAGAGCAGGAGGCAAGGCTGCTAAGGATAATTGGTTGGCCAACTACCCAGAAGGAAGGCTCCAGCAGGCAATGTATTTATTTAAATGCAAGGAGTATAGCAAATAAAACTGATGAGCTGAGGGCACAGATAGACACATGGCAGCAACATATCATTGCAATAACAGAAACTTGCCTTAAAGAGGGGCAAAAATAGCAGCTCAACATCCCTGGATATAGAGTTTTCAGGCAGGATAGACAGAGGGATAAAAAAGGAGGCAATATAGCATTATTGGTTAAAATAATCAATTATAGCTGTGAGGAAGGATGATATGCTAAATGAATCATCAAATGAGGCCATATGTGTTGAGCTCAGAAATAAAAAAGGGGCAGCCACACTACTAGGAGTGTACAATAGACCCCAAATAGTGAGAGGGAGATAGAAAAACAAATATCTAGGCAAATTGCTGAATGCAAAAATAATAGGGCAATAATAGTTGGAGATTTCAACTACCCTGATATCAACTAGGATACAAACAGTGTGAAGGGCACACAGGACACAAAATGTTTGAATTGCATTCAAGAGAACTTTTTTAGCCATCATGTAACAAGCCCAGTGAGAGGGGGCGTAATTCTAGATTTAGTCTTCAGTAACGAAGCTGGGCAAGTCAATGAAGTAGCAGTGGGTGACCATTTTGGAAATAGTGACCATAATACAGTTAAATCTAGCATTATTATGGAAAACGACAAAGAGAGAACAGGAGTAAAAGTTCTAAAATAAAAGCTAAAAATACTGCAGATGCTGGAAACCTGAAATAAAAACAAGAAGCAGGTCTGGCAGCATCTGTGGAGAGAGTAGCAGAGTTAACGTTTCAGGTCAGTGACCCTTCATGAGAACTGACAAATAATAGAAATATAAAAGGTTTTAAGCAAGTAAAGCTGGGGTGGGGCAAGTGATAACAAAAGAGAAGGTGTTGCTAGGACAAGGTTACAGAGAAGGTCATGGAACAAAGGAAAACGTTATGTTAATGGTGTGGTGAAAGTTATAAATTGGGAGAAGGCAAATTTTATGAAGCTGAGAGGTGATCTGGCGAAAGTGGACTTGGTACAGCTACTTGAGGGAATATCAGTGACAAACCAGTGGGAGGCATTCAAAACGAGATTCTACGGGCACAGTGTAGACATGTCTTCACAAAGAAAAAGGGTGGTGCCACCAAATCTAGAGTGCCCTGGTTATCTAGAAGCATACAGGGTAAGATAAGGCTTATGACAGTCACAAAAAACTTAATACTTTAGAAAGCCTAGAGGAGTAAAGAAAGTGTAAGGGTGAAGTAAAAAAGGAAATTAAGAAAGCAAAGAGTGAACATGAAAAATTATTGGCAGGTAAAATCAAGGAAAACCCAAAAATCTTTTTTCAGTAGATTAAGAGCAAGAGGATAACTAAGGAAAGGGTCGGGCCTATCAGAGATGTACAAGGTAACTTATGCGTGGATGCAGAAGTTCTGGGCAGGGTTCTTAATGAGTACTTCATCTCTGTCTTCACAAAGGAGAGGGATGATGCAGACGTTGTAGTTAAAGAGGAGGAGTGTGAAATATTAGATACAATAAGCATAATGAACGAGGAAGTACTAGTGGGTCTAAGACCCTTATAAGTAGGTAAATCACGAGGGCCACATGGATTGTATCCCAGGCTGTTAAAGGAAGCCAGGGAGAAAATAGTGGATGATCTGAGGATCATTTTCAAATCCTCACTAGATACAGGTGAGGTACCAGAAGATTGGAGGTCTGCGAACGTTGTTTAAAAAGGGTGTGAGGGATAGGCTAAATAATTATAGGCCGGTCAATCTGACCTCGGTGGTGGGTAAATTATTAGAATCAATTCTGAGGGACAGGATAAACTGCCACTTAGAAAGGCACGGATTAATCAGGGATAGTCAGCATGGATTTGTTAAGGGAAGGTCGTGTCTTACTAACTCAATTGAATTTTTTAGGAAGTAACATGCAGGATTGTTGAGGGTAGTGCAGTGAATGTTGTCTACATGGATTTTAGTAAAGCATTTGACATGGTCCCACATGGCAGACTGGTCAGAAAAGTAAAAGCCTATGGGATACAGGGGAATGTGGCGAGTTGAATCCAAAATTGGCTCAGTGACAGGAATCAAAGGGTAATGGTCAACAGATGTTTTTGCAAATGGAAAGTGGTTCCCAGTGGCTTTCCACAGGACTCAGTGTTGGGTCCTTTGCTGTTTGTGGTATATATTAATGATTTGGACTTAACTGTGGGAGGCATGATTGGAAAATTTGCACACGACACAAAAATTGGCCGTGTAGTTGATAGTGAAGTGGATAGCTGTAAACTCTAGAATAATATCAATGGTTTGGTTGAGTGGGTGGAAAAGTGGCAAATGAAATTCAATCCAGAGAAGTATGAGGTAATGCATTTGGGGAGGGCAAACTAAGCGAGGGAATACACAATAAACGGGAGAATATTGAGAGGGGTAGAGGAAGTGAGAGGCCTTGGAGTGCATGTCCACAGGTCACTGAAGGTGGCAGGACAGGTAGATAAAGTGGTGAAGAAGGCATATGGAATGCTTTCCTTTATTGGCTGAGATATAGAACACAAAATCAGGGATGTAATACTGGATCTGTATAAAACATTGGCTAGGCCACAGCTGGAGTATTGCATACAGTTCTTGTCACCACATTATATGAAGGACGTAATTGGAGACAGCATTCTGCAGTCTCTCTCCATGTAAATAATATTCTACCTTTCTATTCTTCCTGCCAAAGTGGACAACATCACATTTTCCCACATTATACTCCATCTACCAAACTTTTGCCTACTCACTCAAACTATCTCTATCCCTTTGCAGACTCTTTGTATCCTTCTCACAACTTGCTTTCCTACCCATCTTTGTATCATTAGCAAATTTGGCTACAATACATTCGGTCCCTTCATCCAAGTCATTAATATAGATCATAAATAGTTGAGGCCACAGCACTAATCCCTGCGGCACTCCAGTAATTACAGTTTGCAAACCTTTTATCTGGACTCTGTTTCCTGTTAGATAGCCAATCCTCTATCCATGCTGATATATTACCCCCACACCATGAGCTCTTATCTTGTGTAGTAATCGTTTTATGTTGCACCTTATTGAATGCCTTTTGGAAATCCAAATGCATTACATCTACTGGCTCCCCTTTATCCACCCTGCTTGTTACATCCTCAACGAGCTCTAATAAATTTGTTAAATATGATTTCCCTTTCATAATACCATGTTCACTCTGCCTGATTGGATTATGAGATCCTAAATGTCCTACTACTACTCCTTTCATAATAGGTTCTAGCATTTTCCCAATGACAGGTGTTAGGCTAACTGGTCTATAGTTTCCCGCTTTCTGTCTCTCTCCTTTCTTGAATAAAGGTGTTACATTTACAGTTTTCCAATCTGCTGGGACCTTTCCAGATTCTCGGGAATTTTGGAAGATTACAACCAATACATCCGCTATCTCTGCTGCCACCTCTATTAAGACCTAGGATGTCGTTCAACAGGTCCAGGGGACATGTCAGCCTTTAGTCGCATTAGTTTTCCTAGCACTTTTTCTCTATTATTAATATTATATTAATAATATGATATTAATTGTTTTAAGTTCCACCTTCACTTTTGCCTCTTTAATTTCTTCTATTCTTGGGATGTTTTTTGTGTCTTTTTTTTAATTCCTTCATGGGATGTGGGCATCACTGGCAAGGCCAGCATTTATTGCCCATCTCTAATTGCCCTTGAGAAGGTGGTGGTGAGCTGCCTTCTTGAACTGCTGCAGTCCTTGGGGTGTAGGTACACCCACAGTGCTGTTATGAAGGGAGTTCCAGGATTTTGACCCGGTGACACTGAAGGAACAACGATATAGTTCATAGACAGGATGGTGTGCAGCTTGTGTGCTGCCTTTGTCCTTCTAGGTAGTAGAGGTCATGGGTTTGGAAGGTGCTGTCAAAGGAGCCTTGGTGAGTTGCTGCAGTGCATATTGTAGATAGTACACACTGCTGCCACTGCGCATCAGTGGTGAAGGAAGTGAATGTTGAAGTTGGTGGAGTGCCAATCAAGCAGGCTGCTTTGTCCTGGATGGTGTCAAGCTTCTTGAGTGTTGTTGGAGCTGCACTCATCCACGCAAGTGGAGAGTATTTCATCACACTTCTGACTTGCGCCTTCTAGATGGTGGACAGGCACCGGGGAGACAGGAGGTGAGTTACTCGCCACAGAATTCCCAGCCTCTGACCCGCTCTTGTAGTATTTATGTGGCTGATCCAGTTCAGTTTCTGGTCAATGGTGACCCCCAGGATGTTGATAGTGGGGGATTCAATGGTGGTAATGTCATTGAACATTAAGGGGAGATGGTTAGATTCTCTCTTGTTTGAGATGGTCATTGCCTGGCATTTCCATTGTGCGAATGTCACATATCAGCCCAAGCCTGGATGTTGTCCAGGTCTTGCTGCATCTGGACATGGGCTGCTTCAGTATCTGAGGGGTCGTGAATGGTGCTGAACATTGTGCAATCATCAATGAACATCCCCACTTCTGACCTTATTATGGATGGAAGGCCATTGATGAAGCAGCTGAAGATGGTTGGGCCTGGGACACCACGCTGAGGAATTCCTGCAGTGATGTTCTGGGACTGAGATGATTGACCTCCAACAACCACAACCATCTTCCTTTGTGCTAGATATGTTGACTCAAATCAGTGGAGAGTTTTCCCCCGATTCCCATTGACTCCAGTTTTGCTCGGGCTCCTTGATACCATACTCGGTCAAATGCTGCCAGTCACTCTGACCTCACCTCTGGAGTTCAGCTCTTTTGTCCAGCTTTGGACAAAGGCTGTAATGAGGTCAGGAGCTGAGTGGCCCTGGCGCAACCCAAAATGAGCGTCAGTGAGCAGGTTATTGCTGAGCAAGTGCCGCTTGTTAGCACTTATTTTCCTACCTATCTTCATGTTATCAGCAAATTTAGCAACCACACCTTCGGTCCCTTCATCCAAGTCATCAATATAAATTGTAAAAATTTGAGGCCCCAGCACAGATCCCGATGGCATACCACTCGTTACATCTTGCCAACCAGAAAATGACCCATTTATGCCTACTCTCTATTTCCTGTTTGCTAGCCAATCTTCTATCCATGCCAATACATTACCCCCTACACCATGAGCTTTTATTTTACACAATAAGCTTCAATCTGGCACCTTATCAAATGCCTCTAGAAATCTAAGTACAGTATATCCATCAGTTCCCCTTTATCCACAGCACGTTACTTCTTCAAAGAACTCCAATAAATTGGTTAAACATGATTTCCCTTTCACAAAACCATGTTGACTCTGCCTGATTACCTTGAATTTATCAAAGTGTCCTGCTATAACGTCTTTAATAATAACTTCTAACATTTTTCCTATGGCAGATGTTAAGCGAACTAGCCTGTAGTTTCCTGCTTTCTGTTTCCCTCCCTTTTTAAATAAAGAAGTTACACTTGCTATTTTCCAATCTAATGGAACCTTCCCCGAATCTAGGGAATTTTGGAAAATTAAAACCAAAGTATCAACTATCTCACTAGCCACTTCTTTTAAGACCCTAGGATGAAGTCCATCAGGACCCGAGGACTTGTCAGCCCACAGCTCCAACAATTTGCTCAGTACTACTTCCCAGGTGATTGTAATTTTCTTGAGTTCCTCCCTCCCTTCCATTTCCTGATTTACAACTATTTCTGGGATGTTACTTTTATTCTCTATAGTGAAGGTCTATGCAAAACACCCAGTCAATTCATCTGCCATCTCCTTATTTTCCATTATTAATTCCCAGAATCACTTTCTATAGGACCAACACTCATCTTGTTAATTCTTTTCTTTTTCAAATATCTACAGAAACTCTTACTATCTTTTTATATTTCTAGCTCGCTTTTTCTCATACTCTAATTTTTCCCTCCATATTAATCTTTCAGTCATTATTTGCTTTTTTTATATTCTGTCCAATCTTCTGACCTGCCCACCCATCTTTGTGCGATTATACGCTTTTTCTTTAAGTTTGAAACTATCTTTAACTTTTTTGGTTAACCATGGATGGTGAGTCCTCCCTTTGGAATTTTTCTTTCTTGTTAGTATGTATCTATTCTGAAAAATCCCCTTAAGTGTCTGCCACTGCATCTCTATTGATATATCCCTTAAACTACTTTTCCAGTTCACTTTGGCTAGCTCTGCTTGCATGCCCTCATAATTTGCCTTATTTAAGTTTAAAATACTAGTCTTAGATCCACTCTACTCTCCCTCAAACTGAATATAAAATTCAACCATATTATGATCACTGCTACCTATGGGCACCTTCACGCTGAGGTCATTAATTAATCCTATCTCGTTGCACAATACCCAGCTCTAGTATAGCCTGCTCTCTGGTTGGCTCCAGAATGTTCTATTCGAAGAAACTATCCTGAAAACATTCTATGAACTCCTTATCTATGCTACCTTTACCCATCTGATTTTTCCAGTCTATATGTAGATTAAAATCCCCCATGATTACTGCTGTACCTTTCTGCAGGCTCCAATTATTTCTTCCTTTATACCCCATCCTACTATGTGGTTACTGTTATGGGGCCTGTACACCACTCCCACAGGTGACTTCTTGCCTTTATTATTTCTCATCTACCCAAAACGCTTCTACATTCTGGTTTCCTAAACTTAGGTCATCCCTCTCTATTGTGCTAATACCATCATTAATTAATAGAGCCACCGCTCCACTTTTTCTTAGCTTTCTGTCCTTCCTAAACTTGATCTACCATTCAATATTCAGGTCCCAATCTATGTCATCCTGCAGCCATGTCTCTGTAATGGCTATCAGATCATACTTATTTATTTCTATTTGCACCATCACTTCATCTGTTTTGTTTCAAATGCTATGTGCATGCAGACGCAGAGCCTTTAGTTTTGTCCTTTTATTATTTTTATAACCTATAGGGGCATAGATTTAAGGTAAGGGGCAGGAGGTTTAGAGGGCATTTGAGGGAAAAAAAATTCACTTAGAGGGTGGTTGGAATTCGGAACGCACTGCCTGAAGAGGTGGTAGAGGCAAGAACCCTCACAATATTTAAGGAGTATTTAGATGAGCACTTGAAATGCCATAGCATACAAGGCTATGGGCCAAGTGCTGGAAAATGGGATTAGACTAGTTAGGTGCTTGATGGCCGGCACGGACACGATGGGCCAAAGGGCCTGTTACTGTGCTGTATAACTCTATGAGTCTATAGCCTTATCTGTAGATTTACTCTTAGATTTGTACTCTCTGTCCCTTTCTGTCACGGTTTGTTTATCATTTCCCATATTGATACCTTTCTCTCTTGCCTTGTCTTGACTCTTTGATTCACCATCTCTTCCCAAATTTGATCCCTTGCCCCCACTATTTAGTTTAAAACACTCTCTACTTCCCTAGTTATGCGGCTCGCTAGAACACTGGTTCCAGCATGGTTCAGATGAAGACCATCCCAACGGTACAGCCCCCACTTTCCCCAGTACTGCTGCCAGTGCCCCATGAACCGGAACCCACTTCTACCACACCAGTCTTTGAGCCACGCATTCATTTCCATAATCTTATTTGCCCTATGCAACAAAAAAAAGAGCAAACAACTAACGTGGGGGAAAATATAGTAACATTCACAACAACATGCAAAAAAACTGATTCTGATAACCACCATGCTAACTTTCAAGAGGCTCAGGCTAGGCCTTAGGCTCCCTGATGCATCCATTTCAGTTGGACAAGCAGCACATCGCAGACAGGACCTCTTGGCAATCAGAAGGTCAGCAGAGAGACTTAATTGGAATATTAACTTCATGTCAAATCAGGTGCGTTTATAGCTGAAGCATGTCCTCCTCATCTGTTCATAGAAGATCACCTATAACAAAATCACGCACATGCAGTCAGGGGCCAGATTCCCAACCCCACCGAGGTGCCCTGCTGCGAACCAATGTCGCCCACAAAGACAAAAGTCTCTGACATGCAGGCAATACTCTAGAGATTGCAGTTCATAGCATAAACTGACCTTCATTCACAACTTAACTGTCAGTCAGTCTCAGGGAAAAAAGAAAGACATGCATTTATGCAGCACCTTTCACATCTTCAGGGCAACCCAAAGCACTTTACAGTCAATGAAATACTTTGTGAAGTGTAATCACTGTTATAATATAGGAAATGTGGCAGCCAAAGTGTGAATAAAAAATCCCACAAACAGCGATGTGATAATGACCAGATATTTCTGTTTCAGTTATGCCGGTTGAGGGATAAATACTGGCCAGGACACTGGAAAAAACTCCCCTGCTTTTCTTCAAAATAGTGCCATGAAATCTTTTACATCCACCTGAGAGAGCAAACAGGGACTCAGTTTAATGTCATATTCGAAAGATAGCAGTAAAACTGCAACACTCCCTTAGGGCGGCACAGTAGTTAGCACCACAGCCTTGCAGCTCCAGTGACCCAAGTTCAGTTCTGGGTCTTGCCTATGTGGAATTTGCAAGTTCTCCCTATGACTGTGTGGATTTCTGCTAGGTGCCCTGGTTTCCTCCCACAGCCAAAGACTTGCAGGTTGATAGGTAAATTGGCCATTGTAAATTGCCCCTAGTGTAGGTAGGTGGTAGGCGAATGGTAGGGAATGTAGGATTAGTATAAATGGGTGGTTGTTGGTCAGCACAGACTCGGTGGGCTGAAGGGCCTGTTTCAGTGCTGTATCTCTCTATGACTTAGTATGGGACTGGAGTGTCAGCATGGATTTAGTGCTCAAGTCTCTGGTGTGGGACTTGAACCCAAAAAACTTCTGACTCAGAGACAAGAGCTTAGCTCAGACAGGAGAGCAAGCAAATCACTCCCATCAAAACCAAAACCATGTTATTGCTACAACAAGGAAGGAGTTTGCTGGATTTAGAAGCATCAAAACATAGGATTCCGCCCCCATCTGCTCTGGACCTCAATTCCACTTACTCACCTTTGATCCATATTCCTTGATACTGTCAGCTAACAAAAATCTATCAATCTCAGTTCTGAAAATGTCAATTGCCCCAGCACAGCCTTTTGGGGAGGGTTCCAGATTTACACTACCCTTTGTGTGAGGTGCTTCTTGATTTCACTCCTAAATGACGTAGTTGTCTATCAATACGCTTGTTTTTACAGAATTCATGGATCACTTTGCAGCCTTCTGTTTGTATCTCCAAATTTTTTGTAGGTTAATTTTCTTGTTCCAGACATCCGCTCACTTTTCCCTGACAGATAAGCACTCTGTTCCCATGGACATACCACACCTTCTGACTGACCCTTGTCTCATCTAAAGTTCTTCTGCCTGTTCTAACAGGGTTCTGGTTTGCTTGCATCGTCACATATACAGTATTACAGCCATGTCCAGGCCTGCATTCGACCGAGGTGAAGACAACGATCCAGTGTTTTTTTGTAATTTGATAAGAATTGTCACCCAAGCGTGTAATCTCATCATTGGAAAACAAACCTGTTCCTCCTGCAATGCTGGCACGACACATATGAGAGTAGAATTCCATTTTTACAAGTTGATTTCAATTAAACAGAGATGGTTATTGGTGCAACTTTCCAATACTGGGTAATCAGCATTACCAAACACCATTGTACCAGACCAAAGTTGTACATCGCTCCTCCATTTCTCTCCATCAAATGGTGCCTGTTATTCTGTAGTCTGATTTCTATATTACTTAATTAAATTTCATTCTTGGAGATGTGGGCATGGCTGGCAAGACTGTCACTTATTGCCTATTGTCAGTTCTGAGAAGGTGATGCTGGGTTTGATACAACTGAGTACCTTATTGGACCACTTCAAAAGGCAGTTAAGTGTCAATGGGGTAGATTTTGCCATTAAGTAAACTGGGTAATAAGGGTATCAGCAGCCTGTTCTACATCTGTCCCATTTACACCTCTCCAGTGACTTCAATAGGAATAAAAATCAAGGGAGATGTAAAACAGGCTGCTGATTCGTTATTGCCCTTTTTGCAAGGTCAAAATTACCCTCAATCTTGTTGGTGTGGTTGTCATATCTAGACTAGACCAGGTAAGAATGAGAGCCATCTTTTCCAAAAAGATATCAGTGAACCAGTTGGATTGAGTTTCTACAACAATCCAACAGCTTCACGGTCTCTTTTTACTTCACCAGCTTTTTATTTCCAAGTTTGTTTAGTTGAACTGAATTGAAATTCTCGACTTGTCATGGTGGGATTTGAACTCACATTCTCTGTATTATTAGCCGAGGTCTCTGAATTACTAGTCCAGAGTGGTTATAATTAGCAATTGCCATATCCACTCAACCGTAAACTTATAATGAGCAGTTCTCTGCTAAAATGTTTTGTTAAATTATGGAATAAAATGTATGAGTTGGTGTAATCACTCATGTAACGTGGGAAATGTGGCAGCCAATTTGCACACAGTAAGGTCCCACAAACAGAAATAACCCACAACGTTCTGATTTAAATAACCCACAACGTTCTAATACTGAGCCAAGGCTTTCAGGATAAACAGTTCGCTCCGAACACATAATACCAATTGAGAAGTTATCGGCTTTTGTTCATATATCTTTGAAAAATTACTGACCCATTCTATTTGCCATATAGGTTGGAACTGTCGATAAACTTTATGGAAAAGAAAGAAAGGAGCACGCCCAAAAGCAATTGGTTCACCCCAGATCCCTATTTAGTACAAAGCAGAATGGCAGCCATGATGTTCTAGAGCTAATGCAGTCTTTCAGGTACTCTGGATTTTGCAGGGAGTTCATTATTGAGATTCGCTGATCAATATCATAATGCTGTTTGTGGGATCTTCTATGTAAATTGGTTGCCGTGTTTCCAATATCGCAAGTATGCTTCATCAACAGTAAAGTGCTTTGGGACATCATCATAAATGCAAGTACTTTCATTTCAATGAGAGCCTGCTGGTTGAAAACAATGATTGAGCTTGGTTGCGATCTCTGTCCACAATAAAATAGACGGCTGATACTCACAGTCTGGGTTCACAGATGACAGGACGCCATTGCGCAAGGTACTGAAAGGCTGATGCCATAGCTGGAATCATAACCTACTATGAGTGAGCTGGGAGAGGGAGAAGAAGGTATAGGCCAGGATTTTACTGCCTACAACCCGCTCTTCCCCCTGGGAGGCCAGTAAAATCGTGGGTTGCCGTGTCAGATCAGCTCCCTGACATTGTCCCGCTGTTGGGGCATTTTTAAAATTCGTTTTCATAGGATGTGGCCGTCGCTCGCAATGTCAGTATTTTTTGCCCATCCCTAATTGCCTTTGAGTATGTGATGGTGAGCCGCGTTCTTGAACTGCTGAGGTCCATCTGGTGCAGGTACACCCACAATGCTGTTAGGGAGGGTCATTCAGGATTTTGATCCAGCGACAGTGAAGGAGCAACAATATATTTCCAAGTCAGGATGGTGTGTGGCTTGGAGGGGAACTTGCAGATGGTTGTGTTCCCCTGCAGCTGCTGTCCTTGTCCTTCTAGGTGGAAGAGATCATAGGTTTGGAAGGTGCTTTTGATGGAGGTGTGGTGAGTTTCTGCAGTGCATCTTATATGTAGTGCACACTGTTGTTACTGTGTGGCAATGGTGGAGTAAGTGAATGTTTAATTTAGTGAATAGGGTGCCGATCAAGTGGGCTGCTTTGTCCTGGATGGTGTCGAGCTTCCTGAGTGTTGTTGGAGCTACCGCATTCAGGCAAGTGGAGAACATTCCATCACACTCCTGACTCGTGCTTTGTAGATGGTGGACAGGCTTCGGGGAGTCAGGAGGTGGGTTACTCACAGAATTCTAAGCCACTGGCCTGCTCATATAGGCACAGTATTGATGTGAGTGCTTCAGATCAGTTTCTGATCAATGGTAACTCCATAATGGTGGGGAATTCAGCAATGGTAATGCCGTTGAATGTCAAGGGGAGATGGCTAGACTCTCTCTTTTGTTGGAGATCATCATTGCCTGGTACTTGTGTGGCGTGAATGCAACTTGCCACTTATCAGCCCAAGCCTGAATATTGTCCAGATCTTGCTGCATGTGGACATGGACTGCTTGAGTATCTGAGGAGTCACGAATGGTGCTGAACATTGTGCAATCATCAGTGAACATCCCCACTTTCGACCTTATGATGGAGGGAAGGTCATTGATGAAGCAGCTGAAGATGGTTGGGCTTGGGACACTTGTGCAGCAACGTTCTGGGGCTGAGATGATTGGCCTCCAACAACCTTTGTGCTAGGGACTGATGGAGGGACTGGAAGTGGAGAGGCTCCAAGGAGGCGGGCAGCCAATTTCCACAATTGAAGGCTCAACTAGGGCCATTATATTGTGCCATTGGGATTTTGCCGATGACGGGGATGCCCCTGGCACCTGGAGAAGCCACCAGCTAAATGAAGGTGGCCTCTCAGTGGTAACCCAGGGGAGGAGTATTTATTGAACAAAGAGGGTACTGTGGGCAGGGAAGGCAGTCCCCGCAGCCCCAACAATTACCCCTGGAGGGTGTTCCCCTTTGACATTTGGCCCCGTGATTTTTTTTTTATTAACTGCTGTGGGCCCCAGGTACACTGCATTCCTCATCTCTCCCAATGGCACTGCTGAGGCTTCAGAACTGCTGGCCCTCTGATTGGACCAGCAGCATCAGGAGCCTGCCCACCATCCTTAATTGGATGGCAAGCCCACAGGAAACCAATTAGGAGGCCACCTATGGTAAAATTGCACAGCAGGTCCTGCTGCCGGCAACTGTAGGCTCGGGACTCACTTTTTACCCTGATGTCAGTGTCCCGACTCAGCTTGCAACATTCAGCCCTATAGCAGAAACCAGTACACAGATAGATGCCCCAGTACTTACTACAAAAGGTTAGAGCAACATTACAGAAATATGTTTCTCAATCATTTTGAAATGTGGCCAAGACCGGGTGAAAAATAAACTGCTGCCTCAAAGTTCAAGGCCAAAAATATTTTTAGATAATAACATTTATGATAATAAAATTAGTGATTTAGCCTGTTGATACATCTGGACCTTTCCATAACTTAGGTTAATGCTGCTGACATAACTATTTTGGTATTGTAAAGGTTACAGTTTATTCATAAAATGTTCCTTTTAAACTTCTGGGGCTTGAAAAACTCCACCGAAGCCAAAACACTTTTAAAGCTGTACTGCCCTGGAATAATAAAAGGGAGATGACAAGGTGAGGTGAGAGTGATTGTCCTTGACATTGGGGCAGAATTTGACTGAGTGTAGCACCAAGGAGCCCTAGTAAAATTGAAGTCAATGGGAATCAAGGGGAAACTGTCCACTGACTGATGTCAAAACTAGTACAATGGAAAGTGGCTGTGGTTGTTGGAGACCAATCAGCTCAACCCCATCACTGCAGGAGTATCCTAGGCCCAACCATCTTCAGCTACTTCATCAATGACCTTCTCTCCATCATAAGGTCAGAGTGGGGAGGTTTGCTGATGATTGCAATGTTCAGTTCAAATTACAATTCATCAGACAATGAAGCAAGACCTGGACAACAGCCAGACTTGGGATGATAAGAGGCAAATAATATTCGCAAGAACGCAAAAACACAAGAAATAGGAGCAGAAGTACACCATATGGCCCATTGAGCCTGCTCCACCATTCAACACAATGGCTGATCTTGGGCTTCAATTCCACTTTCCTGCCCACTCCCTGTATCCCTTGATATGCTACGAGACCAAAAATCTATCTAGCCCAGCCTTAAATGTATTCAATGATTTAGCATCCGCAACCCTCTGGGGTAGAGAATTCCAAAGATTCACAGCCCTTTGAGTGTAGTAATTTCTCCTAATCTCAGTCTTGAATGATCAGCCCCTTATCCTGAGACTGTGCCCCTTTGTTCTGGATTCCCTGACCAGCAGAAACAATCTCTCAGCTTCTACCCTATCAAGCCCTTTCAGAATCTTGTGTCTCAATTAGATCACCTCGCATTCCTCTAAACTCCAGAGAATATAGGCCCAATTTACTCAGCCTCTCATCATAGGACAACCCTCTCATCCCAGGGACCAATTTAGTAAATCTTCGGTGCACCTCCTCCAGTGCAAGTGTATCCTTTCTTAAATATGGAGACCAAAACTGAACGCGGTATTCCAGGTGCGGTACTCGAATCCCCTTGCAATAAAGGCCAACATGCCATTTGCTTTCCTAATAGCCTGCTGCTCCTGCATGTTAACTATGTACGTTGCTTGTACGAGTACCCCAAGTCTTATAGAGTCATAGAGTCATAGAGTTATACAGCACGGAAACAGGCCCTTTGGCCCATCGTGTCTGTGCCAGCCATCAAGCACCTAACTATTCTAATCCCATTTTCCAGCACTTGGCCCGTAGCCTTGTATGCTATGGCTTTTCAAGTGCTCATGTAAATACTTTTTAAATGTTGTGAGGGTTCCTGCCTCTACCACCTCTTCAGGCAGTGCGTTCCAGATTCCAACCACCCTCTGGATGAAAAAATGTTTCCTCAAATCCCCTCTAAACCTCCTGCCCCGTACCTTAAATCTATGCCCCCTGGTTATTGACCCCTCCGCTAAGAGAAAAAGTTTCTTCCTATCTAACCTATCAATGCCCCTCATAATTTTGTATACCTCAATCATGTCTCCCCTCAGCCTTCTCTGTTCTAAGGAAAACAACCCTAGCCTTTTCAGTCTCTCTTCATAGCTGAAATGCTCCAGCCCAGGCAACATCCTGGTTAATCTCCTCTGCACCCTCTCCAGTGCAATCACATCCTTCCTACAGTGTGGTGCCCAGAACTGTACACAGTACCCCAGCTGTGGCCTA